>NW_006159866.1:1176242-1310133 GCF_000334495.1 Tupaia belangeri chinensis | reverse complement strand
CTGGGCCGCCGCGGCTCTGTCGGGGGGCGGCTCCTTGCGGCCGGCGGGCGGGGTCGGCGCCCCTCACCTGGGGCGGGCGGGAGAGCCCCTGACATCGTCGCCGCCGCCGCGCTCTAGTTGCCACCGGGCTCTCAGCCCTGCAGCCCGCGTCCGGGAAGCGTGAGGTTGGTGTTTTCTTAGCCACTTAACAGGCTTCTGTTCGTGACCGAGTCTCGCCCTCGCCCTTCCCCTTCCTCCACAGAGCACTTTGCTCCGCTCCTGTCGATGCTGTGGTTTTGCATTCTGGGATGGGCTGCGCCCTGGGCAAATCTCTACCTGCAAGGAATGTCCCGTTTCAAAGTTGCTGGGGCCATGACAGACACCCCTCCGACCCCCACCCAGCTGTGGGTGCTCTGTGTCCTGATAACTGAGTCAAAGTTTCTGAGCTGGGCTGGTACTTTGCACTGGTCGCCAACGGTGCAGGGCCGGGCAGTGCGTCAGCATGTGGAAAGCGGCCACCGGCCAGCGGGAGGGAGGTGGCCCGGCGCAAGGGGGCGGAACTGATAGGATTCGTTTCTCATCCCAGGACCGTGCGTCCAGGTGCATTTGTACTCTTCTTGACTCTCTGAGATAGGATTATCTTAGAAAATGTGTAAAAGTTTAGATGGTCATTTGCAGAATTAATAGCTTCAATTCTGTAATGCCAACCTCATTCATTACATTAATGGTAAAAACTTTTGCTTGCCTGATAGATTTCAGTATGGTTCGGAAACTGATTTCAAGGCCTGCATTTTGGGCATTAGAAGGTTTAGGGATTAGTTATGATGTCAAAAGATAGGGATATGAAGTTAGCTTGTGGTCACATTGGAAGTAGGTTTTGCCTGTAGAAAATACTGGTCCACAAGCTGCGAACTGCAGAGAAACTGGCCAGTTCCTCATTATCTCAGTAGTGCATCCCATATGAAACTGACGAGACTGCAAAGGAAATTGACCAGGTGAATTTAATGTATACATTATAATTAAATTGTATGAAGTGGTCACTTTCTTGGGGAGTTAGCTAAGTCTCTGAGTTAGACTAGTGTCTAAATCAGTTCAAGATGTGCTCTGATATTATATATTAAGTTGTCTGGGGAGAAGTGGAGAAATAGGGCAGGGCTTATAAGTGAACTTATATAGCCTACATTGTGCTCTAAAAGTTAGACACAGTGGTAGGTTCCAGTATAGTGAAACCAACAAGCCAAGCTAAAAAGGTGTGACTGTAAATGTATGGAGGTTTTCATAGGGTTTTCTATATATTACAGTTATGATGGTCTAAAAATTTTTGTTTCTTTAATAATTTTTCATGATTAATATTATTTTCTCTTTCCACTGGTGCTTGTGGTGTTTTTCTTTGAATGACAGAATTTTATTAGTCATGGAAATAGAAATTTTCAATTTTAAAACTCCCTAGTTTTAAATTTGTGACTTTAAAAACTTCTACTTAATTTTTTTTCTTTGATTTAGCCCAGACCTGAAATTGCTCAATTACTGTATATAGTTGAACTCTCAGATGATACAACAATTAAGCTGAAAGTCCTTTTATTCATTCTTTTGGAGTACTGAAGAGAAGGAATTCTATTGTGCTAAGTAAAAATATTATGTGTGGGGGAGAGCCTGGCTTCTGGAGCTTAACTTTGAAGAGAGTAGAGCAAAGTAGCAAAAATTTCTTATGTTGGGGGTGTACAATGGGACTACATTTTAGCCTACCATTGTCTTCAAGTGAGATGAGATGGTTTTTTTTTTTTTTTTTTTTTTTTTTTTTAAAGAAGTTTTTGCCTTAGGGTGTGGGCACTGGGGGGGTGGAGGGAGACAGAGACAGTGAGAGGGAAAGTGAGAAATGTCTTCCCCCAGGGGATGGCCATGCTGCAATCCTTTCTCCTCCATTCTCCTCCCGGGTCTTGGACACTTACACACACATGCCTGATGTGAGTTTCAAGCTACTGGGTTCAGGCTTCAACCATGGTTGACCTCATGGGTGTCTAGTGACATAACCACTATGCCATCTGATGGCCCTAGGATGGTTATGATTAGATAGAGGGTGTTTGGAGAGTGAAGTTGATGCTGTAGTCTATGAGATTCCCAGGTGTAGAGCTTTTTTTGCTTCTCTTTCACACGTTTTAATGAATTGCTACCTGAATGTAAATCTTACCTTATATAAACCAGTCAGCCATGGGATCTGAGGTTGACCAGCAACCCAAGTTTATTCCAGCTGCAATACTTCAGAGACAGGTCAAGAATTTCTTGTGGAGATAATTTTATGAGCATTTGGCACAACAAGTAGTAGAAGCAGAGAAAGTACAGACTTGAACCTGAGTTATGGTTAAAACAAATACCAATTTTTAAGGAGAGTTTTAATATTGAAATTATGGAGAGACATTTCTTACTTGATTACCAGCTTTTCATAGTTTGAATAACTTTGACTTTATAGTTAGTATTTGAATTGGGTATAAAGTATGTGGACATCAGTAGACCCTAGTAAAGAAAAGTTAATGGAATTAAGCAGAACTTGTATCTCAGCATTCTCCTTTTTATACTTCGTTTACTTTCCATATTGCTCTAATTCAACAGATAGGTTACCATAATTGTTTGAATGTATGAAGTTTATGTTCATGCTAACTCTTCTTTTGTCATTTTTGGGTGTTAACTTGGTGTAATTTTGGGGGATTTTCCTTGGAAACTTCTAGGCATACGTTCAGTTGATTTAGAGTTAGATCTGAGCTAAGATTATTAGAGTATTTGAAATTCTGAGCCTTCTTGTTTTCTAAATAGCTTTAAAAATAGAAAATACAATTCTTTAATAAACACTCTTGAAAAATCTGGTTACAGACTGTGTTGTTGTGATAGACATAGTATAGCCAAAAATATATTCAAGAAACTTCTCTCCTCACCCAGTTTAGTAAGCTGAAATAAGACTTTTTTTCTCAATAAAAGTCTGTTTTTCCCAGAATATCAAGTCTAACAACTGTTTGCTGTGCTATTTTTTCCCTTGCCTATTCTGAATTCAACAAGTACTACATGTCTCTAGTCCATGGCAGATTTTTTCTTTTTAAGCTCACCAGAGAGACAGAGACAGAAAGTGAGAAATCACCCCACCCCCCCCGGGGGGGGGATGGCCAAACTGTAGTCCCTTCTCCATTCTCCTCTTGGGATCTTGGGCGGGCACAAGCATGTGCCAAGTGTGACTTTTAAGCTGCCTGGTCTGGGACTCAAACCACAGTCAACCATGTGGTATCCAGCACCTTAACCCCTATACCACCTGCTCGTCCCAGCAAAATCGTAATTCTTAGTAATGGAGGTCCCATTGAGGGATGGAAGCTTGTGTTGGAGAATTTGATTGGGAAGCATTATGTATGAAAAATTTAGCTTTAAAACTGCATTTTTTTTTTTCCCTGTACCTGGGTTCTCAGGATGGGGACATTGGGAACAAATACCAGAACTACCTTAATTTTTCTTTCATACTGTAGATTTCCTCCTTTACCCCCAGCCCTTTGCTAAGTGAGCCTTTGCTGTTTGTAGGCATGTGCTGAGTCAAGGCTGAAAACCTTGGTCCTTGGCTGATAGTTTTGAAACAAATTCTTACTCCCTGTAATTTGCTCTCTGGTGATATCAATTGATAGCTATTATTATAATTTTGAGGAAAGAAATATGAATTGTGGTGAAGAGACTAAATATGTAACCAAGAATAAGATTTATTTAATTGTGTAGTACACACAGAAGAAACTAGGAAATTGTTTAGCTGAACATTTAAACTCTTGGCTGTGACCCACAGTAAGAAAAATATTTTATATTTCGATTCAACACATGTGTACTCACATGAAGTTGAAAGAAAAACTCGACGGAACAATGCTTATCTTTTCATGGCTATGCTGAGTTGTCTCATACTAACTTGTAAGAGTAAATGTGCATATATCTTCCCACCTAACTGTGTTCAGAGACATCCTGTTGGTAACTTGAAATTGGCCATGAGGAGAATTTTTTTTTTAAATTGCTAGAGGGCATGTGTGTTGGGGGGAGGAGGGAAAAAGGAGGGGTGTGGTCATGCTGGATCCCTTCTCCATTTCTCTGTCATGATTTTGAGCATGCATGCACATGTGCCTGATATGCCTTTCATATTACATTCATTATGCTTTTTAAGTTGTAGGAAATGCCTTGGCCCTGTGGGATTTTGCTCTCTTTACCACTAGGCTACAAGGCTGACCCCATACCAGGGAAATCAGCAGATCGTATAACTCAGGGCTTCCACCACCCTTTCTGGATAGCTAGTTAAACATTTGTATCATACCGCTGCCTATAATACACTTTACTATATTCTATTAATATTTTCATTCATATAAAAAGATGCTGAATTTTGATACTCAAATTAATTTTACACCCTGTTTATTAACTGTGTAATATCCTGTGGTTTAAGAAATACCTGGTTTAGTCTACCTTTCTAACTTTGCCTGTCAACATTCTGAAAGCCTGGTGTTCACCAGGGCTCAAGCCCTCTTACTTGGAGTTGTTTGTAGTGGGCTTCTTTCCTTTTCTGACTCAGGTCATTCATTTAATTCAGTTGGAATGCTTAGTGTGTGTAAGGCATTGTGTTAAGCAGTTCAGTAGAGATGAATAATGCTTAGACCTTGACCCTGCAGACTTCATGCACAATTATGTTGGTGTTGAATATGGAAACAAAGATAATATAAGGCTGAAAGTAATGGGTGGTAAAGAAATAAAGGTAAGTCACTTTAAGAGTTTAGAGAGGAGAGAGAGATTACATGCAGTTGTAAGGATAAGGGAGAAGGTACCATTTGAACAGTGCTTCGGAGAAGAGTAAGGTTTTGGACATGTGGAAACAGGACAACTAGTATGGAGAGAAAGAGCTTTCCAGGCCAGAAGGCATGGTGATCCAAAGCAGCAGTCCCCAACCTTTTTTGGCACTGGGAACCAGTTTTGTGGAAGACAGTTATTCCACAAAATTGAGTGGGCAGGGATGATTTCAGGATGATTCAAGTACATTACATATATTGTGCACTTAATTTCTATGATTATTACATTGTAATGTTAATGAAATAATTATACAGCTCACCATAGTGCAGAATCAGTGGGAGCCCTGAACTTGTTTTCCTACAACTAGATGGTCCTGTCTCGGGGCTCCAGAATCTAACGCCACTGCTGATCTTACAGAAGGCGAAACTTAGGTGGTAATGCAAGCAATGGGGAGCAGCTGTAAATACAGAGAAGCTTCCCTTTCTTGCCCACTGTTTACCTCCTGCTGTGCAGCCAGATTCCTCATAGGCCATGGATCTGTAGTTGGTCTGTGGCCTGATGGTTGGGGAACCCTCATTCATAGCATAGAAGCATGGATTGGGAAAAGTGAGTGGCAAAAGAGCTAGGTAAGAAAGTCAGCACCAGATGGTTGACAGCCCAAGATGCCAGTTTTCTTTTCTGCTTGTCAGCTTTTCTTTTTTCTTTTTATCTTTTTCTTTTTTATGTCTGGAGTCATCTATTACTTCTTTTATTTTTTTTGGAGAGTTTTTTTTTTTTTTTTGCTACAAGACGGGTGCCCTCGCCAGACAGCCCGGTAGAGACAGGAAACGCGAAATCACCCCCCAGGGGGGATGGCCATGCTGCAATCCCTTCTCCTCCTTTCTCCTCTTGGGATCTTGGGCATGCATGCACACATGCCCAGCGTGAGTTTAAGCCACCGGGTCCGGGACTCGAACCGCGGTAGACTACGTGGGAGTCCAGTGACATAGCCATTACAGTAACTGCTGGTCCCTCCGGGAGTCACCTATTACTTCTTAATATGAAACAGGCCTTATATGCTTTGCTCCTGATTATGACCAGAGAGCACTTAAATAACCTTAGAATAAAAGCAGAAAGGAAAACTTATTAGTATTAGAGAGACATTTGTGAATTTTCCAGTCTTAAAACTGTTGGAAAGGGAAAATATTTTCTTTGTAAGGAAATACTGCCTTTTTCTTTTCTTTTTTTTTTTTGCTTTGCCAAATGGCATCAAATTGACTGTAGAAGGCAAGAAGTAATTTTGAAAGTTTTTTCAATGTGCATTCTAAAATGTGATTTAGAAATGTCTGGATCTTGAGACCAGCAGATGGCGTAATGGTTACATCACTGGACTCTCACATAGTCAACCATGGTTCAAGTCCTGGACTGGGTGGCTTAAAACTCACGCTGGGCACGGGTGCATGCGTGCCCCAAATTGCACAATGAGAATGGAGTAGAAGGGATTGTGGTGTAACCATCTCCCCAGGAGGTGATTTCTAGCTTCTGTCTCTCTGTCTCTTCGGTGAGTACATGTGTCCGATAGCAAAAATCTCTCTTAAAAAAGAAAGGAAAAAAAAAAGAACTGTCTGGATCTTAATTTTCAAAAGAAAGTTTTGTTTAGGTAGAAAGGTAGTTCATGCAGATGTACTGGTAAGCTCACTAGCTTTCAGAATTTAGGGTAGCAAGGCAGGGTATTTCATACTAGATGCAGTTGTGAGGGATTGATAGGCTCCTCATTCCAAGAATGTTCTTGGATTTCAACATTTCTGTGACTGAGAGACTGTATGACGGAAGATGTCTTGAAGTCCTAAATGAAACTTGCATTGTTCCATAGGGGAATTGGGTGGATAGAAATGAAAATAAATGACAGTTAAATTGTGTCTGTTAATCAAACTGAAGCCCTAGTGGCAGTTCTTAAGCTTTTCGGTCTGCGGATAATTTCACACTTACTGCCTCTAATTAAAATGAAGCACAGTGGATTTGAAGAAGCCTTCCTTCTTTTGGCCCATCAGTTCATTAAGGTAAAAGCCGTCTTAGAGTGTTGTCCAGGTAACAACACATACAGGACTATTTAATAGCTCATTACTGAAGTGTGCGGAAAATTTTGGAAATCGTAGTAATAAAGTTGCTATAGTAAATAACTACTTGGTTGGTAAGAAGCTGAGTTATTTCTAGATGGTTAAGAGAGTTTTTGGGATGACCCTTGGTTCTAAAATAAATACGAACTGTGTCATTGTCATATTGTTTTCCTCATTTATTTAAACTTGTGATATTTAAACTGTCATTTTAGGTTTTGGAAGTTTCATATGAACTGCTGCATAAGATAGCCCACTGCATATAGCATGATAAGAGTTCAGTGCCCTAGATACCTCACACCACTGAATGAAGTAGCTAATCTTGTTAACACCAACTCCCCTCCCCCCCCACTTTTAGAGACACGATAGGTTTCACAAATTGAGGTTATTAGAATCCTTCCAAATTCTACCACCATTTTTATTTTGGCTCAGAGTGGGATGTTCGTGTTTTTAATTTAAATTCTGTATACATTTCTATCTTAAAATACAGCCCATCTGACAAACCACTGAAAACAAGTGGTCTGGCTTTTTGGAGACTATCATGTGAAGTAGTCACAAATATGAGATTAATGCAGACCCGAAGAGAGTTTTTGTAAATGCCAGATTTCCAGGAAAGGAGCCTGTTGTAAATGGCAAATATAGAATTTATTTATATGTCAGTGAAGAATTTCTGAGTGTCACCTCTTCTTCACATATATACCCATAGTCTGTCCTCACTATCAGCAGTACACAAAATTATAGAACTTTAAAATCGGACTTTTACAGAGGATGCAAATAACAAACACTATTTTTAGAAATAATACAAACCTGTGGTTTTAAGTTTTGAAGGTGTGAGAGACATGTAACACTAGTTTTTGATAAGCCATACATTGTTTATTCTGTGCTTCTAGGTGTTATTTTTGTTATTTGAGGCTCTCTGCTAAAAGCATGATATAAATGCAAATAGTTGAAAGATTGTTGTTAGGAGTTTCTTTGAATAGTTTACTTCTCTGTGGTAAAATTTATCTTGCTATAACACTTTGAATAGATTACATTTCTGCTTTAGTGAAAAGTCAACCATTGAAGGGAACCTATACATATACCAGCAGACATTGTGGTTCCTGAGGTTGTTTTAACATAATTTTGTTATTCAGCAGCTATTTGCTATCACACCTCATTCATTCATTATTGTATAGTTGTCAGCCCTCATGTGCAGTTTCACTTTCTATGGTTCGAAAATGGGTGAGTATAGTACTGTACAATAAGATATTTTGAGAGAGAGAGATCACATTCTTATAACTTTTATTATAGTATGTTATAATTATTTTATTTTATTATTAGTTATTGTTGTTAATCTCTCTCTTTTTAAAAAGTGCTTGTTATAGGGTATGTGCGCTCACTAGTGAGAGACAGGGGAGAGAGAGAGAAAGTGAGAAATCACTATATCACAATATACTTGAAGTAGTAAGTACCTACTTAGACCCTGTGGCAGCTCATCTCTGAAACATTGGAAAAGCCTGCGGGACCAGCAGATGGCGTAATGGTTACATCACTGGACTCCCACATAGTTGATTGCAGTTTGAGTTTCAGACCTGGTGACTTAAAACTCAGGCTGGGTGCGTGTGCGTACATGTTCAAAATCCAGAGAAGAGAATGGAGGAGAAGGGATTGGGGTGTGGCAACTTCCCCAGGGGGGTGATTTCTCTTTTTCTATCTTACCACATGTGCCCTAAAGCAAAAATCTCTCTTTAAAGGAAAAAAAATGGAAAAGTCCACAAATAGGCTTCATTTTAATAAGAAATTTCTTATAAATAAAACTCTTCAAGTTCTCACTGGGAGCTTGCTTATTTTAGTTATAGTTTTTTTGTTTGTTTGTTTTTGTTTTCTGCAGTGCATATGTGCTCCCTCGAGAGAGAAAGAGAGGGAAAGTGAGAAATCACTCCCAAAGGGGGATGGCCATGCAGTAGTCCCTTCTCCATTCTTCTTGGGATTTTGGGCATGCACACACATGTTCCTGGTATGCTTTTCAAGCTGCCGGGTTCAGGACCCATGGCCAACCATGCAGTTGGCCATGTGGGATCTACCCGCCTTAACTTTCATGCCATTTGCTAGCCCAACTTATTTTTTATTTTATATATTATACATGTAGATTTTAAGCTTGTAGCAGATTTGAAAGAGGAGTCATTTAGAAGCAGTGAAGTGCTTCCATATACATACATACTGATAACAGGACAGTGAGATTGCTGAAAACATATGGCAGTGAAGAAATAGGAAAAAAGCTTTACATATACATGTTTATGCACATGCATGTGTATGTGTAAATATATATATGTTTGTATACATACACAGATATGTATTTGAGAGGAAATATTCAAATAAGCCGTAGTATAAGGGATAGATCCTTGGGTGACCTAATTAGTTTGAAGGATATCAATTGAATTTATAGTACTATAGAATATAATGAAAGTTTATCTTACTTTCTGTTACTAAGAAAAGGTTAAATATAAGATTGGTATTAGTGGGACCAGCAGTTAGCATAATGGCTATGTCGCTGGACTCCCACGTAGTCGACCACGGTTCAAGTCCTGGACCCGGTGGCTTAAACTCACGCTGGGCCCAAGTGCGTGTGTGCCCAAGATGCCAAGAGGAGAATGGAGGAGAAGGGATTGTGGCGTGGCCATCCCCTCTGGGGGGGTGATTTCTTGCTTTCTATCTCTCCGTCTGTCTCCGTCTGGCAAGCGCACACGCCCTATAGCAAAAACCTCTCCAAAAAAAAAAAAACCCACCTGGGTGCATGTGCATGCATACCCATGATCCCGAGAGGAGAATGGAGAAGGGATTGTGGTGTGGCCATCCCCATTGGGGGATGATTTCTTGCTTTCTGTCTCTCTGTCTCTCTGGTGAGTGAACATGCCCTATTGCAAAAACCTCTCCAAAAAAAAAAGATTGTTATTAGTATGTGAATTAGGGTTATCTAGAGAAACAGAATCAATAGATATATAGATATATCATTTGATAGGTGTAGATATATGAGAGGGGATTTATTATGGGAATTGGTTCACGTGATTTTGGAGTCTGATAAGTCCCATGATAGGCCATCTGCAAGCTGGAGAACCAGGGAAACCAGTAGCATAACTTAGTTCAGTTCCAAAGGCCTGAGAATCAGGGAAGCTGATGGTGTAACTCTCAACCTGAGGCCAAAAGCCTGAAAAAACCTGGGAGGCTGTTGATGTAGGTCTCAGAGTTGAGTGCTGGAGATGTCCTGGCTCCAGAAGACAGAGGGTGATTGAATTTACCTAACGTTCACTTTCTGTTTACCCTGACCCTCAGTGAATTGGATGCTGCCTTCCCACGGTGGGTAAGAGCGGGTTTTTCTTCTTTTTTTTTGAGAGGTTTTTGCTATAGGGCGCATGTGCTTGCCAGAAAGACAGAGAGAGACAGAGAGATAGAAAGCGAGAAATCACCCCCAGGGGGTATGGCCACGCCGCAATCCCTTCTCCTCTATTCTCCTCTCTGGATCTTGGGCACGCATGCACACGCGCCCGGCGTGAGTTTAAGCCACTGGGTCCGGGACTTGAACTGCAGTCGACTACATGGGAGTCCAGCGACATAGCCATTATGCTAACTGCTGGTCTCATCTTCTTTTTTTAACAGATTTTTGCTATAGGGTGCATGTACTCGCTAGAGAGAAAGAGGAAGACAGAGAGAAAAATCACCTTCCAGGGGCATAGCCATGCTTCAATTCCTTCTCCTTCATTTTACTCTTGGAATTTTGGGCATACACATGCGTTAGGAGTGTTTCAAGCTGCCAGGTCCAGGACTGGAACTGGGGTTGACTATGTGGGAGCCCAGTAATGTAATCATTACACCATCTGCTGGTTCCTTTTTTAAAAAAAAAAAAAAGAGGTTTTTGCCTTAGGGCCATGTGCGCTTGCGGTAGGTGAGAGGGGACAGTGAAAGGGAAAGGGAGAAATCATCCTCCCCACCATGCGGGTGGCCACACAGCAATCCCTTCTCCTCCATTCTCCTCCTGGGATCTTGGGCATGCCTGGTGTGATTTTCAAGCCACCAGGTCTGGGACTTGAACCACAGTCAGCCAGGTGGGAGTCCAGTGACGTAACTGCTACACCATCTGCTGGCCCTAGAGAGGATTTTTCTTAATCAGTCCACTGATTGAAATGCCAATCTCTTCCAGAAATACCTTCATGAATATACCCAGAAATGATGCTTTATCAGCTATTTGCGTATGCCTTAGTTTTCTCTATTTGACACCTAACATTAACCATTACAATGAGGGCATTAAACACATTTTTTTGGAGAGGTTTTTGCTACAGAGTGCATGCGCTCACCAGAAAGACAGAGACAGAGAGACAGAAAGTGAGAAATTACCCCTGGGGGGGGGGGGGATGGCCACGTCGCAATCCCTTCTCCATTCTCCTCTGGGACTCGAACTGCTGTTGACTACACGGGAATCCAGCAACATAGCCATTACACCATCTGCTGGTCCTGAGGACAGTGAAGTCTTTATATTAGAGAGATTTTCTGTATGAAATAGCATGAAAATCAGAGGTTAAACTTAACAGTTTACTAGTATAATGGTTACCAAATTGTTTATTTGTAATTAATGATTTCCAAAGAGGTTTGAATAACTTTAGATTTAATTTTCTTGTATATATGACACACATGGACCTACAGATTTTATGAAATAATATACCTAGTTCAATACAGTATTTACTATATAGTTGTAGCTAGAAGCTATTTGCTTATATAAGGCATTAGAGTTATGATTCTTGACCATTTTGACCAAGAATTTTTTTTTTTTTTTGGAGAGGTTTTCGCTATAGGGCGCGTGCGCTCGCCAGACAGACAGAGAGAGAGACATAGAGACAGAAAGCGAGAAATCACCCCCCAGAGGGCATGGTCACGCTGCAATCCCTTCTCCTCCATTCTCCTCTCGGGATCTTGGGCACGCACGCACACGTGCCCGGCGTGAGTTTTAAGCCACCGGGTCTAGGACGCGAACCGCGGTCGGCTACGTGGGAGTCCAGCTAAATAGCCATTACGCTAACTGCTGGTTCCCCCAATAATTTTTTGAGTGTGATTGGATAATCTCTCTGTTATGGATGGCACATAGTTGTGATCTTAGCATAGGCATCTTTTTTTTTTTTTTTAAACAGATTACAGTTAGGGTACTTTATTTAGTAATTTTCTTTACAAATGAAATTCTGAGAATTCAGAATTTACATCCTTGTAGGGACCAGCCGGTGGCATGATGATTAAGGTGCTGGATATTCCCATATGACCGACCATGGTTGGAGTCCCAGACCTGGTGGCTTGCTTTCTCACTTTCTCTGGTCAAGTGAAAATGAATGAATGAATAAATAAAATTTAATAAAATAATTTAACAAAAGATTAACATCCTTGCTGGTGAGCTTCTTATAGACACCAGAAAAAGTTTCGACCTTGTGCTTCAATTGTTCTACTAGACTTTGTCCAGGTGGACCTTGATGAGCGGCTGCCATCCAGCTTTGTATGGATGCTCTTGCCCATGATTTCACTGGGGAAGACCAAGTCTTTCAGGATGGTGTTGTGCAGAGCGGTCAGAGTGCGGCTATTGGGATGCTTTTGCTTATTTTTTGTACTTTTTTTTGAGTTGGCTTAGGCAGAATTATCCTCTGAGCAATAAAGACCATGTGATTCCCACTGAACAACTCCCCTCATGTACTAGCCGCACTTGGATTTTCTGGAAGGACTTCAGTTGAGGGACAGGAACAAAGATGATGATATTTTTCTGACCACCACTAACTTCAATTTCCTTGGCCACTGTGATGTTCAGCTTCTTGAGCTATGCCTTTAGGTCTGAGTTCAGTTCCAGCAGAGCCTGGGAGATGCTCGACTGGAACTCGCCTGGCTTCTCACCATTAGACTTCACGATCTTGGCGCTAAAGCTGAACATGTCTGCTCCTTGATGAGCGCTGGCTGAGGAAGAGGCCCAGCTCTGGCGAGAGCTCATCAATTCCCCAGCATAAGTATCATTTTGAAAGCCTTTCCGGAGACTCTAGAAATTCCTCAAGTGCTTTCAGGACATCCTATTCTCCCATTCTCATTATGGTACTCATCATATTGTATTATATATAACTCGCCTGTTTCTGCATTAGACCATAGCATTTTGAGAGTAGAAACTGTTGGGACCAGCAGTTGGTGTAATAGCTATGTCGCTGAACTCCCATGTAGTTGGCTGCGGTTCGAGTCCCAGACCTGGTGGCTTAAACTCTTGCTGGGTGCGTGTGTGTGCGTGCCCAAGATCCCGAGGAGAATGGAGGAGAAGGGATTGCGCCGTGGCCATCCCCCCTGGGGGGTGATTTCTCACTTTCTATCTGTCTGTCTCTGTCTTTCTGGCGAGTGCATGCACCCTATAGCAAAAAACTCTCCAAAAAAAAAAAGAGTAGAAACTTTAGGGCTCTGAAATTGGTCTACGTTAGGCTTGAATCCTATGTGGCATTGGGGAAGTTTTCTGTAAAACGATGATAATAGTACTTATTGTGTAGGATTATTTATCTTAGTAAGTTAATGAATGGGGATGAGGCATAGTGTGATTTGTGGTGTATAGTTAAATTCTCATACATGTGTCTTTCTCCTTTCTTTCTTGTTGTGCCTGACAGTTAGTACAGTTTAAGTAGCTCTTGTTAATGCATTATTCATCTTTCTAGTGTCTATCTATCATTAACCTTATTAAATGAAAACCTCTTAAAATGAATAACTAGTTGATCACAGAACAGTCTTTGAGAGACATAGCAGCAAATTTAGTCTCCAAATTAGATTATAGCCTAAAGATATTAAGAAAAATGTTTTTTTAAAGATGAAAAAGAAAGAGCCTGAAAACTAGCATTTTTCAAGTAGCTATAGCATCTGTGATTTTTCTTTTGTCTTGCCCCTAGATTTGATTGGTTTTATTGAAGGGTACTCCTTTTTTGGTTTGTCCATTTGCAGGGCTGGAAAATTTTACAGGGGAACAAAAATCAATGGATTGTAAAGGTATAGTTGTCTTATTACTTTATGATTTTGTCAGGAGCCATTTACTTTTACTTTAACCATCATTCCTTTTTGGGGAAAAAAAACTGAGTATATATAATAGTATTTAAAATACTATTTCAGGATCTGTTCCAATGTACACTATTTAAGCAGAATAATCAATATTTTTGGGGAGAGGTGGAAGTTAAGGTGATGTTTGTAGGGATTAGAAAAACAGGAAGAAATAGAAAGACTACTCTTTAGGGCAAATAGCATGAACAAAGTAATGAAAATTAAATAGTCTCAAGATCAAAATATCAAAATGGTTATCCTAAATTCAAGAGGTAGAACAAAAGAAAAATGACTACCTTAGAGTTCATCTGAGGTTTTCCGTAGATAAATTCTAATGTATAATATAGACCAGTAATGCTGGGGAATAATAGTCATTTATTGAGTGTTTTCTATGTGCCAGTTACTGATCAAAGTACACTGTATGTATTCATTTAATTCCCAAATTACCTTAGAAGGTATTATCTTCCTCATCCTCCTCATTTTACAAACAAGGAACCTGAGGCACAGAAAAGTTATGTTACTCATTTGAGATGAACATAATTAGTAAATAATGAAATTGGGACTTAAACTCAGACAGTTTCCAAGGCCTATACTTTTAGGGAGCACACTATAAATTATCCCTCAAATATTAAGAAATAAGATTATATGAGGAGGATGGTACTAGTTTATAGAGGAATCTTTCACATCAATTTGAACTTGATGCAAGAAACTCTCACTAAAGGTTTGATTTCAGTTGAATTAAAAAATAAAGTATTTGGGGGTCAGCAGGTGGTGTAGTGATTAAGGTGCTGGACTCTCATATGGCCAACTGCAGTTTGAGTACCCAGCTGCTTGAAACTCATGCTGGGTGTGTGTGTGTTTTTAAAGAATTATTTTATTTAACTTTGTTTCTTTATTTTAATTTGACCAGAGAGGGAGCGAGGGAGAGAGAGAGAGAGCACGAGCGAGTGAGCCAGGTCCAGGACTCGAACCGCAGTTGGCCATGTGAGAGTCCAGTGCCCTTAAACCACCATGTCACCTGTCGGCCCCAAAGTGGAACTATTTTTTTTTTTTTTGAGAGGTTTTTGCTGCAGGGGGCGTGTGCTTGCCAGCCAGACAGAGACAGAGAGACAGAAAGCGAGAAATCCCCCCCCCGGGGGGATGGTCACGCCGCAATCCCTTCTCCTCCATTCTCCTCTTGGGATCTTGGGCACGCACGCACACGTGCCTGGCACGAGTTTTAAGCCACCGGCTCCGGGACGCGAACCGCGGTCGACTACATGGGAGTCCAGCGACATAGCCATTACGCTAACTGCTGGTTCCCAAGGGTAGGATTTCAATATATGGATTTGGGAGAATTCAGACATTCAGTTGTACACCAACAATGGTATACATTTTCTATCTTTTTTTTTTTTCCTGTGGTTTGCTCTCTTCCTCAGTCTTGCCATCTGTAAAATGCTTATAAAAAAAAAAGGTGTGAAAGATAGAATCACTGCATTGTAAATGGAAATACTTCTTATAAAGAAGGATAACATTGAAGCCTACTAAAAATGGCAAAAAGGTGAGGGGACAAAACTTTGTCATAATTAAAATATGGTAGGAGCAGCAAAAATACCAAAGTTGTGTGGAAAACTTGTCAGGTTAGCAGTGCCCAGTTGGTGAAGTTGAACCTGTTGATCCTGAAGTAACAGATACACCCCCATCATCCACCTGATTCTCTTAGGAGTTTCAAACTCATGAAGATGCTTGGCCTGGATAGGCCATGATTATCCATTTATTTAAAGTGCCAGCAAAAACTCTGGGAAGAAAGTGGCAACAGATTTTCAAAGCATTATGAGCAGCCTCCTTTTATCTTCTTGCTTTTTACTTTGTGATGCTATTTTTTATTTATTTAAAATTAATTAAAAATAGAGTTCATTTTTTAAGGACAGTTTTAGGTTCACAGTGAAATTGAGGGAAATGTACAGAGTTCACTTATACCCACTGCCCTGCACGTATGTATTAATAGTCTCCTTACTGCCAACATTTCTTTTTTTGTTGTTGTTGGAGAGGTGTTTTGTTTTTTGTTTTTTCTTTTTTTCTATAGGGCGCGTGTGCTCGCCAGAAAGACAGAGAGAGACAGAAAGACAGAAAGTGAGAAATCACCCCCCAGGGGTGATGGCCATGCTGCAATCCCTTCTCTTCCATTCTCCTCTTGGGATCTTGGGCACACACGCACACATGCTCAGCGTGAGTTTAAGCCACCGGGTCTGGGACTCGAACTGCGGTTGACTATATGGGAGTTCAGCGACATTAGCCATTATGCTAACTGCTGATCCCGTCAACATTTCTTAATTAAAGTGGTACATTTGTTAAAATTGATGAACTTATATTGACATATGATCACAACATCTAAACTCCAGAATTTATTATGGGTTTTGACAAATGTATGACAAGATGTATCCAACCATTAAAATATCACACAGAATAGTTTTACTGCTTTAAAAATATTCTATGTTCAGCCTATTCATCTCTTTCTCCCTCCCAACTTCTGGCAAAAATATATAGTTGGAAACCCATAGTAGATAAATATTTAAAGTTTCTCTGTACATTTTCATGACTTGATAGTTCATTTCTTTTTAGTGTTGATTAATATTCCATTATGTGTACCACAGTTTATCCATTTACCTCCTGAAGGACATCTTGGTTGCTTGAGTTTGGCAGTTAGGAATAAAGCTACTATTATCGTGTGTGCAGGTTTTCTTATGGACCTAAATTTTCAACTTAGTTGAGTAAATACCAAAGAGTATGATTGTGGGATCATATGAAGAGACTGTTTACTTTTTTAAGAAACCACCAACCTGTCTTCCAAATAAGCAATATCATTTTGTATTCCTACTATCAGTGAATGAGTACCTGTTCTATATCTTTTTTTGGTCTTTGGTATTGTCAGTGTTCTGGATTTAAGCCATTCTGATCGGTGTACAGTGGTATCATATTATTGTTTTAATTTGCAATTTCCTAATGGCATTGATGTTGAGCATCATTAGATTTGCTTGCTTGCTACTATTTATATTCTTTGGTTAAGTGTTTGCTCAGGTCTTTCTTATTTCTTATTCTGTTATTTCTTAATACCCTTTTTTTAGAGGTAATGTGAGGGACATTGTATATTAATGATTAAGACTGGGTCCTTTAAACTCAGATCGACTGTATTAGAAACCTGGTTCCATCATTTAATAGCTATGTCACTTTGTGAAAGTTACTTAAGCTCTTTGTGCCTTAGGTTCTTTCTTATAAAAGGGAGTTAACATGTGTAAGGGAAAGTGAGTTGAAAATGTAAAGGGCTTAGGTTAGGGCCCGAAATGTAGTAGTAAGTACTTCATTAAAATACATTGTTATTAGTCTATTATTTTATGTATTTAGTATTAGTTTCTGCTCTTGATAATACTCCCTCTAAAAAACTGCTAAACTTATTTAAAGTGTAAATTATTTTGGGGGATATTTGTGACATTTGTATTTTTTACTCTTTATTAAATTTATAAAACCACATTGATACCACATGAACATATTCTTTTGGTAAACTATTCAAATCATACACAAGTGTATACAATAAAAAGTGAAAATCTTTTGTATGTAACCCGTGTAGTCTTCTCTTTCTAGCTGTAATCACTATTAACATTTAATCAATTAATAGTGGGTTGAGGTTGAGCAGATTGGTCTGAGATTTTCCATAGTAGAAAAACCCTGAAGGCAGCTTTTCTTGCCTAATGCTCTTTCTGGGAATATATGTTTGTATTTTTTTTTAAAATGAAATTTGTAACTGAAGTATAACACATGTATTTTAAAATGCATACACATGTGTATTGCTCAGTACATTTTTATGAAGCAAACACAACTTCATAACCCATAGCTAGATGAAGAAGTAGAACATTATTCACATCCCAGAAAACTTTCTATATTTCCTTTGTTTTTAAAAGTTTACTTATTTATAAGTGAGAGAGACAGATAGACGAAGATACATTACCTTTTACAGGGTCCTGACACCTCAGTCCAGCCCCCAGCCAGCCCAGATCATGGATATGCGTGTCTGATGTACTCATGGAGTTCTCCAGCTGTGAACAGGGAACCTTCCCATGTGGATTGGCCTTGCAGAGCATTGTGTTTTCCCACCATACCACTGTCTGTCTCTGTCTTCCCTTATATTGCCTTTAAATTTTTTTTTTTTTTTTTCTGTAGGGCATGTGTTTGCCAGAGAGCAACAGAGAGAGAGAGATAGAGATAGATAGGTCACCCTCGGGCTAGGTGGTGGGTGGGTCATGTCACAGTCTTTTCACCTCCATTTTCCTTTTGCACATTTGGGCCTGCATGCACATGCTTCTTGCATGTTTTTCAAGCCACTGGGTCTGAGACTTAAATTGTACAGTCGGCCATGTATGATCCAGCTGCCTTAGTCCCTACACCATCTGTTACCTCTCTGATATATTACTTTTTTATTTTTGGTCATAGGCTGTGTGTACTTGCCAGAAACAGAGAGAAGAAAAGTGACAAGTCACTCCTCCACGACCCCCATGCCACAATCCCTTCTCCTTGATTCTCCTGGGATTTGGGGCATACACATGGTTCATGTGATTTTCAAGTCACCGGGTCTGGAACTTGAAATGTGATCCACTGTGTGGGAATCCAGTACCTTAACCACTCTGCCACCTTCTGGCCCCCATATTGCCTTTTAATATTGCCTTTATATTCCCCCTAGGAATAATTATCCAGAAGACATGTTTTGTATCTGGCTTTTTTCACCCAACATAGTGAAATTTATCCATACTGTTACACATTATTACAGTTTTCCAATCCTCTTTGCTATATTGTATTAGATTGTATGAATAGACCGAGCTTATTCATTCTGTTTGTTGATGGACACATGGGTTATTTTCAGTTTAGGGCAATTATATTGAATATTCTTGTATATGTTATTTGCTTAATGCATATGTGCATTTTTTTAAAGAATTATTTTATTTTGAATTTATTCATTTATTTTTATTTGACCAGAGAGGGGGAGAGAGAGAATGTGAGAAAACAAGCCACCAGATCTGGGACTTGAACCATGGTTGGCCATGTGGGAGTGTCCAGCACCTTAACAGTTATGACACCTACTGGTCCAATGCATATGTGCATTTCTGTTGGCTATATACTTAGGAGTGGAATTATTAAGTTACAGAATATGTATGTTAGTTATCTATCCTATATAACAAAACAAATTACCCCCAAAAGTTAGTGATTTAAACGAATAAATATTTATTTTCTCATAGTTTCCTTGGGCAAGGAATCCAGGAGTAGCTTCGCTGAGTGTTTCTGGCTTAGGATCTCTTACAGAGTTGTGGTCAAGATGTTGCCCAGTCAGTGTTGTAGTCATCTGAAAACGTGACTGGGTTTGTGATACACTTCTGAGCTAGCTCACTCAGATGACTCTGGCAAGTTAGGTTAGCAAGCAAGTTTGTTGGCAGGAGGCTTTAGTTCCTCACCATGAGGATCTCTCCCTAATGCTGCTTGAGCATCTTTGACATGGCAGCTAGCTTTATCTAGTACAAGTGATGTAAAAGAGAAAACCAAAATGCCTTTTAAAACCTAGTCTCCAAAGTGACACTGCTGCTTTCTCCTCATGCTTTTCCTTAGAAGTGAGTCTCTAAAACAGTCCATACTCAAGGGAAGGGACATTATACTCCATTTTTTTGAAGGGAGGCATAGCAAGGAATTTATGGATAACTTTTTATTTATTTATTATCATCCTTACTAATTAATTTGACTAGGGTGAGAGAGAAGGAAAGTGAGAAAGCAAACCACGAGGTCCAGGACTTGAACTGCTACTGGCCATGTGGGAGTCCAGTACCTTAACTACTACGTCACCTGCTGGCTCCTGTGGATAACTTTTTAAAATACCAGTATGTTTAGTAGATACTGTCAGATAAGTTTCCAGAGTGGTTATTCTGACACACTTATGCAACAGTTTAGGAGCATTCCATATTCTTTTCTTTTTTTTTGAATAGAATTATTTCCTTTATTACTGTTATTATTTAATTTCACCAGAGCAAGACACGGAGAGAGAGAGAGAGAGAAAGCAAGCTGCCAGGTTCAGAATTTGAACTGTGGTCGGCCATATGGGAGTCCAATGCCTTTAACAACCACACTACTAGATAACTAACATACATATTCTGTAACTTAGTAATTCCACTCCTAAGTATATAGCCAACAGAAATGCACATATGCATTAGGACCAGCAGGTAGCATGACTATTAAGGCAGTGGACACTTTTCTGGCCCTGAGACTGTCTCCCTGCCCCCATAGTTCCATAGTCTTGCTAGTACTTGAAATTGTTCATATGTTGGGACCAGCAGTTAGCGGAATGGCTATGTCACTGGACTCCCATGTAGTTGACCACGGTTCACATCCCGGACCCAGTGGCTTAAACTCACGCCGGGCGCGTGTGCGTGTGTGCCTAAGATCCCGAGAGGAGAATGGAGAAGAAGGGATTGCGGCGTGGCTATCCCCCCCAGGGGGGTGATTTCTCACTTTCTGTCTCTCAGTCTCTCTTTGTCTGTCTGGCGAGTGCACACGCCCTATAGCAAAAACCTCTTAAAAAAAAAAAAGAAATTGTTCATATGTTAATTATATACAATTAAGAAAAAAAAGTCATTGAAACTTAAGTCAATTTGAGTCCTGTATCTAGAGGTTTGAAAATCAAGCTGGGTGCATGCATGCATGTGTGCGTGCATGTGCGTGTGTGTGTGTACACCTACAGTCCCATGAGGAGAATGGAGAAGGGTTTGTAACATGGCCATCCCCCTGGGGGGGGGTGACTTCTCACTTTTCCTCTCAGTGTCCCTTTGTCTCTCTTCGCTAAGTGCTCATATCCTGTGGCAAAAACCTTAAAAAAAAGAAAGGAAAAAAGAAAGATCGCTTTATTGAGAACTTTAACTCATCTGACATGACAGTGAAATCTTTTAGCCTGTCTGAAATGACAGTTGAATCTTTATTTTCACTTAAATTTAAAATGTCCAAAATGAAATCTGCCAGTCTCTTTCTTTTTTTAGTTTCTTCTAAAAGGTGCATGCCCTCACGAGAGAGAGAGAGAGAGAGAGAGAGAGAGAGAGAGAGGAAAAGTGAGAAATCACTCCTGAGGGGATGGCCATGCCTTAAGCTCCTCTCCTTTAGTTCTCCCGTACCCCCGTCATGGGATTTTGTGTGCACATTCACCCAGTATGATTTTCTTTTATTTATTTATTTATTTATTTATTTATTTAATTTTTGGGAGAGGTTTTTCTTATTGGGTGCGTGCGCTCACCAGAAAGACGGAGAGACAGAGAGATAGAAAGTGAGAAATCACCCCCAAGGGGGGATGGCCACACTGCAATCCCTTCTCCATTCTCCTCTTGGGATCTTGGGCACACACGCACATGCGCCTGGCTTGAGTTTAAGCCCCTGGGTCCAGGACGCGAACCGTGGTCGACTACATGGGAGTCCAGTGACATAGCCATTATGCTAACTGCTGGTTCTCACTTAGTATGATTTCCAAGGAGCTGAGTCTGGGATTCAAACTGTGCAACTAGTCATGTGCGATCCAGCACCTTAACCTTTATACCACCTGCTGGCCCTGTAAGTATTTTCTTATAAATTAAAAATACATCTAAGCTTAGGAAATCATCCTCCACAAGACTTTTAAAATATGCCAGACGGGTTAGAGTATAGTAGATTGACTTGAGATGTTCCTTCTGGCAACTGTACTTGCCTAGAATCTCTTTTTTAAAAAATATTTATTTAATTATATTTATTATTATTATTTTAAAATTTGCTGTAGGGTACATGAGTTCACAAGAGAGAGAGAGAGAAGTAAGTGAGAAAGCAAGAAAGCAAGCTGCCGTGGGATTGGAACCATGTTCGGCTATGTGGGAGTCCAGCGCCCTAACCACTAGACCACCTCCTGGCCCCCACTCCCCTGCCTAGAATCTCTTCTATTAGAGAAGCAGGCTTTTTTTCTTTCTTTCTTTCTTTTTTTTTTTGTAGAAGTTTTTGCTATTAGGCGCTTGTGCTAGCCAGAAAGACAGAGAGAGACAGAGAGACAGAAAGTGAGAAATCACCCCTCCCCTGTTGGGGGGGGAGGGATGGCCACACCACAATCCTTTCTTCTCCATTCCCCTCTCGGGATCTTGGGCATGCACACACATGCGCCGAGCATGAGTTTAAGCCACCAGGTCCGGGACTCGAACTGTGGTTGACTACATTGGAGTCCAGTGACATAGCTGTTACTCCAACTGCTGGTCTCATCTAATAAAGAAGTTTTATGAAATTTTGCAGTATTAATTCCTTGTACTCACCTCAATTTAGTGACTCAGTTTCCCAGCTTAAGATCCACTTCAATTTGTGGTAGCCAAAGGTAATTGACTTTTAACTTTGGCCCTTACATGCTAGAAATGTCTGATTTATTTTATAAGATGCTCAATATAAGTGGCGTGGGAGGTGATCCCACAGATCACTTAAGGTTGGGGTGGAGTTGTGGTGGCTCATCTTGCCTGCTTAACCTGTTGGTTGTTACATAGGGCAATGACTCTTGACCTCTGGACTCATAGACCCCATTGAAGAGTGTTTCTAGGGAATAGGAGGAATCTGAGAGGGAACTGTCAGTGTTCTCTGCCATCTTCTTCCTTTTGACAACAGTATCTGGGAAATGCGGGAAATCCTTGAGATGCCTTATAATTGTTTAGATCATTTTCAAAAGCTACTGGTTAGAATAAGCATGCCAGTCGAGATGGAGAAAATTGTATAACTTGCCTAGAGAATTACAGAACTAAAGCATATTAAAGAGTAATCTAAATTTTATTTCATTAGGATATTTTACTTACAATAAAAAATTTGGGGGAGTTTTATTTAAAATATAAATTATACATTGCATAGATAATGTAGATATATGTAGATATAGATTATGCATTGAATTACACATTCAAATAACTATTTTCTGAAATTTTTTAATTTTATTGATAACATTCTGGGTAATATATGATCATTGTAACACATTTGAAAGAAAAGTACAAGTAAAAAGTGAAATTCTACTTTCTCTATGTTTAATAAGCATACACATTTTTTAAAAAAGAAATGAATTTATAATGGACTTGGATATCTTTTTGTGACAAGTCTGTGGCAGTATAATATTATATAACTTATTGAACTGTTTCCTTATTATTATGATTCCCCCCCATTGAAAGCATTGCTAGCATGCATGTATTCATAATTGTATTTTTATTTTTTAAAGAAATATTTATTATTATTGTTATTTTTAAAATTTGCTTTAGGACGTGTGTGCTCATCTGAGAGAGATGGGACGTGGGTGGGGGGTATTATGAGAGAGCAAACCACTACATCCGGGACTTGAACTGCAGTTGGCCATGTGGTGGTCCAGTGCCTTAACCATCATGTAACATGCTGGCCCCTGTAATTATATGTTTTCTTTTTAAAAAAACATTTATTTATTTATTTGTCATGATTTTCTAGCTGCCTAGTCCAGGACTTGAACTGTGGTCTGCCATGTGGGAATCCAGTGTCTTAACTGCCATGCCACCTGCTGGCCCCATAATTGTATTTTCATATATAACTGTGTGTATATATGTAATTAAAGTACAAGTTTACTTTGGTGCAAAACCATTTTGTAATTCATGCATAGTTATTTCATGATACACATTTTCTTTTTTTTGGGAGAGGTTTTTTCCTATAGGGTGCATGCACTCGCCAGACAGACAGAGACATAGAGACAGAAAGTGAGAAATCACCCCTCAGGGGGGATGGTCACGCCGCAATCCATTCTCCTCTCGGGATCTTAGGCATGCACGCACAGGCGCCCGGCATGAGTTTTAAGCCACCGGGTCTGGGACGCGAACTGTGGTCGACTATGTGGGAGTCCAGCGACATAGCCATTACACTAACTGCTGGTTCCCCATGATACACATTTTCTATAAACTTTTGAAGGCCCCCCTCATAAATAAGTGAATATAACAAAAAGGAGATCAATTTCATCCTTGAAACAAAGATATGACAAAGGTAAATATCCTCAATCATTCTGTTTTTAAGGTAAGAAATTCTATTTTCAGTGAATGGTAGTGATTTTTCCAAAATCAACCTGTCACTTGGCTGTTTCATATTTTGACAGTTCGCATCCTGTAGATCTTTCATTTTATAATTTTTTTACAGTTAATCACTGTATATCATTACAACTTATAAACTTAATTTTCCAGCATGAATACACTGTATATTAGTCCAGTCAAAGATATTACCATACCTGTTAATATCAACAATTTTCCATTTTTGTGTCCCTTAAATGTTTTGTTTCTTTTTCCCTTTGACTCCCTTCCTTCCCGTTTCTCATCTTTCTCCCAGTTTCCAGTATCCATAATTGCTCTCCATGCTTTTATACCTTCCAATGTTTCAGTTTTTCTGCCAGAGAGTGCAAAAATTAAGTATATATTGAGTGGGGACATACAGTGCCTCTCTTTCACAGTCTAGCTTGCTTCACTTAGCAGTAAATCTTCCATATTTGTCTACTTTCTATCAAATGGCTCTTTTTTTTTTTTTTTTTAAGACCAAGTAGTATTGTGTAGCGTATATGTGCCAACCCTTTCAGGCCATTTATCTGTTCATAGACATTTGGGTTGGCTTAGCAATTGTGGATAATGCTGCAATAAACATGAATGTGCAAGTAAGTACTCTTTTGATAGAGTGTATGAGTGTATTCTTATCCTTTGGGCAGATACCCAGGAGTTGAATTACTGAGTCATGTGGTAGTTTTATTTGTAGGTCTTCGAGGAACCTCCATATTGTTCTCCACAGTGGCTGTACTAATTTACATTCCCACCAACAGTGTAGGAGAATTCCCTTTTCACCACAGTCTTGCCAGGACTTATCATTCTTTATTTTTTTAATCTTAACCATTCTGACAGGGGTTAGGTGGTATCTCATTGTGATTTTGATTTGCGTCTCCCTTATGATAAGGGATATTGAACATTTTTTTCATATGCCTTTTTGTCTTCCTTAGGGAGTTGTCTGTTCAGCTCATTTGGCCATCTTTTAATTGGGTTGATTATTATTTTTCAGGTTAGCTGCTTGAGTTCCCTGTGTATTCTGGTTACCAGTCCCTTATTTGAGGTATAATTTGCAAATATATTCTCTCATTCCAAAGGTTGTTGATTCATTCTAGTTATTGTTTCTTTTGCTGTGCAGAAGCTTTTTAACCTGATGTAATCCCACTTGTCTATTTTTGGGATTATTGCCTGTGCAATAATCTTATTTACGTCTTTGCCTACTCTGATGTTTACAAGAGTTTCCCCTGTGTTTTCCACCAGTAGTCTTATAGTTTGAGGTCTTAGGTCTTAGGTTTAGATCTTTGATCCATTTTGAGTTGATTTTTGTTAGTGGTGAGAGATAGGGGTCCAGTTTCTTTTTTCTGCAGGTGGATATACAGTTTTCCCAGCACCATTTGCTAAAGAGATTTTCTTTTCCCCGCTGGATTTGTCAAAAGTCAGTTGGCTATATGTTTTGGGGTTTATTTCTGTGCTCTGAGTAGTGTTTGGTTTATGATCAGAAGATTAAATATTTGTAGACTTAGTTAATCAAATGTTTATTAGTTGCATACAAAGCATGATGTGCTATGGGGACACTAATAAAATGCCAATTAGTCAACTTAGTGGTAGCCTATAGCATGTTAAAAAAATATTTGCCAGAGGTACATACACTTGCTGAAGAGAGAGAGAGAGGGAGAGAGAGAGAGAGAGAGAAAGAGGGAGGGAGGGAGGGAGGGGGAGGGAGGGAGATACATAGGCAGAGAGGGAAAGTGAGAAAGCAATTCTATTGAGGATGGGCATGCTACAGTCTCTTTTCAGTTTCTTCCATGATGTTTGGGGAGTTTGGGCACACATACACATGCACCTGGTGTGTTTTTCAAGCTACGGGTCTGGGACTCAAACCATACAGTTGGCCCTGAGGGATGTAGCTGTCTTTACCACAGGCTGACCTTAGCACCTTTTTCAGTGGGGAGAGAGATGGAGAAGGAAGGAGAGAGATGGGAAGAGAAAGCGAGAGGACACATGCCAGTTGGAGACTCGAGAGGGTCTTGATATTTTGGGCAGGGTCTTGCCATGCTGTGTCCTCCTATCTCCTAGTTAGCTAGGATTATAGACTTGTACTACCATGCTGTTTTAGGTTGGTCTGAGAGCCAAACTTGGGCCTTGGGCCTCCCATGTGGTGTCAGCCTTGTACAGTGGTGTCTTACTTATTGTGCCACCATGACTGGGCCCGGTAGCACATTTTAAAATGGAAATTTGCATATCTAACTATGTATTATATTTAGTAAAATATGAGACATTAGAAAATTTTCAGGTACTAATACTGGATAGAACATGTAAATTTATACTAAAATGAACATGAGACTTTTAAAAAAAGACTATTTATTTAACTTCATTATTTTCATTTTCCAATTTGACTGGAGAGAGACAGAGAGAGAAAGGGAAAGCAAGATAGCAAGCCGCCAAGTCTAGGACTCGAACCTTGGTTGGCCATATGGGAATCCAGCACCTCTATCCAGCATGCCACCTGGGAGCCCCAGATATAAAGCTTTTTAAAACATGAGGGGAAGTGTTGCTTATTCTTATAAAAGTAGTCATCCATTTTTCATTGACACTGTCTTGAGAATTTTAATCATCTTGTGGAAGTTTTGAAAAGCTAGGAAGGTCATAGGCACTGTTAATAATTTTAGATTTGTTGTTGTTGTTAAGTAATTAAAGTTTTCCTGGTGACTCTACATAATGTAATAATGCTTACTCTTTAGAGAACCAAATTGGCTTGAAGTATAGAACCAAAACTGAAGCGTAGGTAATTAAAGCTAAACTAATACACTGATATTCTAATTTGTTATGTCTCAAGCTCTGTTGTGCTTATTAATAAGGTATGCTGAGATAGAATGGCAGGCATCATTTGTAAAAGTTTTCCTCTTTAATTGCAGTTTTGTTTTTACATGACCAGAAATTGTCTGATTTGGCAGTGTATACTTTACATAAAAGACAGTTAATGTTTGCTGTTTGTTTTATATTTCATTTAAGAAATGTGGTTTCTTAACTATGGTTAAGGGATTAGCCTTTTAACTCCCATTAGGTGTGGGACGAACAGTTGGTGTAATGGCTATGGTCGCTGGACTCCCACGTAGCTGACCATGGTTTGAGTCTTGGACCCAGTGGCTTAAACTCACATTAGGCGTGTGTACCCAAGATCCAGAGAAGAGAATGGAGGAGAAGGGATTGCGGTGTGGCCATCTCCCCTGGGGGTGATTTCTCACTTTCTGTCTCTCTGTCTCTGTCTTTCTGGCAAGTGCATGTGCCCTATAGCAAAAAAACTCTCTCTCAAAAAAAAAGATACCATTAGGTGTGAAGTGGATTTGGATTTGATATTTGAGTTGTCTTATGTAACTAAAATCTTTGATAATTTTCTGTGTTGAATGATCTTTCCAAGTAGAAATTATTTCTTCAAATGTGTAAATTTAGCATACTCATTTAACAGGTTTTATGAGGTGGTATACCATGTTCTTTATACTTTCTAGGAAGCCGAGAATACAAAGATGAATAAAGTGTGGTTGTCCCAGAAGAAATAATTCTAATTGATGAGATACACATAAATATATTATACAGTTGGGACCAGCAGTTAACGTAATGGCTATGTTGCTGGACTCCCATGTAGTCGACCACGGTTTGCGTCCTGGACCCGGTGGCTTAAAACTCACACCGGGTGTGCGTGCGTGCATGCCCAAGATTCTGAGAGGAGAATGGAGGAGAAGGGACTGCGACGTGGTCATCCCCCTGGGGGGAGATTTCTCCCTTTCTATCTCTTTGTCTCTATCTTTCTGGTGAGTGCACATGCCCTATAGCAAAAACCTCTCAAAAAAAATATATATATATATGATACAGTTAAGTGGTAGATCAGGAATATAAAGTATGTAAAGTCTAAGTGCTGTAGCAGCAGTTATTGTCTCTTTCTGGGAGAATTGGAGAGGATTTGTTAAAGACTTATTCAATTGTTTGGGTTTTTAACACCTTCTTTCTCTGCAATTTGTATAAAACAGGGCTTCTTAAACTATCAGCAAAGAATCTTTAAGGTAGGTGAGAGTAGGAGTATCCTTTAGGAGTTTATGATATACCTTAGAACAGCTTCAAAATTTCTTGAATTCTTTTTTATCTTAAGAATTCATGTGATTTTGCATTTTGTTGCATAGTGTTTATATAGATATCCAAATATAGAATTTTTTTAGGTTGTTGGAAAAGTCTCGAATGAGTTGAAAAAACCACTCTCTAAGGATGACATATAAATAGCCAAAAGGCAAATGAAAAAATGCTCAACATCCCTCATTGTAAGAGAGATGCAGATCAAAACCACAATGAGATACCACCTAACCCCAGTCAGAATGACTAAGATTAAAAAAACAAAAAATGATGAGTGCTGGTGGGGGTGTGGTGAAAGGGGAACTCTTACACTGCTGCTGGTGGGAATGTAAATTGGTCCAGCCACTGTGGAGAACAATTTGGAGATTCTTCAGAAATCTACAAATAGAACTACCATATGATCCAGCAATCCCACTCTTTGGTATCTACCCAAAGGACAGAAGAATCTTCAGTCAGAAAAGTGCTTGCATATCGATGTTTATTGTGGCATTATTCACGATTGCTAAGACATGGAACCAACCCAAACGCACACAAACAGATGAATGGATTGAAAAAGTGTGGCACATATACTCTGTGGAATACTACTAAGCCATAAAAAAACAACAAGACCCTGGATTTTGACAGAAAGTGGAGGAATATGGAAGATTTCCTGCTAAGTGAAGCAAGCTAGGCTATGAAAGAGAGACATTGCATGTCTCCACTTAATATATACCAATTATCCACACACTATGGCCCAAACTGAATGACTAAAGGATATAGAAACATAGCCAATGGTTGTGAATACCAGATACATTGTGGGAAGAGGGAGGGTGAAGGAGTAGAGTCTGAGAAAGTACATTAAAGAGAAAAATAGAGAGACAAGGCATTTATGGGACAAAGAAATGGGTTATTATCTGTTGAGGGATAGCCTTATAGTATTGTCAGCTGGACCAGTGCGAAATGCACACAGGTTGGAGTTTTAACTTTGCAAGCTAAGTAATGTGATTGATGATAATAAAACAGATAAAGGGTTTTTTTCCCCCAAAACCCAATAATTACTACCAGAATAAACAAAACATTTCCTGCTTGTCTCTTGGAAACTGGGTTAAGTGAAGAGAGTGGACAGCACATACCAGGTTTAGCATCCACCTTCTTTTTATTGTATCCCTAGGATATTTCAGCTTATGTCTGGGGATAAATGCTGCTGGTTTGAGAAAAAACAGACTAATCAGTCAGATCATGGAGCATTGCATTTTCTTTTTTACTCTTACTATAGTGTATCCTTGGGGGAAATTAATTTGGTCTGCCACCTATATATTTGAAGACAAAAGTCTGATTGCTTTTTTCTTCCAGAATTCTTTCCAAAAAACCTGGGGGAATTCATGCCCACAAACATTAACAGACCACTTTGGTCCATTGATAATAGGACTCTTCCTACATCCTGGCCCTGGCATTGCATTTTTACATGCATAGTAAGGCTTATATGTTAAAATAAAACACATTCTTTTGTTGGTTTCTTCCAGGAACAGAGACCTTCCTTTCCAATCACCAACCTATAAATTTGTAAATCCACCTATAGCCTACAAACCTCTGCTTCCAGATGTCCCACGTTTTTGGGCCAGAGCAATGAAAGATTCTTTACACTAAATTGTAAACTTTGTGTCTTTAACTCTTGAAAAAATAAAAGGGAGCCACTGTGTGTGTCTGAGCAGCATGAGAAACATGCTTGTCTTTCCCCAGGCCGGTCACTCAATATCATGCCTAGTAATAACCACATTAATTATTATTTCTATGGAGTTGGTTATTTCCATCCACATAAATTAGGCTAGTAATGTGTGCCCATTCTTTTGTTTGGAGGAGATCATGTAGTAACTGCTCATTAAATATTCATCACCTCTTTTCCCCTTTCCTTCCCACATTCTGTTGCTTTCTTTCTCCTTGGCTTTAACGTTGGTCTTATAACTGCTTGGTGTGGCACGATTAGCTTGCTTACTGTCCTGTCAGGTTTTATCTGCCAGTGAACAGAGAGCACAATGTTAGCAGATGCTTGGGGCATAACCAGATAAGTACTGAAATTACAGAGACAAGCTGAGGAGCAGTCGTTACATAGTGAAATGATCAGATTTAGCATCAGAAAGGCTCCTATGTTAATAAGGGGAAGATGGGTCAGACTATAAAAGTTGGGGTAAGAATGTAGGCCTCAGTGCACTCAGAGTCCATTTCCTGAGCAACATCAAAAGAGGCGGTGTTGACTTCATTTTTTCCATAGTGGTCAGAGTAAAACCAAATGGTTTGAGGATTTTCAGACTGAACTAAGTGTATGTTCAAGAATAAATAATTTCTGAAACTGTATGGTTAGACTCAACAAATTTATGTTCCTTTTTTTTTTGTAAATGATAATAGCTGTCCCCATGATTCTCTTGCTATTTATAACCAGCTTCTTGATCTCAAACCTCATCTTTTTCGCCAGCTATACTGTGCATGTCAGTTGGAGGCTCAAGAGAGTCCAATTAAGTCACTTAAGAATTTCTACAGGTTCTTAATTAAGAACAGAAATAAGACAAATTTGCATAAAGATAAATTACTAAATGTTATTATTGGTGAAGGTATATTAGAAATCAGAAGAAAATTCTAGTATTTCACTCTTTAGCAAGAAAAGAAACTCCCACATAAAAATAGAAGAGAGGAATAGGGTTTTGTTTTTAGTGCAGTCATGACACCTGCCATTGCAATAGTCCTTCCAGATGGAAACGTGGTGCATGAAACTAGGCAGGCATGTTTTAAACCTTTTAACTGGAATTCCTCCTTCATTGGGCTTATAATGGGTACCTGACCAGTGGACAATCATTATTGTAGGAGATGTATTACCACAAAATGAAATTGATTTACTTGTTCTAGTCAATATAGCTACATAAATCCATATTTAATCCATATTTAGTCAATGTAGCTAATTAAATTCACATTTAATCCATGTCATATCCCACTGTGTCTGGGACTTGAACCATGTAGTTGGCCTTAGATTCAGCTGCTGTAGCCACCACACCACCTGGCTAGCCCAAATTTGTAAATTAATTTGAGTAGAATTGACATTTTTAATTACACTGATTCTTCCAGTCTAAGAACATGGGATGTCTTTCCATTTTTTAAGGTATCATATTTAGTGTCTCTTTTCAGTTTTTCTTGTAGAGTCCTTTCACCCGTTTGGTTAGGTTTATTCCTAAGTATCTTATTTATTTATTGGCTATCTTGTAAATGGGATTGCTTTTTTCAATAATGACTCAGTCTCTTCATTGTTGGTGTATAGAAATGATACAAATTTTTGTATGTTGATTGTATTCTGCAACTTCATCGAACTCATTAATCACTTCTAGGAGTTTTTTGTTGATTTTTTTAAATTTTCTCTATATATAATCCTGCCATCTGCAAATAGGGAGAATTTTACTTCTTCCTTTCCTTTTCAATGATTTTTATTTTATAGTACCTTTTAGTCTGAATGTGTTGGCTAGGACTTCCAGTACTGTGTTGACAAGGAGTGGAGAAAGTGGCTGACCTTGTCTTGTTTCAGTTTTAGGGGGAATGCTTTCAGCTTTTCCTCATTCAGTGTGATGTTAGCTATAGGTTTGACATATATGGCTTTTATTACATTGAGAAATGTTTCTTCTGTATCTATTTTGTTGAGAGTCTTAATCATTCTTTTAGTAGAGCAAATTAAAATATGTTCTTGGCTTATAGAAGTTTGACGTATTTTGACAAGATTATAACAAGTTATGAAACGCTTTATCATTTGAATTTTTTTTTTTTTTAATTGCTAGAGTGTGTGTATACCCACTAGAGGGAAACAGAGAGACGGAGGGAGAGAGGGAAATGGTATGGTTATGCTGCAATCCATTCTCCTTTTCCTTTATTCTGTTGAGATTTTGGACACATATGCACATGGTATCTTTTCCAAGCTGCTGGGTCTAGGATTTGAACCTTGGTTGGCCAAGGGGTCTGGCTCCCTTAACTGGTAGGCTACAGGCTGGTTAATATCCTTTTTTTCAATTAAAAATTTTTTTAAGCTCTTGTTTTACTACCGATTAGTCATAATGTCAGGTGTTATTGTAGTTGTGTGTTAGGGTTATAATAAAACGTGGATAATATTTAACATATTATGCACAAATTGCTTAAATGACAAATTTATTGGTTAATTTAAGGTGCCAAAGTGGCTTTGACTAGTAAGAAAAAAATTATTTAAAAAAAGTAAAGTTCAGATGTAGCAGTAACTACTCTGGTTTCTGTGATTATCTTAGAAACAGTTTTCCATCTGTAAATTTTAGTTTACAGGTGGTAATTTTGTTATAAAATATTTGAGTTTTTATCTGAATTCCTGTGTTCAGAAGAAGGAGAGGGTTCCTGCCTTAATTTTGGCCTCTAGGGAAAAAGTACAACAAATAATATTTAGCTGTGTGTTAAAAAATAAGTGGAGAGGGACCAGCAGTTAGCATAATGGCTATGTCGCTGGACTCCCACGTAGTTGACCGTGATTCGCGTCCCAGACCCGGTGGCTTAAAACTCATGCCGGGCGCGTGTGCGTGTGTGCCCAAGATCCCGAGAGGAGAATGGAGGAGAAGGGATTGCGGCGTGGCCATCCCTCCTGAGGGGTGATTTCTCGCTTTCTGTCTCTCTGTCTCTGTCTGTCTGGCGAGCGCATGTGCCCTATAGCGAAAAATACCTCTCCAAAAAAAAAAATAATAATAAATAAGTGGAGAATTTAATGGGAATAAAACCTGATAAAACCTGTTGTTTTCTTTTTGGGGAGAGATTTTTTTTTTTTTTTGATAGTGTGTGTGTGCGCTCACCAGAGAGACAGAGATACACAGAAAAACAGTGAGAAATCACCCCTGAGGGGGAATGCCCGTGCCCAAATCCCTTCTCTTCCATTTTCCTCTTGGGATTTTGAGCATGCATGCATAGTTGCCTTCGTGTTTTAAGCTGCCAGGTCTGGGACTTGAACTGTGGGTGGTCAGAGTAAAACCAAATGGTTTGAGGATTTTCAGACTGAACTAAGTGTATGTTCAAGAATAAATAATTTCTGAAACTGTATGGTTAGACTCAACAAATTTATGTTCCTTTTTTTTTTGTAAATGATAATAGCTGTCCCCATGATTCTCTTGCTATTTATAACCAGCTTCTTGATCTCAAACCTCATCTTTTTCGCCAGCTATACTGTGCATGTCAGTTGGAGGCTCAAGAGAGTCCAATTAAGTCACTTAAGAATTTCTACAGGTTCTTAATTAAGAACAGAAATAAGACAAATTTGCATAAAGATAAACTACTAAATGTTATTATTGGTGAAGGTATATTAGAAATCAGAAGAAAATTCTAGTATTTCACTCTTTAGCAAGAAAAGAAACTCCCACATAAAAATAGAAGAGAGGAATAGGGTTTTGTTTTTAGTGCAGTCATGACACCTGCCATTGCAATAGTCCTTCCAGATGGAAACGTGGTGCATGAAACTAGGCAGGCATGTTTTAAACCTTTTAACTGGAATTCCTCCTTCATTGGGCTTATAATGGGTACCTGACCAGTGGACAATCATTATTGTAGGAGATGTATTACCACAAAATGAAATTGATTTACTTGTTCTAGTCAATATAGCTACATAAATCCATATTTAATCCATATTTAGTCAATGTAGCTAATTAAATTCACATTTAATCCATGTCATATCCCACTGTGTCTGGGACTTGAACCATGTAGTTGGCCTTAGATTCAGCTGCTGTAGCCACCACACCACCTGGCTAGCCCAAATTTGTAAATTAATTTGAGTAGAATTGACATTTTTAATTACACTGATTCTTCCAGTCTAAGAACATGGGATGTCTTTCCATTTTTTAAGGTATCATATTTAGTGTCTCTTTTCAGTTTTTCTTGTAGAGTCCTTTCACCCGTTTGGTTAGGTTTATTCCTAAGTATCTTATTTATTTATTGGCTATCTTGTAAATGGGATTGCTTTTTTCAATAATGACTCAGTCTCTTCATTGTTGGTGTATAGAAATGATACAAATTTTTGTATGTTGATTGTATTCTGCAACTTCATCGAACTCATTAATCACTTCTAGGAGTTTTTTGTTGATTTTTTTAAATTTTCTCTATATATAATCCTGCCATCTGCAAATAGGGAGAATTTTACTTCTTCCTTTCCTTTTCAATGATTTTTATTTTATAGTACCTTTTAGTCTGAATGTGTTGGCTAGGACTTCCAGTACTGTGTTGACAAGGAGTGGAGAAAGTGGCTGACCTTGTCTTGTTTCAGTTTTAGGGGGAATGCTTTCAGCTTTTCCTCATTCAGTGTGATGTTAGCTATAGGTTTGACATATATGGCTTTTATTACATTGAGAAATGTTTCTTCTGTATCTATTTTGTTGAGAGTCTTAATCATTCTTTTAGTAGAGCAAATTAAAATATGTTCTTGGCTTATAGAAGTTTGACGTATTTTGACAAGATTATAACAAGTTATGAAACGCTTTATCATTTGAATTTTTTTTTTTTTTAATTGCTAGAGTGTGTGTATACCCACTAGAGGGAAACAGAGAGACGGAGGGAGAGAGGGAAATGGTATGGTTATGCTGCAATCCATTCTCCTTTTCCTTTATTCTGTTGAGATTTTGGACACATATGCACATGGTATCTTTTCCAAGCTGCTGGGTCTAGGATTTGAACCTTGGTTGGCCAAGGGGTCTGGCTCCCTTAACTGGTAGGCTACAGGCTGGTTAATATCCTTTTTTTCAATTAAAAATTTTTTTAAGCTCTTGTTTTACTACCGATTAGTCATAATGTCAGGTGTTATTGTAGTTGTGTGTTAGGGTTATAATAAAACGTGGATAATATTTAACATATTATGCACAAATTGCTTAAATGACAAATTTATTGGTTAATTTAAGGTGCCAAAGTGGCTTTGACTAGTAAGAAAAAAATTATTTAAAAAAAGTAAAGTTCAGATGTAGCAGTAACTACTCTGGTTTCTGTGATTATCTTAGAAACAGTTTTCCATCTGTAAATTTTAGTTTACAGGTGGTAATTTTGTTATAAAATATTTGAGTTTTTATCTGAATTCCTGTGTTCAGAAGAAGGAGAGGGTTCCTGCCTTAATTTTGGCCTCTAGGGAAAAAGTACAACAAATAATATTTAGCTGTGTGTTAAAAAATAAGTGGAGAGGGACCAGCAGTTAGCATAATGGCTATGTCGCTGGACTCCCACGTAGTTGACCGTGATTCGCGTCCCAGACCCGGTGGCTTAAAACTCATGCCGGGCGCGTGTGCGTGTGTGCCCAAGATCCCGAGAGGAGAATGGAGGAGAAGGGATTGCGGCGTGGCCATCCCTCCTGAGGGGTGATTTCTCGCTTTCTGTCTCTCTGTCTCTGTCTGTCTGGCGAGCGCATGTGCCCTATAGCGAAAAATACCTCTCCCAAAAAAAAAAAAAATAATAAATAAGTGGAGAATTTAATGGGAATAAAACCTGATAAAACCTGTTGTTTTCTTTTTGGGGAGAGATTTTTTTTTTTTTTTGATAGTGTGTGTGTGCGCTCACCAGAGAGACAGAGATACACAGAAAAACAGTGAGAAATCACCCCTGAGGGGGAATGCCCGTGCCCAAATCCCTTCTCTTCCATTTTCCTCTTGGGATTTTGAGCATGCATGCATAGTTGCCTTCGTGTTTTAAGCTGCCAGGTCTGGGACTTGAACTGTGGATAACTATGTGGAGATCAGTGATGTATCTATTACGCCACCTGCTGGTCCCCAAACCTCTGATTTTTGACTTTGTGCTTGCGTATTAGTTTATCATTGTAAAATTCCCACATGTAGACTTTGGGAATCAGATTACTTGTATAAAGTACATTACTATGTTTAAGGCTATATATTTATTCTCTGGGCTTGGTTATAGCTTTTAGTAACAGTGAATTTTAATTTTGTATTTATAACCTATTCTGTGTTTTTTAAGGTAGAAATAATTACTGCAAAAATGCATCACAACTTTTCTGATGACCCAGTAGAAAATACCTCTACTTAAACTGAACTTTAAAATATCCAGCAAAAAAGTAATGTAAAAATGGTTTGGGATACCAGAATGCACTTTTTCAGTGTAATTAAATAAGACTATCATGTAAGAGGATCTATATCAACCTTAAACTTTTTTTAACTGATAGAGTTGGCCTGAACACTATATTTTTGTAGTTGCCCGAAGCTTTCAGATTGTCAAGATATTTTTTATATTTCAGGTTTTGACTTTAGCTTTATAATGTGACATTAGTTAAAACTGGGAATGTATAAGATCACTTTTCTTCTTTAACATACTTCATAATTTCTAGTGGGATTTGGTTTTAGGCTAAAAATATAGCTTGATCTTTCTTTTATGTCTTTCTTTCATCTTATGTTTGTTTATAAAAACCAGTAAAGTACAGAGTTGAAAGTTATTATCCTGATGATTGAAGTTGTAAAAGCCTGGAGTATTTGAATTCATATAATTTACAAAGGCACGAGTGGTTTTCCCTCAAAAGGAAATCTAGCTATTAGAATTTACTGAGGATCATGTTAAAAAACTGTATTACGTGATCAGCGACTCTAAGCTATAATAGCTTAGAATATAGTAGTTTCTCCCATGGTTCTGAGATGTAGAGACCCACTTTTGGAGAACGTTAGCAAAGGATTTGTGTGTCCATTCCAATGTTCAAATCTCATGGCTTATTAGGGAGATGAATATGTACTTGTGCACCCTACCCCCCATATTTTTTTTAGAGAAAAGAAATCTTAGCACACACAGAAACTTAGGCTTAAGTAGCATACTCTTGCTAACCACAGAATTTCTGTTTATCAGCATATCATTTTACATACATTTTCCTTCTCTTTGGAATATTTTTGCATTTAAGTGTCAGTTACACTTTTTTTTTGAGTTACAATTTACATGCCATAACATTCACTATCTTAAGGGTACAGTTGGATGGGTTTTAGTATGTCCACAAGGTTGAATATGTACCAATGTCTAATTCCAAGTACAGTATACACTTTAAAGGAAGATGTTTCTTATATTTTAAGTAACCTACAATTTTCTTTTCTACTTTAAAGAAAACCTTTTTTGTTTTTGGGCTTTCCTCTGAGCTCCTGTGGAGTTTTCTAGTTTTAGTTTGAATGGTTATCTTGTGGCTTTTTTTACATTAGTCACTGGTGCTTAGTACATTCTAATTGCTGGATGCTGTCTTGAGGAAAAATTGCCTTACCAGTTTCAAGAAACCCTAAACATCTATCTCTGTATTAATTTATTTTCTATTCTACTTTAGAGTAAGAGACAGTAGAAAACAATATCATTTTAGGTTATTTTGCCTTAAGTTTAAATGTTGTTCTTTGACAGTAAAACTTTTTAAAGTGAATTTTGCCTTAGGGCACATGTGCTCGCCATAGAGAGAGAGAGACAGACACAGCGAGAGGGAAAGTGAGAAATTAATCCCGAACTTCATGCTCTTCCTGGGAATTTGGGCAGGTGTGCAGCACACGCCCGGTATGATTTTCTTTCTTTTTTAAAAATGTATTTTATTTAACTTTATTTTATTTTTTTTTTTGTTTGTTTGTTTTTAATTTGACCAGAGAGGGACAGAGTGAGAGTGAGAGTGAGAGAGAGAGCAAGCAAGCTGCCAGGTTTGGGATTCGAATCTTTGAACCATGGTCAGCCATGTGGGAATCCAGTATCCTTAACGACCATGCCACCTGCTGGCCCCAATCCTGGCGTGATTTTCAGGCCACTGGGTCTAGAATTCAGACCATGGTCAGCCATGTGGGAGACCAGCGATATAACTGCTACACCATCTGCTGGCCCCAACACTAAAACATTTAAAAATAATTTAATTATTCACTTTTTTCTTGCATGACCAGTTAAAGTTTATTATATACATTAGTATTGAAAAATTTTAAAAGTTGGGGCCAGCAGGTGGTGTGGTGATCAAAGCGCTGGACTTCCATACGGCGTACAGTAGTTTGAGTTTTGGACCTGATAGTTTAAGAATCATGCCAGATTGGGGCCAGCAGGTGGCGTAATGGTTATGTTGCTAGACTTTCATGTAGTCAGCCATGGTTCAAGTCCCAGACCAGTGGCTTAAAACTCATTCCAGGTGCATTTGCATGCATGCATGCTCAAAATTCTGAGAGGAGAATGGAGAAGGGATTGCAGTGTGGCCATCTCCCCGGGGGGTGATTTCTTGCTTTTTATCTCTCTCTCTCTGTCTCGGGTGAGTGTATGTGTCCTATAGGGAAAAAAAACAAAAACAAAAAAACAAAAATATGCTGGGTGCATGTATGTGTGTGCCCAAAATCCCAAGAAGAGAGTGGAGAAGGGATTCTGGCCATGGCCATCCCTGCTGGGGGGGGGGGTGGATTTTCACTTTCCCTCTCTCTGTCTCTCTCCTGTGAGTGCATGTGCTGTATGACAAAACCCCAAAAAACAAACAAAATTTAAAAATTTTATTTATTTATTCCACAAATTAAAGAGTCAGACAGAAAAAGACAGCACCTTTACCCCAACAGGGTCCTGATTCCATGATCTTCTAGCTTCAGCCAGCCCCAAATCATGGAAGTGTGTGTACTCCATATACTCATGAGGTCTAAGAATTTGAACTGAGAACCTTCCCATGTGAGCTTGCCTTACAGAGCATTATACTTTACCCCTGTGCCACAGTCTGGCCTCCCAGATTATATTTTATAGACCAGCTAAAGATGATCATTAGCAGCTTATAATACTGTCATGCAAGTATTTTGTAATCTGCCGTGGTTCTCCTAAATAAGTATCTTCATTCCTAAAGGAGCTTTACATTTTTTTTCTGATCTGAATGATAGCAGTAAAATTTATACAGGGCATTATAATTTTCTAACATACATACTTTCCTTGGACAGTGAAAATATGTGTTTATATAACTTTCTACATAAAAATACTGGATTGTCAGGAAAGTCATGACACATTTTTGCATAGAAAAACACGTTCTGAATTTACTGACGACCTAATAAATAGGGAGATGATAGATACAGAATTTAGCTTTGTCCACTTTGCCTATTATATATTAGCTGGTTTTCTGAAAAATATTTCATGTTTCTTTCCATCCTACTGTTACTCTTGATTCAAAAAACTAGGAGTTATCTCATTAGCCACAAAGCATGTCTCTGGTGGTGCTTTAGTGTCTACTGATGTAAAAACCTTTTCACTTTTTAGAACCACCCTTTACCCTTTCCTTGACACCTGAGATCTCTTGCAGACCATCTCTGTATATTATACAGCCCAGAGGGAGGACAGCTTCTCTGTAGTCTGAGATTGTTGTGATTACCCATGGCTGTCCCCATCTACCCCCCTCTTTGCCTCTTTGTAGATAATTGTTTTTACTCCTTGTTTTTTTTCTGTGTACTCAAAATCTATAGGTATAGATTTTTCTTCAGTTTAGAAGAATTTCTAATATGTTTTCTTAAAAGTTTATTTTGTTTATGAGAGAGAGCATGTGTGCATGTGTATGTGAAAAAGAGAAAAAAACGACCCTCAAAAAGGTCTGATCATGTTGTAACCCTTTTCCTCAGCTCTTCAGCTGGTTAGGTATCAGGTGTGTCCTTAGGTGCCTCTGGCACATTTCAGGTCTATCAGGCTGGGAATCTGAACTTGTGGTTGGCCATTTGGCTTCCAGGACTGCAGTCTAGTACTCTGTGGGCTACACTCCTTGACTGGGCTGAAATATTTTTTTGAGGGACATAGTATGGTAGTTAAGACCACAGACTGAGGAACCAGGTTGCTTGGTTTCCAAAGGTGAAGGTCTTATACTATTAGGTTGTTCGAAAGTCATGCCGTGTTTTTCTGTGGTTTTCTATGCAAAAATGCGTCATGACGTTGGGCAAAATTCTTCTTTCTTGTGCCTCAGTTTGCTCATCTGTAAAATGGGGATTTTTTTTAAAAAAGGTTTTTGTAATAGGGTGTGCTTGCCAGAAAGAGAGAGAGGGAGAGAAAGTAAGAAATCACTCCCCTCCCCGGGGGCGGGGGGGGAGCACACTGTAGTCCCTTCTCTAGTCTCCTCTTGGAATTTTGGGCATGCATGCACACATGCCTGGTGTGATTTTCAGGGCACCAAATCTGGGACTTCTACTGCATAGCTGGTCATATGGGATCAAGAGCCTTAACCTTCACACCATCTGCTGGGCCAAAATGGAGATATTTACAATAATAACAGATTTATTTGAAAATACATCCATTCCTTGGGACCAGCAGATGGCATAATGGTTACATTGCTGGACTCCCATGTAGTCAACTGAGATTTGAGTCCTGAATCTGGTGGCTTAAAACTCAAGCCCGTGCATAAGTGTTTTCCAGGAGGAGAATGGAGAAGGGATTGTGGCATGGCCATCCTCCTTTTTGGGGGATTTTTTGCTTTCTGTCTCTGTCTCTGTATCCCTGGAGAGCACACATACACCCTATAGTGAAAATCTCTCTCTTAAAAAAAAAAAAGAAAGAAAATACATCCATTCTTTACTTAATGACTTACCATTTAATGACTGTTTGGACTGACTGATTGGACTTACTGCCAGGTCTTCAGCATGGGGAATCCCCTGTTTCAATAGGTTTGTCTTGGGAATCTCTCTCTCTCTCTCTCTTTTTTTTTTTTTTAAACTCTTTATCTCCTTACCACAGTTGATTAGTATTCATTACATGACGTGTTCACAGTCACCACACAAAACTACAAATTTTGTTTATAAATTTGTACTTTATTGTACACCTATAGTGGTATTCAGAATAAATAAAAACTATTATGCTGAATTTATTGTGTTGTGTTGTATCTTGTCACTTTTCTGGTAGTTATCTACTGTATGCTTTTGGTATGGGTAGAATTATATTATTCAAATGAGGTATTTTGTGATATCTATTGAAAAATAAATATCCTGTGGTACACTTAAGACATCCGCCTTATTTTATTTTATTTTTCTTATTTTGGAGAGGTTTTTCCTATAGGGTGTGTGGGCTCTTCAGAAAGAGCAACAGAAATAGAAACAACAAATCACCTCCAGGGGGGATGGCCATGCCACAATCTCTTCTCTTCCATTCTCTCTTGGGATCTTGGGCAAGCACGCACACGTGCCTGGCATGTTTAAGCCATTGGGTCCAAGACTTGAAACACAGTCGACTACATGGAAGTCCAGCGACATAGCCATTAACGCTAAATGCTGGTCCCAAGACATCCGCCTTTAAGTTCCTTGCTTTTACACGAGTTTACTATAACCCACTTGTGGGAATGGAACTTGGTGGGAACAGAATTTGGTCGTTAAGTGAGAAGTGCTTGTAGAATTAAAAGTTTATGACTCAGATGCAGTGATGCAGTCAATAGGGTGCCATCTTGAGATACTGGAACTGTATGGAAAGGCCCTGGATTTAGTTTCTTGGTTGACCTGAACATGTGGGCACACTTGTGATCCTGGCTGGCTGGAAGGCTGGGAGAGAGCTTGGGGTATGGTGAGACCCTGTGACAAGTACCTGTGTGTATTTCTCTTCCTCATGAAAAAGAATAATAAATTTTGAAAAAGTTTATAAATAAACTGCCAAGAATAGCACTTGGTACATTCTAAGAATTCTTTGATTTTAATTTTTTTAGAGAAACAAGGTCTTGTATCTTCCTGCCTCAGTCTTCCTAAGTATGTGAGACTACAGGCATGCTCCACTGCTCCTGGCAAGAATTCTTATTATTACAATAGATTTTACTCTTCTTACTTCAATTCTGTTTCCTTTTTGTAGAAGTACTGTCTTACTTAGATGACCTCTTTTGAATCTGATCTCCACATTTTGTTTCTCTCAATTTTTATGTTTCTTAATTCTTTTATTGTTTCTGGGACTATTTTTTGAGTTTTTAAAAATTTTTAAGGGACACATGTACTCCCCAGAAAGAGAGAGTGAGTGAGAGAGAGAGAGAGAGACACTTGTTTGCATGTGCATATGAAAGAGAAAGGGAAAGTGAGAAAGCATCCCAATAGGGGATAGTTATGCCACAATCCCTTCTCTTCCATCTCTATTTTTGGAATTTTGGGCATGCATACTCATGTGCCAGGTGTATTTTTCAGGCTGCTGTGTGTAGGGCTCAAACTGCATAGTTACCCATGTGGAATCCAGTTGCCTTAATTACCATGTCACCAGCTGGCCCTAGTTTTTGAGTTTTAAATCTTTTTTATTTATTAATTTGATGTACTGAACTATCTAATATGCTGGCCAGGACTGCTGTGGTTTTCATTTGATAATCATGTTTTGTCTCTGCAATTTATCCTAATTTTAGATTCTTTTTCTTAACTTCTGGTTCTAGTTTCATGTTTGTAAATCTCTCTTGAATGGTTTGAGAACATCAATTAGAAACTTGATAAATGTGCTTTCCTTTATCTTATAGTAAATCTATTTCAGAAGACATTTGCTTTTTTGTTCAGGCTAGTGACCATAATTTGAATTGTGGTATGTTTTTCATATTAGGTTTTTTCTTGCTCATTTTTATAGTGGAAGGTCTCTGATAGCTCAGTATTGGTCCTAGCATAAGGTAGAATTTGAAATGTATTATAATTGAGGTACATATGGGTCAGACTAGATCCTTGGCTTAAGAAAAGTGAAGGGAGACCATGTTGTTTGAAGCCAGGCAATGACCGATTCCAGGTTTGCACTATCATAGGAAAGAACAGAAAATGATAGTTGCTAATATTTATTCAATTAAAAAATATGTCAGACCCTGTTCTAAGTAATGTACATATGTTATTTAATCTTTCCCAACAACTCTAAGGTTGCTATTATTATTTCTCTGTTTTATACTTAATAAGGTTGAAGTTTAGATATTTAGTCACCAAGGTGAGATAACTCATAGGTGGTAGAACTAGGATTAAATCCAGTTGAAAGTGTCTGACTCCCGTAGTTGGAGGCATTATAGTTAGGATATAATGACCTTTCCTCAATATGTCAAAGGACTTGGACTCTTGTAAGCAGGTTTAGTTCCAAAATGAGAACACTGCCTCATTCTCTCCTGATGGTTAGTAGAAGATGTATTTAGATCCTTCCTGGTGAAATAATCCCCCAAAGTTCACATAATGTAGTTTGAAAAAACCACAGAATTTGTTTTTATAACTTTGGGCATTCACAAATAATCCCACTCATTGCCAAACTGCTTGATTACCTTTCTTTTGTTTTTGTTTTTGCAATAGGGCACGTGCATTTGCAGAAGAGAGACAGAGAGAGAGAAGGTAAAAATCACTCTCTAGGGGCCAGCCACACTACAGTCTCTCCTCCTCCACTCTTCTCTTGGGATTTGGGTATGTATGCATACATACCCAGAGTGATTCTTAAGCTGTAGATCTGGGACTCAAACTGGTTGGCCAAGAGGGAGTCCAGTACCTTAACCACCATGCCACCTGCTGGCCCCAGATTATGTATTTCTTTTCTTTTCTTTTTTTTAAAGAATTATTTTATTTAACTTTATTTATTATTATTATCATTATTATTTTTCAGTTTGATCAGAGAGAGAGAGAGAGAGAGAGAGAGAGAGAGAAAGAGAAAGTGAGAAAGCAAGCCACCAGGTCCAAGACTTGAACCATGGTAGGCCATGTGGGAGTCCAGCACCTTTAACCACCATGCCACTTGCCGGCCCCTGTATTTCTTAAACATAGCATAATATACCTGATCTCTTGCTTTTAAAAAATCTGTTCTGGTCTTTTTTTTTTTTTTTTTTAAGATTTTTGTCAAAGGGGGTATGTGTGCTCGTAGGAGAGAGACAGAGAGACAGAAAAGGAAAGTGAGAAGTGACTTTCTGGGGTGGAGTGGCCATACTGCAGTCCTTTCTCCATTCTTCTCAAGATTTTGAGCATGCACATGTGTGCACTCAGCATGTTTTTCAGTCCACCAGTCCTGGGCCTTGAACTGCATAATTGATCATGTGTGATCCAGCACCTTAACCACCACATCACCTGCTGGCCCTATTGTGGCCCGTTTTATATTATACAGATATTTTTGGAGATCTGGTATGAGCCGAGAACCTTGTTTAACAGAAATGTGTTTTCAGAGTCTACCATGGACTGTATCACAGAAGATATACCCAATATTTATTGATTGGATGAATATTGTATAAATTAAATCGACCTGGTTATAGTGGCACATGTCTGTAATCCCAGTTTCTCAGAAGGCTAAGGTAGGAAGATCTTGAGTTCAAGGACAGCCTGTAATAGTCTCCAGCTATTCAGGAGGTTGAGGCAGGAAGATCATAAGTTCAAAGATAGCTGGGCAACCTAGTGAGACCCTGTTTCTTTAAAAAAAAAAAAAAAATTAGATAAGGAGATTTTGTAGTGTAAATTCTCCAGGATGAACATATTTAAGGTGGTTTGAGTGTGTGTATCATAATCAGCTGGGAACCTTTTTTTGAAATACAGATACTTGTTATGACTTACAACCATTCACTGTTTTAAGATTTTGAGTGTAATTGGAGACTATAAAATTACTGAATAGTTCTTGGTAAATTGCTGTTTTTCGTAAGTTGTAAATGTTCAGGTTATAATCAAATGGTCAAACCCGTAGTGTATATAGTTTGGACTTTGTTTATGACATACAAAGAAAGACTGTTCAAGACTTTCATGTGACAATTACACATCATTGTATAGTTCATTATGAAGTTATTTACTGTACTAAATTAGTCTCATAGTGACTTGCAGATTATAAGATACACAATAAACAGCCCTTAGATTTGAGGACTTGACCTTATGAGAGGAAATATAGAATAGATACGTTTTTAAACTCTGAAATCTGGGAGAATATTTTGATTTATTAAGATGGTTGGTGAGGTTATATAAAAATAAGTCTTTCCAGGGCCAGCAGGTTACACATGGTTAAGGTGCTAGACTCCCACATGGCTGACTGAGGTTCGAGTCCTGGACCTGATGGTTAGAAATGTATGTCAGATGTTTGTGTGTACCCACAATCCAAGGAGGAAAATGGAAGAGAAGGGATTGTGATATGGCAAAGTGATTTCTCACTTTCTTTGTCTTCCCATCAAGCACACACCCTCCTGATAGTAAAAGTCTCTCTTAACAACAACAACAAAAAAGTCTTTCCAAAGTGGAAATATATGTAGTAATCAAAAAGGAAAAAGTTTTCTGATCTGCAACTTGGTACATTGCTCTGTACTGAAGAATTAATAATGTAAAACTAATATATTTAAAATTCATGTTACCAAGGAAAGTTAAAAAATTCAAATGACTTCAGTATAAACACTTAAAATTATAGGACATGTCAGACCTAAATTTCATATAATTGTACCTACTTAACCAGTAGGGTCTTTAGTCATAGATCTTAGTGGAGGAAATTTTATTCATACATCATTCCTTGGTTCTAGAGCATTCACATTTTAAAGATTGGGACTGGGACCAGCAAATGGTGTAATGATTATGTCACTGGACTCCCATGTATCATCTGTGGTTCGAGTTCTGGACCTGGTGGCTTACACCAGGCACATGTGAGCACATACCCAAAATCCTGAGAGGAGAATGGAGGAGAAGGAATTGTGGCAGGGCCCTGTGGGGAGTGATTTCTCGCTTTCCGTCTCTCTGTCTGTCTCTCTCTCTCCTGGGAGCATACATGCCCTATAGCAGAAGTCTCTCTAAAAAAATAAAATAAAAAATTAAACATTGGTAGTTCTGTTCATTAGATCATTAATAGTGCATTTTTCTATAATCGTGAGAACCATCTTAATTGTCTTTTGTAAGTTTTAATTCATAGGGCAGAGATTGCTTTGGATTTCCATTGCCTTTAAAATCCATGCTCATTTTTCTGGTTTGTCCTTCCTCATGAAGTGGTTTGGGCACATTGCTTCAGGGAAATAACAGTGAAACTGGTTGAAAGAAAATTGGAAAACTATGAATAAGTTATAACTATTCTTAGAATTATTGATTATGAAAAAAATACTTCCTTAGATTCATTCTAGTGATGATCATTCACTGGAAACAACCATGAGATTTATAGTTTTAAATTCAGCTAAAATAGAGACTTAGCTGTCTTTATATAATAAGTTCTTGTGTAGGTGGTAGCTAACAATCTGATATTCCTAGAATGTGAAACATATATATCTTACTCTGGCAAATTAGTGGAGTAAGCTGGCCTGTCTATTCCTTTTACTTCATTTAGTCCAATAGTCCAATAGATTATTATCTCCAGTTACTTGGATATGAGCTAAAAAAAAGCTTTTATGTGTGCGTTAGTAGGTGGTGACTCTCAACCCCCTGCCCCTTTTATTTAATTAATTAACTTATATTGACAGATATTTTTGCTATAGGGTGTGTGAGCTTGCTGGAGAGATGGAGAGACAAAGAGACAGAAAGTGAGAAATCACCCCCCGAGGGGATGGCCACACCACAGTCCCTTCTGATTTTTGGGCATCCATGCACTCGTGCCCAGCATGAGTTTCAATCCTCTAGGTCTGGGACTCGAACCACGGTTGGCCATGTGGGAGTCCAGCAACATAATCATTAAGCCATTCACTGGTCTTCCCCGCTTTTAAAAAAATTATAAATATATACAATTAATACCATCTCACTGGAGGAGATTTCAGTCTGGTGGAAAGATTGTTGAAACTGGTTTGAGAGTTTTGAAAGATACAAATTTTGTTATATATAGTTTATGCTACCATTAGTACTTCTGAGATTTTATTTTTTTTGGTATCTCTTTAGTTTGTTTTTGTGAACTTGTTCTTTCTAGGATTGAGTAGTGTTTGTTTCCTGCCTTATTTTTTTTTCTTTTTTTTTAGAAAAACACAGGACTTTATTATTCCCGTCACAAAGGACGGGTTTTGGCAGGACAGGGAGTGTGTTCTGACAGTGGGGAAGAAGCTCTGTTTGCCAGTGATGAGTGGGTTCTGCAGGACCACAATGACCAAGTTTCCACGAGAAACATCTTGGAGATGTAGTGGTCCTTGTTAACTGGCTTGGACTTCTTGCCCTTGCGACTCTTGGGAACCTCAGTCCACATCTCCTTCACGTTCTCCAGCACCATGTCGCAGTGCCTGTCGAAGGCCTTCATGTGGCCCATGACTTTCTTGTTGTGGCAGTGGATGAGTACTTGGGTGTTGTTCTTGACTGACTGCATGAGCACAGAGTGTGGACCCGTGTTAAATTCTTCCTCCTCTCGCTTCTGCAGCTCCTCTGGAGTTATCTCACTCTTGGGCTTGTTGAGGAGGCTCATGGTGGCGACTATACTCTCAAGTCACTACTGTCCGCTCTGCGTTGCTTCGGCCTCTAAGGCCCCTGCCTTACTTGTTTTATAGCCAAATTGATCCCTTGTGTTTCTAATAATTATGCCACATTCTTATTTGGTACATAAAATTTCAGCCATGTTCTCTTGTCGCTATTGATTATATTTTGCATTTATGAAAATGACCTTTAGAGAATACACTAAGTACCTTTTACCTTGACAAAAGACAAAAAGTCTTTCTAGTCAGTCCCCATTCTGTTGCAGTCATTCACATCTAGAGTCATTGTAGCCTTGCTTGTTTTCCAAGTTTCTTTTCTTGTCCTTGGAGAAGCAACCACCAGGGTCATTGTTTTGTGTGTCATTTTCCTTTGACTCAAAAGGAGGTGCTCACTTTGGTCATTAGTTTTTGTTTTTATTTGCTGTCATCATTCTGGTAGCTTATAGAAACTGCTCTTTAATTGTGGCATGTACTTTACTCTTTCATCATTTATTTTATCTAGGTATCACATAACGTGCTAGATGCTAAAGGGGAATGCATGCTTGTGTTTTTTGTTTAATTTTTTTTGTAAAACTTACTCTCTATACTGTTATTACTTTGATTTTTTTGTTTGCTAGAGGGTACATGTACTTGCTGGAGGGGGGGGAGGGAGGGAGGTAGAGAGAGGGAGAGAGAGAAAGGGAGGAGAGGAGAAAAAGTGATAAAGCACCCCCAAGGGAGATGGTCATGCCATAGTCCCTTTTCCTTCATTTCTCTTTTCAGGATTTTTGGGCACGTGTGCACACATCTGGCATATCCCTCAAACTATTGGGTCTGGAACTTCCACCGCGTAGTTGGTTGTGTGAGATCCAGCTGTTTTAACCACCACACCACTGGCTGGCTCATTATTTTGCTTTTTTAATCTTCTTGGCATATTTGAAGCATATACAAAATCAAAGAAAATAGTAAAATGACCATTTACCAACTTAAATAATGACCAAATGATAACATCTTGTATTCTCTATGCCTTCACCTCCCTCCATTCTACCCAAAAGTGTATGAAGCAAGTCCCAGACAATCATATCACTTAATCTGTAAATTACAGTATGTATTGTTAATAGACAAGGACTCCCATATAACCATCTGCACACTTTCAAAAATATCAGCAATAATTACTTAAAATTGTTAACTGTTAATCAGTGTTCTCCTCTTCCTTATAAATAGGGTTTTTGGAGAGAAGTCTCTAACATTTTAACTCTGTCTTTAAAAGTTATCTATTGATGGGGACTAGCAGGTGGCATGGCAGTTAAAGTTCTAGACTCCCACATGGATGACTGCAGTTTGAGTCTTGGACCCAGTGGCCTGTTTTCTCACTTTTTATTGATCTCTCTGTCTCTCTTTATATCTCTGGTGAGCACAGGTATCCTATAGAAAATTAATAATAATAATAATAATAATATTAAATGAATTATTTAAAAAATTATCTGTTGATTTCTTGGGTCATAATCTTTGGAAGTTCAGGAATGTGGCTGACTGGTGGTTATCCAGTGAAAAAAGCTGTCAGTTATGTTCAGTGCCACAGTTCTTCTGATCAAGCTGTGGTTACTCATCCTGGATATTTATTTATTTACTTTTATGCAACAAATATTTAGCTGTCTGCTGTGTGCCAGGTGTTCTAGGTGCTTGGGTTATATCAATAAGTAAAACAAAGATCCTTGCTTTTTTTAAAAAAAGAATTATTTTATTTAACTTTATTTATTTATTTGTTTGTTTAATTTGATCTGTGAGGGTCAGAGCAAGAGAGAGAGAGAGAGAGAGAGAGAGAGAGAGAAAGTGAGAAAACAAACAGCCAGGTCTGGGACTTAAACCATAGTCGGTCACGTGGGAGTTCAGCATCCTCAACCACCACGCCACCTGCTGGCGCCCAGATCCTTGCTTTTGACAGTGGTATATTCTAGTGGAAAAGATAGAGAATAAATGTTTAGTAAAACAAATTAGATTTTATATTAGAAAATAAATGTTTTACAAAAGAAAAGTTAAGTAGAGCAGTTTTAAAGGGGATTGGAATTTGATGGTATTGGAGAATGGCATTAGAGTAAGTGATCATGATAACTTTCTTCCTTTTTTTATTTTTTTTTTAATTGTAAAGTGGCCAGTTTTATAAGTAAAGAACTGTGATCTTTGATCCACTGCTCAATCCATATCAAGATTTGGTTTATATTATCCTCTAGCTCTTCTGGTTTATTGCTGGGCAGCTGATGCACAATTTCTTCCTTGTAGGATGATGTGGCTTCTTCATAAAGCACTTGAAAAATCTCACACTGAGTATTTTCTTTTAGTTTCTTTTCACTATAACCCCTTGTTTCAAGTCTTTTGCACAATGTATTGTTATCAGTTCTCAGCAAAAAAACTACATGAAACCAGCGTTCCAGGGAAGAAATCACAACCATGGTAATCAACAATAACTCCACCTTCTCTCATTTGGTTTTCTGACTCAATAGCTACTCTGTCTTCATCTAAAATGGGAAGATCATTTGCATCATAGCCATCAAACAACTGCCCTTCTCGAGTTAAATCGTCCGCATTAATGTATTTCAGTCCTGATCTCGTTGCAAGTTCTTTGCCTAGTGTGGTTTTTCCAACCCCTGGTGTACCTTCAGCAAGATGTTTGTAAGCACCATAGTCTTCACAGCGATGGCTCTGGGCGCCTCAGCTTAGGCGCGCTGCTAGGAGTGCTGCACACCACAGGAAGGCAGGATAGCTTTCTCAAGAAGGGATCTGAGCAAAGATATGAAACGGACTAAAGATGGCAGTCCAAAAAGATATCTGAGAGAGGAGTGTTCATTGTGACGGAACAGCCAGGGCAAATGTGCCAGGCTTGTTTGAAAGAAAACAAGGACATCACTGTAGTTGGAGATGAGTAAATGGGGGGGGGGAATTATAGGAGATAGACTACAGAGGGGAGGTAAAGTGGGATTGAGGAAGTTGTGGGGGGGGGATGGTGATGGGAGGGGGACTTTGTAGTACCAGGCATATAATGCCTTTGAAGGTCATTTGGTTTTTTTGCTGAGTGAAATGGAAGAATCACTGCAGGATTTCGATCAACCTCCTGACAGGAACTAAATTAAAAGGATCACTATGGCTCCTTTTTTTTTTTGAAAATAGACTGTAGGGGGCAAGTAAAGAAACAGGAAGGGGGGAACCAGCAGTTAGCGTAATGGCTATGTCGCTGGACTCCCACGTAGTCGACCACGGTTCGTGTCCCGGACCCGGTGGCTTAAAACTCAGCCGGGCACGTGTGCGTGCGTACCCAAGATCCCAAGAGGAGAATGGAGGAGAAGGGATTGCGGCGTGACCATCCCCCCTGGGGGGTGATTTCTCGCTTTCTGTCTCTGTGTCTCTCTCTGTCTGTCTGGCGAGCGCACGTGCCCTATAGTGAAAATCTCTCCAAAAAAAAAAAAAAAAAAGAAACAGGAAGGCTAGTTAGAAGGCTTTTAAAATAGCCTACTTAAGAGGTGATGATGATGGCAACAGGGTAATGGCAGTGGAGGTGGTGAGAAATAGATGATTACGGGATATAATTTGAAGGTAGAACCAGAGGAATTTGCTGGCTGTAGATGTAAGTTGTATGTGTGCATTGGAGGCAGAGAGGCTGTGTATATTTGAGGAAGGAGAAAGAAAGAGTAGCAAAACTGAGAGTTATGGCCAGAGTAACTACAAGTAACTACAAGTTGATGAAGCAGTTATCAGCTAAGATGAGAGAGTCTTTTGGAGGGTAGTTTAGAGGTGAGGGCAGTTTAGAGGGGGAAAGATAAGAGGTTTGATTTTTAAATGTGATGGAGCCGAGAACTCTTTAAGATACCTAATTATAAAAGACTGCCTTATAATTGCTTTTCAAGTAATGTGTTCAACAAGGGCCGGCAGGTGGCATGGTGGTTAAGGGCGCTGGACTCCCACATGGCTGACCACGGTTTGAGTCCTGGACCTGGCTGTTTGTTTTCTCACTCACTCACTCACTCACTCACTCTCTCACTCTGTCTGTCTCTCTGTTTTTCTCTGGCCAAATCAAAATAAATAAATTTAAGTAAAATAATTCTTCAGGAAAAAAGAATTTAAGGAATGTTTGGTTAAAGAATGAATTAACTGGGGTCAGCAGGTGGTGTAGTGGTTAAGGTGCTGGACTCCCACATGGCTGACCACAGTTTGACAAAGCAGCTTGAAAATCATGCCAGGAGGAGAATGGAAGAGAAGGGATTAAGGTGTTGCCATACCTCCTGGGGGTTATTTCTCACTTTCCCTCTCTTTGTAGCTCTTTCTTTCTCTGTCTCTGGTAAGCACATGTGTCCCATGGCAAATACTTAAGGAAAAAAAAAAGAGAAAAAAAAAGAGAATGAATTAAGTGGATCATCTGTGAGCAGCATCTAGGAGATTGTGGTTGTAATATTTGATTCTGTGTTCTCGGTATGATAACAAGTCTGTTGTGGCTTGTGACCCAGGATTTAAAGGCCTGAAAAATGCCAAGATGGACATCAACATGCAGATTTAGCAATAAGAGTAACTCAAATATTACATTCCTAATTTTATTTTATCTGAAAGTAGGGCCAGCAAGTAGTGTAGAGGTTAAGGTGCTGGACTTCCACATAGTCTACCACCATTCAAGTCCCTGATTCAGTGACTTGAAACTGAAACTGGGCACTTGTGCCTGCGTGCCCAAACTCCCTAGAGGATAGCAGAGGAGAGGGAACTGTGGTGTGGCCATCCCTCTAGTGGGGTGATTTTTTTTTTTTTTGAGAGATTTTCACTGTAGGGCGCGTGCACTTGCCAGACAGACAGAGAGAGACATAGAGACAGAAAGCGAGAAATCACCCCCCAGGGGGGATGGTCACGCCGCAATCCCTTCTCCTCCATTCTCCTCTCAGGATCTTGGGCACACACGCACACGTGCCCGGCGTGAGTTTTTTTAAGCCACCGGGTCCGGGACACGAACCGCGGTCGACTATGTGGGAGTCCAGCGACATAGCCATTACGCTAACTGCTGGTTCCCTAGTAGGGTGATTTTTCACTGTTTCTCTCTCTCTCTCTCTGGTGAGCCCATGTGCCCGATACCAAAACTCTTAAAAAAATATAAAAAGTACTTACAATTTTTTGGGGGGGGGGTTTGCTGTGGGGTGCATGGGCTCACCAGAGAGACAGAGATATAGAAAGCAAAAAATCACCCCTACGCCAGAGGGATGGCCATGCCACAATCCCTTCTCCTCCAGTCTCTTCTTGGGATTTTGGGCAGGCGTGCACATACGCCCTAAGTGAGTTTTAAGTTACCAGGTCAGGACTTCAACTGCACTTGACTATGTGGGAGTCTAGCAATGTAACCATTATGCCATCTACTGGTCCCTAGAAATGTTCTTTAGATAGGATATTCAGTAGAAATGATTATGAAGCCAGTAGGTTTTGCTGAAGACATGAAAGAGTTGTTTTTCGGGACCAGCAGTTAGCGTAATGGCTATGTTGCTGGACTCCCATGTAGTTGACTGCGGTTTGTGTCGCGGACCTGGTGGCTTAAAACTCATGCCAGGCGTGTGTGCATGTGTGCCCAAGATCCCGAGAGGAGAATGGAGGAGAATGGCTTGCAGTGTGGCCATCCCCCTGGAGGGTGATTTCTCGCTTTCTGTTTCTCTGTCTGTCTGGTGAGCGCACATACCTTATAGCAAAAACCTCTCCAAAAAGAAAAAAAGAGTTGTTTTTCTAATTATATAAAATACCTTTGGATTTTTTTTGCATTGTGAGAGTAAAAGATGGGAAAAATCAAGTAGAAAAATCTAGCACTAGAACAACTTTTTACTTTTAATCATTTTCTAGTTAAGAGTGACTCAGTGTTTGGTTTATGGTTTCAACTCAAGACTTGCTTCCTCTTTGCTTTTGTAAACACGTGACAAATAGTTTCGTTGATACTACTTTTGAAATTTTAGGTACATCATTATATTTCCTAAATATTAACTTCAGATCTTTTTCCTTCTGGGTGCTTTTAGTTGTGTTTGTTCTGATTGATTATTGATTGTATATCTAAATTAGCAATGACTTGTATGACAGAGTTTGAAAATCCTTGCTAAATACGATTTCAAAACATTTTTTCCATATTTCGTAACTTTCCTTGTAATTGTCTTGCTGAATCATTTTATTAAGAATAGTAGGAAATAGTCTGAACTATTTACTTAAGAGAGTAAGCTATCTCTTCTTTATTATAAATTGTACCAAATCAAAGAAAAATGTTATTTTTTTTTAATCTTGTGAAATTGAGTTTTCATTAATTGTGGATTCTTTTATATGACTCTGTGCTTCTTAATTTTCATGAATTCTATAGAAATAGGCATAAATGTATATACACATATAAACATTTATGCACACAATTACACACTATATGCCAAGAAGCTTTTAAGTGTTCGTACATACTTCATTTTGTTCTTCTGATGGGTTAGATGTATTACTAGATATATCTCAGATATATTCTAGTAAACCCAAAGGATCTGTGCTTCAAAGACAGGTGTTTGCTTTGAAGGTTTTAATGGGAAAAGAAAAATGGATGATTTAGGACCAGCCAGTGGCATGGTAGTTAAGGTGGGTGGATCCCACGTGAAGAATGAAGGAGGAAGAAGAAGGGTTGGCAGTCTGACTATCACATGGGGGTGCTTTCTCATTTTCCCTCTCTCTGTCCCTCTCCCATGAGTACACACATTCTCTGGCAAATTAAAAAAGAAAAATGGATGATTTTAAAGTATTATTATTTATTTTTTAAAGAATTATTATTTTTTTAACTTTATTTATTTAATTTGACCAGAGAGAGAGAGAGAGAGCGAGCAAGAAAGAGAGGGAAAGTGAGAAAGCAGGCTTCCAGGTCCAGGACTCAAACGATGGTCAGCCATGTGGGAGTCTAGCACCCTTACCCACCACACCACCTGCCAGCCCCCCAAAATAGATCATTTTAAAAACTCATAGTCTCTTCCTTAGGTCAGTACTACTTATTCTTTTTTTTTTGGGGAGATTTTCACTGTAGGGCGTGTGCGCTCGCCAGACAGACAGACAGAGACATAGAGACAGAAAGCGAGAAATCACCCCCCAGGGGGGATGGTCACGCCGCAATCCAGTACTATTTATTCTTGAATAATGATTGCTGATCTTGTTTGGACTAAGCAGTTGAAGAAAACAGAGAAGCTTCAGAAATCATCTCTAGTTGTCAAGTTCATGAACTTTTGGTTTCTATCTTGAATCTCTTTGTGCTAGTTGTACCAACTATATATATATATGTATGTATATATGTGTGTGTGTATACATACATACACACTTATGTTTATGTATATATTTTTTGTAGAAGGATCTTTTAATTTTTTTGATTATGAATACAATGATGTTGTGGGAATAGGGTCATAATTGAAGACCTTTATCCGTATCTCCTTGAGAGACTGATTTGTTAAGTGTTCTTTTTTTTTTTTTTTGAGAGTTTTTTAAAATTTTTTTGCTATAGGGCGCGTGCCTTCGCCAGATAGACAGAGAGAGACAGAGAGATAGAAAGCAAGAAATCACCCCCCAGTGGGGATGGCCACACCGCAATCCCTTCCCCTCCATTCTCCTCTCGGGATCTTGGGCATGCACGCACACGTGCCCGGTGTGAGTTTAAGCTACCAGGTCCGGGACTCGAACCGCGGTCGACTACGGGGGAGTCCATCAACATAGCCGTTACGCTAACTGCTGGTCCCAGTGTTCATTTTTTATTTTCTGATTTTTGTTTAATTTAAAGATAGTATAATAATATTGAAGAAATTTACAGATAGTAGATAACTGCAGTAATGATTGCTGTGATAATACTTTGTTGCAATACTAAAAGGTTTGATGACTTACAATAATAAACTTTTTTGTATTTGTAAGTGAGAAAGCAAGCTTCCAGGTCCAGGACTCAAACGATGGTCTTCTACTTCTCCATCCTGTCAGGGTTTTGGACATGCCTGCACACATGCTTGGTGTGTTTCTTAAGCTGTCAGGCTCAGGACTCAAACCATGGTTGGCCACATGGGATCTAGCTCCCTTCACCATTAAGCCATGGGACTAACACAACAAACTTTGATTTTATATTACTTTATTTTCATATTATTATTATAAATAATTAATTTAATTTATTATTATTTAAAAAAAAAATTGACCACAGAGAGAGAAAGAGAAAGTGAGAAAGCAAGCCATGAGGTCTGGGATTCAAACGGCGATCAGACATGTAGGAGTCTAGCGCCTTAACTACCACATCACCTGCTGGCCCCCTATTATTTATTTATTTACTTATTTTGGAGAGATTTTTGCTATAGGCTGCATGTCCTCACTGGAGAGATAGCGACAGAGAGACAGAAAGAGAGACACACACACACACACACACACACACACACACACACACACACCCAGGGGCGACAGTCGTGCCACAGTCCCTTTTCCTCCATTCTCCTCTTGGGATTTTGGGCACTCACACATACGTGTCCTTCATGAGTTTTAAGCTGCCGGGTCTGAGACTCGAACTGCAGTTGACTACATGGGAGTCCAGTGACATAACCACAATGCCATCTACTGGTCTTGTGCCCACCATTTTGAATTCCTCTTTTGTCTTATGATTACTTCCTGTTCAGGTTATAAAATATTTTACTGCCTTCTAAACCATCCTTGGACTGTAAGCCCTACTTGTATTGCCTTTTCTCCCCTTGTACTTCAGGTAAGTTTTTTCTCTGTTTTTTAAAAATAGTTCTTGCTTCCTCTACTCACTATATTATTTATCTGGGAAATTACTGTGAACTTTTCAGATTTTTCTCCTCTTCTTTCAGTTAGATTGCTGTTCTCTTATTTGCTACATGAAACCATACTGCCACTTGTAAACTATTTAATCTGTATTTTGTATATAGCTATTGCTAGTATATGATTATGTAAGAACTTTTTACACATAAACAACAGAACCCAATTCAAACTAACTTGTGCAAGAGGAATTTATTGGAAATGATATTTCATTGAATTAAAACACAGTGTCTTTATCAAGACTGAGTAGGAACAGGTGGATCTAGGCTTCAGGAATAACTCAAAGTATTTCCTTGGTTAAGGCCCTCTTGCTTGTCTGAGTAGGATTTTCTTTTCTCTCTCCCTGCACACTGGCCTTCGTATAAGAAATAATACATTCACCAACAATTCCCACTGACTTCTTGAAATTTTCTGTTGTAAGAGAGACACTGTCATGATGTGCTCTTTGGTCACCAGTCCTAATATCTTGGGAACTGGATTAATTGGTCTAGCTTAGATTCAGTATCTGCCTTTGGATCTGTTTGGTCATGAATTTGGGATGTCTGTGAGAGCGGTTTGAGGCTCAGCTGCATTGGCAGAGGTGGTTGGGTGCTGCGTCATGGTACTAGAGCCATATGGGAATGTCAGGGGCTTGGATCCTGAGCATGCAGGGTATGCCTACAGGTGTACTCATGATCCTAGGTGACTGGAACACTTGGCGTATAGGGGTCATGTCATGTTAGACACTGTTCAGGGGTCCTTGGTGCATCTCTTTCATGAAATAAATAAATAATTAATTTTAAAAGTGGTTTGAATAGAGGGAAAGCTTATTTCCAGGGGGAAAAAAAGGCTTAGGGATTATTGCTGGATCAGTGAAGTAATGTGAATTAATAAAGTTATGTGTTGGCCTTTTGAAGGCCAGGGACATACTTGCACACATGCATGCATATTGTTGTGGCTCTTTCCTGGGAACTGGAATAATGAATTGATTGTTTAGTAAATAGAAGTCATGATAGTTTTTTCCTGGACTGGGTCAGGTTGATAAAATACAGAATAATTTTGGTTGGTGAATGTTCTACATTATTCATGTCCATTTTCTTACTGTAAATATTTCCTTTTTTACCTTTGAAATGGGTTTGCTTAGTTTTTCTAAAGCTCTTGCCTAATAGTCCCCCAACCCTATCCAGTTTTGACTCATGCTTTTATTTTTAGGTTTCTATTTTATTTCAAGAGCCACTCGAAGATGAATAGGTGCAAACATGTAATCTAAAGCAAGAAGCAGGCTAGCCACATTTGGCATGGAAGGAAATTAGATCACATGCACTGCCATTTTATATTTTTGAATATGTTCAGTTATTTTGGGAAGAAAAAGCTTCTAGTCAGACTTTGCTGAATGTTGTTATACTGTTTCTAGTATATGTGAAAATTGTAGTTTTGGGCATCCAAGTGAGGTGTTAATTTAGATAGCATCATCATTGCTCATTTAACAAAAATGATGTGGCATTGAAGAAAGCATTAAAGTTGCTTCACTTGGTAGAATTGGTATAAGTGTCTTTAAGTGCTTCAGGTCAATCTAAGTAATGATTGAATGCTTGTGTGTGCAGAGCAATGGAAAAGGGGTGGATAAATGAAACACACACAGGGGCCAGCAGGTGGTGCGGTGGTTAAGATACTGTACTTCCACATGACTGACCACAGTTCAAATCCCAGACGTAACGACTTGCTTTCTCTCTCTGTTTCTGTGCATGTGTGTGTATGTGTGTGTGTGTGTGTCTGATTGGTGAGCACACATGCCCTATAGCAAATTAAAAAACAATAGTAATGGATCCGGTAAGTGATGAGATGGTTAATGGCACTGGATTCCTACAGGGTCGACCGCAGTTTGAGTCCTGGACCTGGAGGCTTGCTCTCCTCCTTTCCCTTTCTCTCTCTCTGGTAAAATTAAAAAATAATAATAATGACAAATGGAAATAAATAAATAATTCTTAAAAAAAACAAAGCCCATTAAAAAAACAATAATAATAATAACAAGTAAAATTAAATAATTAAAAAAAAGAAACACATACTCCTGGTTTTCTGTATCACTGATGAGTTGTTTGTCTTACTCTCATACCTTAAAATAAAAACATTTATTCCTACGCTATAGGGCTACAGTACTGATTATTGTTTTATTGCACCTGAAGAGACATAAAATTCTTTTGTCAGTTTTTAAAATTAATTAATTAATTAATTTTAGTTTTTGTCAGAGGGTACCAGGAGAGACAGAGAGAGTAAATGAGAAATCATTCCTGGGAAGGGGATGGCCATTGCCACAGTCTCTTCTTTTCTTAGAATTTTGGGCACAGACACACATATACCTGGTGTGATTTTCAGTCCTCCAGGCCTGAGACCTGAACTGTGGTAGGCCATGTGAGAATCTAGTGCCTTAAGTACTACACACCTGCTGGACCCCTCTTGTTAGATTTTATATTCTGATTTTTGGATTGTGACAGAGCAGTGTTTCAACGAAATGCTTTTTTTTTTTTCCCCACATTAAAATTTTTTTTTTTTTGAGAGTTTTTTTTTTTTGCTTTAGGGCTAGTTTGCTTGCCAGACAGACAGACAGAGACAGAGAGATAGAAAGCGAGAAATCACCCCCCAGGGGGGATGGCCACGCCGCAATCCCTTCTCCTCCACTGTCCTCTCGGGATCTTGGGCATGCATGCACATGTGCCCGGCGTGAGTTTTAAGCCACCAGGTCCGGGACGCAAACTGTGGTCGACTACATGGGAATCCAGCGACATAGCCATTACGCTAACTGCTGGTCCAAAATTTTTTTAGTTTATTAATCCTCGCATGAAAATTCTGCACAATCACCTCAGATAGTCATTATAGAATCTTTACTCCTTCAACTTTTTGCCAGCACCAACATTGGCCTTTGCAGGCCCCCTGATTTTCTTCATTCTGTTCTTGCGTTCCTTTCACTGTTTTCTTGACATCTTTTTCTTCTCATAAAGGCCATGTCTTGCAAGTCTGTGTTTAGGTTCATCTTTCTTCACATAATCCAAAGAATTGTAAATCATGCCAAAGCCAGTTGTCTTGCCACTACCAAAATGGGTTCTGAACCCAAACATAAAGATGATATCTGGTGTGGTCTTGTACATCTTTGCTAGTTTTTCCCGAATTTCTGTCTTAGGTACTGTTGCCTTCCTGGGTGAAAGACATCACTGATCATTTGTTTTCTCTGAACTAGCCGGTTGGTCATTAATTTCCTGGTTCGGATAGTTACTGTATCATTCATGATGGTGGTATATCCTCAAGCAGCCAGGGAGGAAAAGACTAAATGCTTTTTTCCGCGGAGAGGTTTTTATTTGCTCTAGGGCGCGTGTGCTCACCAGAAAGACAAACAGAGAGACAGAAAGCTAGAATTCCCCCCCCCCAGGGGGATGGCCATGCTGCAATCCCTTTTCCTCCATTCTCTCGGAATCCTGGGCACGCACGCATGCGTGCCTGGCATGAGTTTAAGCTACCAGGTCCAGACTTGAACCGTGGTTGACTGTATGGGAGTCCAGCAACATAGCCATTAAACCAACTACTGGTCCCCTAAATAAAAACAGACTTGCTTTAGTGCACTGTTTTGTTGCACGTGCTAGACTGAAATAGATATATTAGTCTTAGTTCATAGAATAGTGAACTCCATATTATTTGAAAGACCTCTGAGAATTTTCTGCTGTTTATTTTGATCTAAAATAATAATGGATTGCCATTTATAAAGAAGTTAACAGTTTGTTTTAGCACACTGTCATATAAAGATAGACTTAGTAAATGGTATTATGATTTTACTTACCGGGATGTGGTCAGGAATTGACTGGATTCTTTTACATATCACATAGGATAAGAGTCTTAAGAATAAGTGACTTTTGGGATTAGCTAATGGCTATGTCACTGTACTCCCATGTAGACAATCCCGGTTCACGTCCTGGACCAGGTGGTTTAAACTCATGCCAGGCACGTGTGAGTGCATGTCCAAGATCCTGAGAAGAGAATGGAGGAGAAGGGATTGTGGCGTGGCCATCCCCCCTGGGGGGTGATTTCTCGCTTTCTTTCTCTTTGTCTTTCTCTGTCTTTCTGGCAAGTGCATGTACCCTATAGCAAAACAGAACAAAACAAAAAAACAAAACAATAAAAACTCTCTCTCTAAAAAAAAGTGACTTTAGAATTCAGTCATTTCAACTTCCTACCTGATGTTTGAGTCCATCTTGCTGTATCCAAAATAATTGACTTGCTTATTAAACTTATATTTATTGAGCTCCTACTGTGTATAGGCACTGTGCTAAGGATGTGTTGGTGAATAAGGTAGAAACATACATGATCTCTGTGCTAGGAGTGTAGATAGTTCATTGGTCTGCCTTTGTAGTTGAGTGACTCAAGTACGTTGCTCAGTAAATCCCAGCAAATTATTTTTTGAAACTGAATATGCAAATTGGTAGGAGTTAACATCTTAAAAATAGTTTCCTTATTCATGGACCATTGAGTATATTTCCATTTACTTAGATTTTAAAATTTTTTTCCTCAGTGTATTGTAGATTTCCCTTATAGATTCTATACACATTTGTTAAATTTATACAGTGTGTTTTATATTTTCCCTCACTCTTGTAAATGATACTGCTTTTTTTGAATTTTAAACTCCAGTTGTTAATTGTATGTAGGAAAGGCATTGACTTTTGTATATTGACCTTGTATCCTGGGTCCTCTCTATATATGCTAGAAGCTATATGGTTCTAGGAGATTTTTTGTGAGGGATTTTCTACATTGACAGTCATATAATCCGAGAATAAAGACAGTTTAATTTCTTCCTTTTATTTTTTATTAAAAAAATAAATAAATTTTGTTGAGTCAAAATGCTGAGGGGTCCTCCCTTGCTTTCTTCCCAGTCTTAGGGAGAAAGTGTCCAGTCTTTCACTATTAAGTATGGTGGTAGCTCTAGGGTTTTTTTTTTTTTTTTAGTACTTTTTTTTTATCAAATTGAGGAAGTTTTCAGTTGTTTGAATACTTATGAACGGGTGTTGGATTTTGTCAAATGCATATTCCAAGTTAATCCATGTGACTTTTTTTTTAGCTTGCTGATAAGGCTTGGTTACATCAATTTGTTTTTAAATGTTGACCGAGTCTTAAGTACTAGTATATGTATAATTTTCTTTCTTTCTTTCCTTTTTTCTTTCTTTTTTTGTCAGAAGGGGTGTATGCTCTCTGGAGAGAAACAGAGAGGTTGGGTGTATGTGTGGGGAGAGAGCATCCCTCGGTGAAATGTGGCCATGCCACATTTTCTCCTTCACTTCTCTATCTTTTTAGGATTTGGGACACACACACATGCACATATGCTCATTATGGGTTTTTTTTTTTTTTTTTTTAAGCCTCCAACCAAGTGGTTGAGCTGCAGTAGGCCACATGAGTTTGGCTCCCTTTAATCACTGGGCTATGGGGCCAGCTCCATGTAATTTTTTTCTGTAGTGTTGGATATAGTTTTGTAGTATTTTGTTAAGGGTTTTTGTGTGTATAAAATAAGAGATACTAGTCTATAGTTTTCTCGTAATATGATTTCAGTATTTGGGTAATGCTGGCCTCAGAAAGAGTTTCTCACAGAGGAAGTGCTCTCTTTTAGGAGAGATTGTAGAATGATACTGTTCACCTTAATTGTTCAGTAGAATTCACCTATGAAGTTACCTTTATCTGTGTTTTCTTTTTATGAAAGTTACTAAATATTATTAATTCACTTTCTTTAAAAATATAGAACTATTTAGGTTATCTGTGTCTCCTTGTGTCAATTTTGGTACTTTATGTATTTCAAGAAACGGATTAATTTCATCTAAATTACCAGATATGTAGGTACAGAGTTGTGTGTTGTTTTCTATTATTGTCTTGCTATTGTCTAGGGGATTTTGTAGTTATGACATTAAAAGAAAACTTTTGATATTGATAATTTTGGTCTCTTTTTTTTTCTTATTACCTGGCTAGAGATTTATCAATTTTACGGAATAGCTTTGGTTTGGATTTTACATTTTTCTTTTTCACTTTCCTGTATTCAGTCTCATTTAATTCAGCTATATTTTTATTACTTTCACTTGCTCTCCTTTTCTAATTTACTAAGGTTTCTAAGGAGATTTATATTATATATTTGACATTTTTTCTTTTCTAGTATATTCATTTAATCCTGTAAATTTGCCTTTGTGTACTACTTTCATTGTATACCACACATTTTGAGAAGTGGTACTTTCATATTCATTTAGTTCCAAAGCATTTTAAAATTCTCCTTGTCGGGACCAGCAGTTGGCGTAATGGCTATGTCACTGGACTCCTGTGTATTCGACCGTGGTTCGAGTCCCAGACCAGGTGGCTTAAACTCACGCCAGGTGCATGTGCATGCGTGCCCAAGATCCTGAGAAGAGAATGGAGGAGAAGGGATTGTGACGTGGCCATCCCCCCTGGGGGTGATTTCTCTCTAGCAAAAAAAAAGAGATCCTTCCTTTTAAGAAAAATATGTTTTGTTTTTATGGCCTACAGTGTGGTTTACTTGAGTGACTGTTCCCTGTGAGGGTAAGAAGTATAGATGTAGCATTTTATAACTCTTATTTAGAACAAATTGACTGATGTGTGTCAAGGTCATTTGTGTCTTTATATTTCTACCTGCTTGATTTATCAATCTGAGGGAGGGGTATTGAAGTTTCTTACTATGATAGTAGATTTTTCTTTTCTTTTCTTTTCTTTTCTTTTCTTTTCTTTTCTTTTCTTTTCTTTTCTTTTCTTTTCTTTTCTTAAGAGATTTTTGCTACAGGACATGTGTACTCACCAGAGAAAGACAGTGACAGAAATTGAGAAATCACCCTCTAGGGGGATGGCCATGCTGCGGTCTCTTCTCTATTCTCTTCTCTAGATTTTTGGCACACACGCACACATGTCTGTGTGTTTTAAGCCACCAGGTCTGGGACTCAAACCACAGTTGACTATGTCGGAGTCCAGCTATGTAACCATTATACCATCTGCTGGTCCCAATAGTGGATTTTTCTATTTCTTATTTCAGCTTTATCAGTTTTGACATGTATTTTTGACATTCTTAGGATTGATGTATACTTATTTAGGATTGTTGATCTTTTTGGAGAATTGACCCCTTTATTATTATGTAATACCCCTCTTTAGCTGGGATAATTTTCTTTGTTCTAAAGTTTATTTTGTCTAAAATCAACGTAGCTATATTAGCTCACTCACTTTCTTTTTTTGGTACAGAGCTTATGTGCTCACTGGGGGATGGGAGTGGAGAGAGAAAGAGAAATCATCCCGCAAGGAATATGAGACACTACAGTCTCTTCTCCTCCATTATCCTCTCTGGATTTGGACACGTGTGCACACATGTCCAGCATGTTTTCTAAGCTGCTGGGTCCAGGACTTGAACCTTGTAGTTGGTCATGTGAGATCCACCTGCCTTAAACATCATGTTACTGGCTAGCCCCTTTTTCTTCTTGCCATCAATTTTTAAGCTTTGAATGTTAGAAATGTCTTTATTACTATTAACTGACAGCTTAATATTGCAGAAAAATTTAAATGACCCTTTTGCCCTCTCTCTTCTCACCTCTAAAGTTCTTGATGCTTTGCTTTTTCAAGTAAGACATGCTTTCTTTTCTCTTTCATATAAAACTTCATAAAGTAAAGGCAAAAAGCTATTATACATCTTGCTGTTAAGAGCTGGCCACAGTTGTGAAGACAGTGTTAAACTCAGATTTCCTTTATTGTCCAGGTCCTGAAAGTCTTCTGTTCATGAACTGTCTCTTCAGAAGGTTTGTCCATCACTTTGCTGGATTCATCATCCTGAAGGTCAAAAATTTTCTTATAAGGTCTCGGTCTCTTACACTAGGTCCTGTAAGTAGGCCCTTATCTCTTCAGTTCTGTTTGCAGGTTCAACATAAATTTCATTAAGTGGGCCTTCCAGGAATGGGAAGATTAGTGATTCCCAGTATATGTATACTTTTCTTACCTTGGTTTTGGAGTTAGACTTTTAAAGCTTCATGAGCCAAATACAGATGAATATATTATCAAGGTCCTATCAACGTCATTAAAAAAAGTTAGATAATATTTATTTTTGTTTCTTGAAATAAGCATGCAAACATCTTTAATAAATACTTACTGCTCATTTTGTTCAATACAGCTTTTTTTTTTTTTAAGTTTTTTTCGAGAGTTAGTTTATTGAATGTGAGAGAGACAGAGAAAAAGAAAGAAACAGAGATATAGCATTCCTGACAGGGTCTCAGTGCTATGATACACTCCTAGCCTCAACTGGCCCAATCATGGGCACACATTCTCAGGGAGGTCTCTGCATGAACTGGCAACTTTAGGTGGGTTTGCCTTGCAGAGTGTCCCATTTTACTCTGTACCTCTATTTAGTTCCTCAACACAAATTCTGATACTAGAGTTCTATATGTAGTAGCAGGTTTTTTGATTTTTTTGTTTTGTTTTGAGTAGGCACATATAACATGCGATCTCCCTCTCTTCTTCCTGCCCCTGGCATCTGCTATGCTGCTTTCTGCTTACATGAATTCAAATGTTTTCAATGCTTCATGTAAGTGTCATCATGTAGAACTTGTTCTTTGACAGAAATATTTTACTTTTGTCCTTATAGTTTATCCATGTTGTTGTATATGGCAGGATTTTCATCTTTTTATGGACAACTGATAGATATTCCATTGTATGTGTGTACCATATTTTCTGTGTCCATTCATCCACTGATGGACATTTAGGTTCTTTCCACATCTTAGCTATTGTGAATAATGCTGCAGTGAACATGGGGGTGTGAATATCTCTGTAAGATCCCAGTTTCAGTTCCTTGGATAAATAACGCAGAGGTAGGATTGCTGAATCATATGTTCTATTTTTAACTTTTTAAGGAACCTGCATAGGTCTTCCATAGAAGCTGTTATCATTTTACATACCTACTAGTATTGTAGAAGGCTTCTAGTTTCTCCACATCTTTACCACACTTGTAATCTTTTTTTTTTTTTTTTTTTAAATTTTGGCCTTTCTAAAAGTTCTGAAGTGATATCTGTCTGAAATGATTTTTATTTTCCTGATCATTCATGATGTTGAACTGATTTTTATACACTGTTGGCAATCCATATGTCATCTTTAGAGAAATATCTGTTCAAATAGTTTACTCATTTTAAAATTGGATTATTATTTTCATTGTTATTGTCTGATATTGAGTTTTAGGAACTATATATAAAGTCTTTTTTTATAATGAAAAAACTTTTATTTATTTTCACTAAGACTTTATCTTGAGGACATAACTAAACTGTGTCATTGCCTCCTACTCCATCTTGAAGGGTTAGTACAGTGAGTTTTACAAAACAGATATGAACGGTTTGAAAGATTGGCACCAATATTAACTGACAAGAAGCAACCTCCATCTAAATCATCATAAAAATGTTTAAAAAAAAGGATAAAAAGGGGCAGCAGGGGTTGAGATTGAGCAAGGTCCTCACATTTCATCTAATACATTCAATCTTGGCTAGAGTGTAACAAATGGAAACAGGGTACTATGCTACAAAAACTTTCACTACAGCAGGCTGTACACACCTGTATTCCAAGTCCACTCCCACCCCCCTAAGGCTTCCAGCTCAGTTATTTCCCAGCTTGTTGGGCCTGCTGAGGAAGGAGCACATAGATCTTCTCTTTAATCCAGTCTTTGTTATATGGCTGATATGTCTTGGTATCAGCTGGGTAAACAAGGCAGCTGAGGTCTGCCAGATCCTTGATGAACTAAAACAACTGACTGGTATCGTATGTGATGGAGGAGGGACTGTTGGGATTCATTCTCTTCAGATGTTCTTCATACATTTTCCAAACACCTTCCATGCTTTCATTCACAGATTCATAGTCAGCATAAATTCTGCTTTCTGGCTTCTTGATGGGCTGTACCAGCAAGATAGTGTGTCATCGCACCAAACTCTCTTCACTGCAACTGCTGCTGACACTGCCACCACACACCAACTTCATATAAAGTTTTGATGTTAACTCTTTATCAGATATTTGCTTCAAAAATATTAACCCTCCCATCCCACCTATCGGTTGCTTTTTCACTCTGCTGATGGTCGTTATTTATTTATTTTTTTTTTATGCAGCAGTTTTTTTACTTTGATGTATTGGATTGTTGGGAAAGTCATGACACATTTTTGCAAAGAAAAATATAGAAAAATAAATCATGACCTTCTTGGCAGCCTAATACTTCTGTTTCTGTTGCCTGATCTTTTGTGTCATAGTAAAGAAATCATTACCAAGACCAGTGTCATGAAGCTTTTCCCTTTTATTCTAGGAGTTTTACATTTTTAGGTATTACATCTAAGTGTTTGATCCATTTTGAGTTCATTTTGTATGGTATAAGTCATATTTTATTCTTTTCATGTGGATATTCAGTTTTCCCTGCACCATTTGTTGAAGAGCTATGCTTTCCCCTTTGTATTCTTGGCAACATGGTCAAAGATTAGTTGACTGTATATATATTTTTGTGGGTTTATAGGAGGATACATTTTTTTTTGTAGGGGTTTTTGCCTTAGGATCCAGTGCTCACTGGAGGAGGGGGAGGGCAGAAACAGTGAGAAGGAAAGTGGGAAATCACCCCCTAGGGGGAATGGCCATGCCACAGTCCCTTCTCCTCTGCTCTCCTCCTGGGATTTTGGGCATGTACCCACACACGCCTGATGTAAGTTTCAAGCCACTGGGTTGGGACTTGCACCACGATCAGCTATGTGGGAGTTCAGCAACGTAATTGCTATGCCATCTGCTCGCCCCAAGGACTCTTCCCCCCCCCCCCCCTCTCAGCCCCCCCCCCCCCCCCCCCCATTGGTTTATATGTCTGTCTGATGCCAATACCATGCTGCTTTGATTACTGTAGCTTTGTACATTTTTAAAAACTTTCCTTCTTTATTTATTTATTTTAAAAATTTGACGTGAGAGTGAGAGAGAGAGGGGTAAAGTGAGAAAGCAAGGCACCAGGTCTTGGACCCAAACCCCAGTCAACCATATGGGAGTCCAGTGCCCTTAACCACCATGCCACCTGCCGGTCCCTCTTCATAATATATTTTGAAATAGAAATGTGAGACCTCCAACTTTGTTCTTCTTTTTAAAGAATGTTTGGCTGTTTGAGGTCCTTTGTGGTTCCGAACCACAGAACATTATTTTTTAGGATTTTTTTTCTATATCTTGAAAGACTGTCTGTGGATATGGATTGCCCTGGATGTGTAGATTGCTTTGGGTAGTATGGACAATTTAGCAATATTAAGCATTCTCTCGTCCATGAACATGAGGTGTCATTCCAATTTTTTATGTTGTCTTTAATTCCTTTCAGCTGTGTTTTGTAGTTTTCAATGTATAAATCTTTGACCTTCTTGATTAAGTATATTATTTTATTTATTAGTAATTTCTTATTAAAGTATTTTATTCTACTTTATGTTATTATAAGTAGAATTTTTTCTTCATTTTTTTCCCCCTAGATTTCTATTTGTTAGTACACAGAAAAACATATGATATTTGTAAGCCAATTTTGTATTCTGCAACTTTGCTGTATTTTGTATTTAGTTTTTAGTGGAATCATGTTTAGAGTTTTCCACATACACGATCACATCATCTGTGACTAAAGATAATGTTACTTCCTCCTTTTTGATTTGGATTTCTTTTATTTATTTTTCTTGCCTATTTGCTCTAGAGAGGATTTTCAGTACTTTGTTGGGTAGATTTGGGAGATCCTTTTTTTGTTTTGTTTTGTTTCTGGTCTTAGCGAAAAAGTTTTCAGGTCTTCACCTTCTCCCCTCCTCTCCCCCCGTTCCCCCTCAGGTTTTTGCCATAGCGTGTTTGTGCTTGCTGGAGAGAGACAGTGAGAGGGAAAGTGAGAAATCACTCCCCAGTGGAGATGGCCATGCCACAATCCCTTCTCCTCCATTTTCCTCCTGGGATTTTGGGTACAACTACACATGTGCCCAGCATGATTTACAAACCACCAAGTCTCGGACTCAAACTGTGGTCGGCCATGTGGGGATTCAGCACCTTAACCACCATGCCACCTCATGGCCCCAAAGCTTTGTTTTTCACTACTGAGCATGATTTGACTGTGGGCTTTTTGTATATGGGATTTATTGATTGAGATAATTTCTGACTATTTCGAGTTTGTTGAGAACAGCTTTATTCTATTTTTTCTTTCTCATTTTAATGCCGGAGGGTGTAAGTACAAGAGAGACAGAGAGAGAGAGAGAGAGAGCGCGAGCGCAAGCGAGCAAGCAAGCACTAGAGAGAGAGAGCGAGTGAGCAAGCGAGCAAGCAAGTGCTAGAGAGAGAGAGCGAGTGAGCACATGCCTCTGAATGGGGCCTGGTCATGCTGTAGAGACTCCCTCCTCCATTGTTCCTTCTTATGAGGATCCTTGGCATATATGCATATATGCCTGATGCATTTTTTCCCCCAGGCTGTGTTGGGTAGAATTTGAACCATGATCTGCCATGTGAGATCTGGCTTCCTCCACACAGCACTTAACTGCTATGTGTGGGGCCAACCCAGCCTCATTATTATTATTATTTTAAGAATTTATTTAGTTTTTGGGGCTGGCAGGTGGCATGGTGGTTAGGGGTACTGGACTCTCACATGGCTGACTGCTGCTCGAGTCCTGGACCTGGTGACTTGCTTTCTCACTTTCCCTCTCTCTGTCCCTTTCTGGTGAAAATTAAAATAAATGAATGAATGAATCAATCAATCAGATTGAGAATAAATTAATAATTAAGTTGAATAAAATAATTCTTTTTAAAAAGAATTTGTTTAGTTTTATTCATCATTATTTTTTTAAAATTTGCTACAGGGCACAAGTGCTCACCAGAAAGCAAGAAAGAAAGAAAGAGAGGGAAGATGAGAAATCAAACTGCCAGTTCTGGGACTGGAATTGTGACTGGTCATATGAGAGTCCAGCACCTTAACCACCCACCACCTGCTGGCCCCTGCCAGTCTCATTCTTAATTTTATAGTCATTTAAGGATACGTTTGCCTTGAATTGATAGATGGCTTCATCCGTGATATCTGTATCTATTGTCTCTCTGGAGGCAGGTCCTTTGAACTGACTTCTGATTAGTAATACTGTCTTGTTTCCAGTGAGTTTGGTGTCAGGTTCCATGAGAAAAGAATGGTGGGCTAGTATTTTTGGAGCCTCAAATCTGGAAGGGCTTGCCTGTTAAGGTTTAACAATTTCAAAGAATGGACCTGGAGGTCCAGCAGCGGAAAACACGAGTTTATTTACATAGAACAGAGCAGGATGGGATGTATCAGTGATGCCTGGCCATAAATGATCCAATGACAGCTGGGTGGGGTAAGTGATCTGTGCTTTCAGAGAGCATAGGCTTAGGTGATATAAGTTAAGAATAATGCATTTGTGGGACCAGCAGTTAGTGTAATGGCTATGTTGTTGGACTCCCATGTAGTCGACAGTGGTTCGCGTCCCGGACGCGGGGGCTTAAAACTCACGCCGGGCGTGTATGTGTGCGTGCCCAAGATCCGGTGAGGAGAATGGAGGAGAAGGGATTGCAACGTGGCCATCCCCCCTGGGGGGTGATCTCTCGCTTTCTGTCTCTCTGTCTCTTGCTGTTTGTCTGGCGAGCGTATGCGCCCTATAGCAAAAAACCTCTTTTAAAAAAAAAAAGAATAATGCATTTGTAAAGCAATCAAAGATCAGTGCAGGCTTTCTGCCTTCAAGACAGAAAGGGTCTAGTTTCTGCACACTTTGAGGATTACAATAAAAGGTTATCTTATCAGTTAACAGAATAACAGTGTGTGTAAAGGGTTTAGTGTCTCCAATCTTTTGATGTTGGTATGGGAGGTGTGTGCATACTTCCAGAACTCCCTAGCCATGGGCATATTCCCTGAGGTAAAAGTAAAGATCATGTCTTTGACTGGATGGATGCGCAGTGTATTCATGATGGAAAAATTTATTTGGTATGTTGTAATGATACACAGTGGTTAAATGTATTTAAAAAAAAGAAAAAGTAATGGTCACAAAATACTTAGGAGCCCAGCTGTGGCCTATAGTGTGTGTCAGAAAAACGGGGACAAAAGGGGAGTGAAGGACATTCAGTGTATGGAGCATACACACACCAACTTCTCTCTTGTAAGGGACTGATGCTGACTTCTGAACTCTACCTAAAACCAGATCTTGGATTGTCTTTTCATTATTGAGTTGTAAGAGTTTCTCATATAATGAGGATATAAGACACTTAGAAGGTATATATTTTCTATCAATAAATATTTTCTCATCCTGTGGATTTTCTTCCCCCATTTTCTTTTTTTTTTTTTTGGAGAGGTTTTTGCGATAGGGCGCATGCGCTCGCCAAACAAGAGAGAGACAGAGAGACAGAAAGCAAGAAATCACCCCCCCCCAGGGGGAATGGCCACGCCGCCATCCCTTCTGGAATCTTGGGCATGCACGCACATGCGCCCGGTGTGAGTTTTAAGCCACCGGGTCCAGGACCCGAACCGCAGTCGACTACATGGGAGTCTAGCGACATAGCCATTACGCTAACTGCTGTTCCCTCCCCCATTTTCTTGATGGTTTTATTTTCAGCCTAATTATTATTATTATTTTGCTAGTGGATGTTGTGCTTGCCAGAGAGAGAGAGAGAGAAGAGGAAGAGAAAGAGCACAATAGTGAGTGAACAAAAGAGAGGAGAAAGCACCTACCATGGGGAATATCATACCACGATTCCTTCTCTTCCATCTCTCCCTCCTTTTAGGATTTTGGGCACACATGCACACATGCCTGGCATGTTTGTCAGGCCGCCAGATCCAGGACATGAACTGTGTGGTCAGCCATATGGGATCCAACAACCTTAACCATCAGTCCACAGAGCTGACTCAAGCCTAAATGTTTTTAATTTTGATTTGATACGGTCTATTTTTTTTTTTTTTCTTTTCTCATTTGTGCTTTTGATATCTTATCTAAGATACTATTACTTAACCCAAGGCCATGAAGATTTACTACTCTTTTTTCCCTCTGAGTTTTATAGTTTTAGTTCTTACATTTAGATGTAAGATCCGTTTTAAGTTTTGGGTCTTTTCTAAGACAGAGGCCGACTTCATTTTTTGCATGTGGGTAGTCAGTTGTACTAGCACTATTTGTTGAGGAGACTGACCTTTCCCTATTTATATCTTACTATGAATCTGAAATACTTTAAAGTATGGAGTTTGCTATCCTCAAATTTTTGTATTTGTGTTCAAATTTGAGAAACTGTGTCTTCTTTGTGTTCAGGTTCAAAACAATGTTCCACCAAATAAGGTATCTTTAGGCTACTGCTAAAAGTATCTCTGTGGCCTGTGGATGAAGTGTTTTCTTCTTATCTTGAGAGGGCTCCTAATTTTGAGTAGAAGAATAAGTTCTGCACTGTGTTCTGCAGAGGTTACAAAATTACATCCTGTAAACTAGTTTTTCTGTTAGCTTGACAAAATGGCTGACATTCCCCTGAATTAAAACTACTTTCAAAATGAACATCTTATTTGAATGGAGCAAACACTAGTAGCAGTTAACATGCAAATTCCAACATAAGTTTCAGGTAATCTATATATTACTTAACTGAGAAGAATGCTTTGGAGGAAGAGGCAGGAAAGTGCTGATGGAGGAGAGAGCATGGGGGGATTTAATGCATAGTTATGTTGTCCTGAGGTTGGTTCCTGCACTGGGTTTCATGAAACAGATAAGGAGACTTTAAAAGACTGTGTAATGTAGTGACTCAGATCACGTACTCTGAAGGCAGGCTACCTGGTTTGAATCCTGGTTCCATATGTGCTATTTGTGAGAACTTTGGCCTAGTTTAAACAACTTGCTCAACTCATTTATTGAGTATCAGTTATACTGCACTACCAAGTGTTCCTTGGTAAAGAAAAGAGAATTTTGAGATCTAAAGGACTCATTCATTGTAGATAACCCTGGCATCGAGTGACTTCAGACTTCTCTGCCTGATTTCCATATTTCATCTCATTTTACTCACACCCACACTTTTTATTATCTAGCTCCCGTGGTCTCCTTTCTCTTCCTCAGGAAGTCCTTCCTTGCATCATTACTTTTGTATTTGCTCTTTCTTCCACATGAAGTTCTTTACCCCTATTTCTTTCCATGGCTTGCTCACTCATTTAAGTCCAAATATCAGCTAGGCTCACACTGCCTCCTGCCTTCTCGTTACCTTCTGTAGTACTTATTTGTAATATGTAATCCTCATTTATTTTCTTCCATATTGTCTTTCTCTTCTGTTAGAATGTTAGCCCTAGGAAGAAGGGGACAGCAGTGGTCTTACTCAGCATTGTGTCTCCAGTTCCTAGTGCAGTTTCTGTTACATCATTAGGGAGTGATTAAATACATGTTAAATATGTGATTTAAAACCGATACCTGAGAGGGACCAGCAGTTAGCATAATGGCTATGTCGCTGAACTCCCACGTAGCCGACCACAGTTCAAGTCCCAGACCCAGTGGCTTAAACTCAGGCCGGGTGCATGTGCGTGCATGCCCAAGATCCTGAGAGGAGAATGGAGGAGAAGGGATTGTGGCGTGGCCATCCCCCCCGGGGGGTGATTTCTTGCTTTCTGTCTCTCTGTCTTTCTGATGAGCGCATGCGCCCTATAGTGAAAACCTCTCAAACAAAAACAAAAACAAAGACAAAACCAAAAACCAAAAACCAAAACCAAAACAAAACAAAAAACTGATACCTGAAGGAGCCAGGCATTTTAAGGGGAGAAAAAGAGCTAAAGTGGGAAAGAGCACAGAAAGAAAGCTGGAATGTGTGATATCTTGGCAATCAAGGATTCATGGTAGTGCAGCATAGAAAACTATAGACATGGCTTATTATACCACATAATGTATTTTCATAAATTCAGAATATGCAGAGTGAGAAAAACATTTAGAGGGCAGATGAATGTGTTTGAAGGGTTTTAAAAAGAAAGTATATTTACACACATAACAAAAATAATAATGGCTAACTAATTATACTAGTCTAGGAGCATAGTTATTTATTTTTATTTTCTTGGAAACTTTTTTTGGTAAAGATGGACAGTAATTCATTTTTAAAAGTGTAACTTGAGGCTGGAAGTATATATATATATATATTTTTTTTTTCCCTAACAGTAGTGGTGATAGTGCCACCTAATGGCGAAATGAAATATTGTAATCACATTACTATGTGACAATGAAAAAGTAACCTAGTTAGAGAAAAAGAGAACATTTTGGGGAGTATTTTGGGCATGGGTCAGTATGTTCTCTTGTTCCCGCCTGTTTGTCCTGCTTGTAGAGTGATTTTGGGATTATCTTATTTGCTTGCTGGTTTCCTCACTAGTGTGTAAATTCCAGGATCTACCTTGTTCACTTGTGTGATCTCAGGGTTGAGCACAGTATCTGTTTTATAGAGTATGTCTTCAGTTAAAAAGAGTTGGGTAAATATATAAACTTCTGGAAATTATAGGGAGTTGAGTTTATGTGGTGTAAGAAGTAGAGTTCTATCCAGAAAACAGAATTACACTGTATTTGATTGATTATTGAAACATGTTTGCTATGTGACTCCAGTGTTGAAATAATTTTTCGTTTGTATTTGGTGTTGTAAGTGGCAATGTGTCTGGAGAAGAAGAGATAAATGACTTAAGGTATTGAAATCTAGATTAGTCAGTCACCTTCAATGACCCAGAAAAAGTATTTTAAGCTATAGAACTTAGTTTTGAGGAGGTAAGTTTTTCAAGAAGCATTTGGAACTGACAAAATAACTTCAGTGGATGTATTTTTTGTCTGAATTTGTAGGCATATCACGATTAATTATATTTATTACAAAGAACAAAAACAGTATTTCTAGGAGAAATAAGAGGAGAGCATGAGATAAACAGTGGTCATTCTGTTTAGTTGAGATACGGGCTTGTTTGTGTTGTTTTTCAGGGAACAATATGGTTCTTTTAGTCTGGAAGCTCAGGGTGAAGAGAGTACATTTCCATTATGTGGCCCTCCCAAGAAATTAGCCTTCCTGATTTTGCAATAGTTATCTAGACAGCAAAATTCTTCTTCAGATGGACCATTTTTAAAGCTCTATTACTTAATGTTTTTATTTAACACATATATATTTAAATCCTGCAGTTTTGGCAAGTGGATGTGGAAGAAAAGTTTGCAGAACAGAAATGGAGGTCAGAGCTTCCTTACAGAAGGTTAGTGGGTCATCTGATTCTGTGACTGCCCTGAACAGTGAAGAATTTGTTTTGGTTCCTCAGCACGCAGATGATACTTCTCTAAAGGATGATGAAAAGCCTCAGCTGAAGGTATTTCTTTCATTTCTAATATGTTAATATATTTAATTCACTTTTAAATTTAAACTAGTTGAATCTTATTTTGGGGAATGTGTAGAACTCAAAGTTTTTTCCCTGAAGTATTGACCTTGAGGGTAAAATTACTGTTTAATTTATCCAGAGGTTAGCTCTTGGGTTTGTATATTTTTAAAGTTTTTTGCTCTTGGTATTTACCTTCTTATTTACAACTTCTGGAAGAAAGGATAAAAGGGGAAAAAGAAGAGAAAGAATAATTGTTTGGTGAATTAGATCTAACGGTTAAATCCGATATAAGTTTTTGTTCCTTGTGCTCCTGGGTTTTAGAAGTTATTTATATAAATAGTTATGTTTTGCTTTCACTTAGATCTTTTTTTTTTATGGCTTGTATGTGTTAAATTAGCTGCTAACAGTCTGTTATGTGATTCAGCAGTTGACTTATCTGAATTTTTAAAAAAGTTTGTCATATTTTTAGCAGTTGAGCTCGTATTTGAATGTAGCCCTTTTTCTTTTTCATTTTTGTTGCTTTTTCTATATCAAAGAAAAAGGAGCAAGCAGACCTAGGTATATATATGCATGACAGTTATACAGTCAGCCTCCAGAAATAGTCATAGAAAACATAGTCAAAAGTGTTACATATTATATTTATGACTTTTATTTTGTATTAACTGTGGTATCAAAGGTATATTAATAGTAAGATATAGTGTATGAAATGAGACTATAAAAGTGACGGGTGAGTATGTGGTGCAAGGGGAGGAAACATTTGATAGGTGGAAAAATTAAAAAAAAAAAGTTTACCTTTTATGTATATTTCAGTTAAAAAAAGGAAGTAGGCAGAAAAGTGCCTGTTTAAAACTTTCACAGTCGAGGCCAGCAGGTGGCGTGTTGTTGAGATGCTGGATTCCCACATGGCCGACTGCAGTTCCAGTACCAGACCTGGCAGCTTACTTTCTCACTTTCCCTCTCTTTCTTTCTCTGGTCAAGGTTTAAAACGACAAAAAAAGAAATAATAAATAAAATAATTCTTTAAAAAAAAAACTTTCACAGTTTACATGTTACAACATTTTTCCTAATGAGCATGATAAAACCCCCAAAACAAACAAACAAAGACATCATTATTGAAGTGCCCAGATAATTATGATGCAAATGGCCTACAAACCCATGGTAAAAATGTTCAAAGCAGTACTTTACCTTACCTATAGAATTGGATTTTTTTTCTCTTCAGATTAACTTATAACTGGGTTATAATCAAAATTTTGTTCAACTCATGTGGAGCTGTAGGCTTCCGCCCTGGTAGGTAAATTCTAGACCGTAGCAGTACCTTACTTTTCAAAATGTAAGTAATAGCTGCCTTTGTAGGACAGATGGAATTTTGCTCAAGCATTTAGCCAATCTCTTATAATGAAATGTGGCTTCACCGTATTAATTCTCAAACAAGCACATGCTATAAAAAAAAAAAGGAGAGAGAATTAAATGCTCCTTTAATATTATGCTGAGAATATTTAGTTTTAAAATTTTATTCAAATGATCAATGGCCTTATTTTTAGATACCTGTATTTTTAGCATTGTTATGTGTAAGACTTAAGTTATTTACTTAGGTTTTGGATCTTACCTGTTTTTGTTTGTTTGTTTTTAAGATTTTTGCCATAGGGTGCATGTGCTCCCTGGAGACAGAGACAGTGAGAGGAAAAGTGAGAAATCACCTCTTAGGGGGATGGCCATGCAACAATTCCTTCTCCTCTTTTTTCCTCCTGGTATTTTGGGCACTCACATGCCTCTGGGACAATTTCAAGCTGCCCAGTCCAGGACTGGACCATAATCAGCCATGTGAGAGTTCCATATCTTAACCACTATGGCACCTGCTGGCCCTTCTTACCTGATTTGAAGAAAGAGATGAGTCAACCTAAACTATTGTAAATAAACCAGAAATATATTTATGCTTTGATAATAAATATGACCTTTAAAATGATATCTTAATAGACTATTTAAAAATCTGTTTATTTCCTTTAAAACATGTAAATTTAAAGTTATCGGGTTTTAAAGATGTGTTCCCCAAAAATAAAATAAAAATAAATCCCAGTGCTTTAAGTATTTTATGAAAACTCCTTTTGTGAAACTAATTATCCTACTCTAATTTAGTTGGTTTTATTATTCAGGATTTGAATGTATTGTATCTATGTGAAATTAGGTTTAAGTACATACAATTTTTTTTTTTGGAGAGGTTTTTGCTATAGGGTATGTGTACTCGCCAGAAAGAGAGACCGAAAGTGAGACGTCGCCCCCCAGGGGGTTGACCAAGCTGCAATCCTTTCTCCTCCATTCTCCTCTCGGGATCTTGGGCACGCACACACATGTACCTGGCGTGAGTTTAAGCTACCAGGTCTGGGATTTGGAACTGTGGTCGACTACATGGGAGTCCAGTGACATAGCCATTACGTCAACTGCTGGTCCCAAATATATGAATTTTTAATGTTCACTATATTTATATTTAAATATTTAGATTGTTTTAATTTCTTCTAGAAATGAAAGATTTTAATAAAAATAAGTTTAATGGGATTGAAACAGAATTGTCTTGCTCTGTTTATAGATAGTTTCTAATGGTGATGAACAATTAGAAAAAGCCATGGAAGAGATTTTGAGGGACTCTGAAAAAGGACAAAGCAGTCTTGTTGATTGTCAAAGTTCCACTGAGATTTCAGACCATTCATTTGGAGATGATCCAGTCAGCCAATCAAATAAACCATCTCTTCAGTTACTTTTGGATCCATCTACCACAGGTACTGTATCGCACTCTTTGAAACCATAGGAGAAATGTCATACAGTGATAGTAAAAATTTTAAGATGAAAATTAGGCAGTTCTATTAGCTTTGTGTTATAAGGTCAGCTCCGGGTGAAAGTCCCCACTTTGGTTCTTATGTTTCTGCTTGGATCTCTGCCTGTAAAGTTGGATTTCATTGTTCAATGTCTTTTGAGAACAGGTACTATCTGGGTCGTTATTTTTACCCTCTGGCTTATGGTAGGTCCTCAATAAATACTTACTGAACAAATAAGTAAATCCTTGGGCATCACAGAGAAAAGCTGGTCATGTGGGATCCAGCTGCCTCCACATACTGCTTAACACACTGTACTGTGTGGTTGGCCTGCACTAAATGAACTTTAAGAAGTGTATCTTTAACTGGGTATGTAAGGGGGAAAGAAGAATTTTCTTTCTTGGGCCAGAGTGTGATGTGGGGGCTAAGGTGACTGGATCCCACATGGCTGACTGTAGTTCAAATCCTAGAACCAGTGGCTTGAAGAACATGCCAGGCATTTGTGTGTGCCTGCCCAAAATCCTGAGGAAATGGAGGAGAAGGCCTTACAGCGTGGCCATCTTTTCTGTGGAAGAGTGTTTTCTTATCTCCCCACCTCTCTCTCTCTCTCTTTCCCACAAGCACACACACTATCTGGCAAACTTGAAAAAAAAAAGTGAAAGTATTTCCTTTGTTTATGGTAATTTATTGTACTTTTTTCTGGTTATGTATTTTTAGTTTTCATTAATGAAAAGAAAATGTCAGGAGGTGCATGTGCTTGCCAAAGAGAGAGGAGGGGGAAAAATCTTCCTTCCATCCCCAGTGGGGTGTGGTCATGCTGCAATCTCTTCTCCCTTATTTCTGCACCCTGTAAACACTTTGGGTACATATGCACATGTGCCTGGGGTGTTTTTCAGACCATTGGGCCTGGGGATTCGAACTGAGTAATTGGCTATATGGGATTTGGCTCCCGTGACCACTAGGCCATGAGGTCAGCCCTAGTTTTTATTTTTAATAAAAGGAAATTTTTATTGCTGTTTCATAGTTATAGTATAAACAATTTTTGCTAGTAGAATTGTTATGGTTGGTTTAAAATGACAGATAACGTCAATGGCAATAACTGTATGTAACTCTCTAGACAGCAGTGGTTTAAACTGAACATTAAATATACCGTTTGCCAGTTACAAACTTGAGATAGAGCCTTTGTTGCAAGTTTGATAACTTGATATTTTTCATTTGATGATCTTATATCCTAGCTACTTAAATTCAACTAACAGGAAATCTTGCTGTTTTACTGTTTTTTGCTAACATTTTGCTTATATATGAAGATGAGTCTTTTCTTTCATGCTCTTTGTAGCTCTTTAAAACTTTTTTACTGGGAAATGTATGAGAAAAATTAAAGAAGTGTGACCTGAATAGGACTAATGTGTATTTATTTAAGTGGCATTGAATCCCTTAATAGTAGTGTGTGATTTTACCAGGTCTAAAAGCCTTGTCTTATTAAAAATATTTTTGCTGGGAACCAGCAGTTAGCATAATGGCTATGTCACTGGACTCCCACGTAGTCGACTGCAGTTCACGTCCCGGACCCGGTGGCTTAAAACGCACACCAGGTGCGTGTGCATGCGTGCCCAAGATCCCGAGAGGAGAATGGAGGAGAAGGGATTGCGGCGTGATTTCTTGCTTTATGTCTCTCTGTCTGTCTGGCGAGCGCACACGCCCTATAGCGAAAACCTCTCAAAAAAAAAATTTTTTTTTGCTATTTGCTCATTTAATTGAGGATAGTTACTGATCAGTATTGCGTACATGAAGATTATATTTAATGATACATTTAGTTGTGAAGGGGATAAGATCTAGGTCATGCTTGAGATGACATTTGTGTGCCGTAGTTAGTTGCTGAAAGTACTGCGAGGTTTAAGCATTTTCATTTATTTAGTGTTTAATTCATTTGATATTTTGAGTATCCATACAAAGTGTTTTGTCAGATGATTGACACAAAGTAAGTACTTAATAAAATGTTCATCATCATCATAAGTATGTATTTGAAACTTTAAACCCTGAAATATAATCACATAAAATCTTAGGTCTATGCCCAGTAATTACAAAACATCTTTCTGAAATGAGTTTGTGACTGGATGAAGGCCCACTGAAGCACCATGGTGGAACCCTTGTATTTATATTGAGCAGTGTCTTTCAAAAAACATTTAGATCCTGTTGTACTTCTGATAAAGTAGCTGACACTCAGAGGGGTTAAAGGACTTGCTCATGTGACTGTTATGAGGCAGATAATATAATTAGTCAAGTCTCTGTGACCCAATAGACTAAACATGTGACATACAACAAGAATAGCTTGTTAGGGCCAGTAGATGGCACTGAGGTTAAGAAGGCTGGTTCCCACATGGCTGACTGTGTGGTTTGAGCCCCACACCTGGCGACTTGAAAACATGGGCACATATGTGTGTCCCCAAAATCTTGAGATGAGAAGGGATTTTATGCTACTCCCCCCCCACCCCCCGAGTTTTTCTCACTTTCTCTCTCCATCTGTCTCCAGCGAGTGCATGTGACCTTTAGTAAACTAAAAAAAAAACAGAATAACTTGTCGTATTAAAAGCATTCCAAATTAACCTTTCTTTCAGAAAACACATATGTTCTTACAATAAAGCTATAAAAATTTAGTTTAATGTAGTCTTTATTTTCAATAATGTTGAAAATTCAGTTTTCAAATTATAGATAGACAATACTTTGGTCTGACTTTTTAGTCTGCATAATTACTTTGAGATTCATTTATGTTGATGTGTATCAAAAGTTTATTTTTTAAAAAAAGTTATTGACTAGTATTCTATTGTATGGATTTATCATGTCTGTTTGGGTTGTTTCTAGCTTTTGGCTCTTAAAAGTAAAGCTGCTGTGGATATTTGTAAAGAAGTCTTATAGACATATGCTTTATGAGAACCGAGGAGTGAAATGGCTGAGTCATATAAAACATACAGATTTAACTTTTTAAGGGACTGCCTCACTATTTTCCAAAGTGGTTGTACCACTGACATTTCCAGTGGCAGTTTTAGTATAGGACTTTGCAAATAATTATTGCTGTATAAGTGCTTGCTGAATTAAAAAAAATGCATATTATCATATATTCCTAGAATAACATAATACAAAACAAATAATTTGAATGTGTTTTCAATTTTAAAATACATTTTTAGTTTTGTATCTATCCCCTTCAAAATAATAGTGCATTGAACTGATTCAAAGGGGAAAAAAACCATATTTTAGTGACTCTGGAACATGAAATAGTTTATTTTGAATGGCTTTAGTTTCTCAACAACAAAAAAGTGGTGATGAGAATGTCTATTTTGCTGTAATATGTAGGAGTTGGAGTGAGGAGAGGTTCTAAATGACTTTTGTGAATTATTTATTAAAATCCTTATGAGAGGAATCCTAGTAATGAGAATTTGAACATGCTGCAAGGACTTTATTTGAGTAAGATGGACATCCTTAATGTCGTGCAGCACGCATGGGGAAAGTAGAGGATAAGAGATAGAGATAAGTGGAATGTGGGTTTTAGGTGGGTACATAAGAAAGTGAGTCTGATCCATGCGGTTATATTCTCTCAAACTACAGTTGGGCCTTTGCTGCATGCTATTCTTATATTAAGGTGACTTAAAAAAAACCAACCAACCAAACAAACAAAAAAACCCCCAGAAATTCTTATGGATGGGAGGTAGGATTGGATGAAGCAAACATAGAATCTTTCATCAAAAATAATTATTTTCATGATAAATACTTCATTGGTAGTTACATAGTTCACAGAAACGAGGAAGGAGCAAAATAAGGAGCTTGATTTTTGTTATTGATACAAGATGTAACCTTTTAAAAGCATTTACTTTTGCTTAGGCAGTTAGTTAGGCTGCTTAATAAATGTGGAGCTATGAAGGATCTTTACAGCCAATAGAAACTTTTTATTTTATTTTGATTTAAATTTAATCAGATTTATCTTTACAGTGTACTACACTGCTTTTTCCAGCACAAATATCATGCATATCAGTCAAGATAAAGACGTTACTGTATAAATTATCAACAAATAGCTTTTCTGAGAATTAATTTATTTAATTTTATGTATTCATTTATTTCTTTTAATTTGACCAGAAAGAGACACAGAGAGAAAGAGAGAGAGAGAGAGAGAGAGAGAGAGAGAGCAAGCAAGAGCGAGAGAGAACGCGAGCAAGCCAGCCACCAGGTTCAGGACTCAAACTGTAGTTGGCCATGTGGGTGTGTACAGTGCCTTAACAACCAAGCCACCTGCTGGTCCTCAGCTTTTCATTTTTTTGTTAATTAAATGTACTTTTTTTTTCTTTTCCTGTTCTCCCCCCCTCCCCACTCACCCTGCATGATTCGCCTATCCTTACTTTCTCTGTTATCTACTGTTGTCCTCCTAGCTTCTATACCTCCCAACTTTCAATTTCTGCAATATAGCACAGACATATGTAGTGCAGACAATCAGTATATATTGAGTGGGAAAATACAAAGACCGTCTTTCCTAGTCTGGCTTGTTTTGCTTATCAAGATTAACTTAACTAATTTTACATTTATTTAGTTCTCATTATTTTTAGGCTAATTCACACTGTATTTTGGGTAGTTTTTCCTCATTATTATTATGTATCACTTGAACTTCATCTTTTTCATCTTTTTAAATATTAAGTGAAGACTGTTTTTTTTTTTTCCTTTCCTCCGAAGAAATTAAAGCTAAGTAAGATCGATCATATTTTGAGAGATTTGAAGTATAGTACGTTCAATTCTGGAACTTTGAATAAAGATTTAGGATCAATAATATAAGAAATGAAAATAGACCTACATTTTGTTGGAACTATTTTATTTCTGTTTGGACATTTGGCAAAACTATACTATGGAGTTTTGCATTGACTTTTAAGTGTCCTTTTTTAGATTTCTCTCTTTTTTTTTTCTTTAAATTTCTTTCTTTCTTTTTTTAGAAATTTCTAAACCCAGATCATCTTCTCCAAGTGGACAACCTGAAGAAGATAGTGTCTTATTTAACAAGCTGATCTATTTAGGATGTATGAAGGTTTCTTCCCCACGTAATGAAGTGGAGGCATTAAGGGCAATGGCAACCATGAATCCTTTCCTCCGAAGAAATTAAAGCTAAGTAAGATCGATCATATTTTGAGAGATTTGAAGTATAGTACGTTCAATTCTGGAACTTTGAATAAAGATTTAGGATCAATAATATAAGAAATGAAAATAGACCTACATTTTGTTGGAACTATTTTATTTCTGTTTGGACATTTGGCAAAACTATACTATGGAGTTTTGCATTGACTTTTAAGTGTCCTTTTTTAGATTTCTCTCTTTTTTTTTTCTTTAAATTTCTTTCTTTCTTTTTTTAGAAATTTCTAAACCCAGATCATCTTCTCCAAGTGGACAACCTGAAGAAGATAGTGTCTTATTTAACAAGCTGATCTATTTAGGATGTATGAAGGTTTCTTCCCCACGTAATGAAGTGGAGGCATTAAGGGCAATGGCAACCATGAAGTCTTCCAGTCAGTACCCCTTCCCTGTTACTCTGTATGTGCCAAATGTTGCAGAAGGTTCTGTGAGGTAAGTTACATTTATTTTCCTTAGACATGTAGTAAGTCTTGTGGGTGGTGAGGATGTTCTGTCATAAATCAGGCATAATACTTACTGTGAATTCACTTATACTTTGTGGACATGCACAGTAAGCATTATGTTTAGGCTTAGATTCTGTTCTCTGTTTATAAGTAGCATTTGCAAAGTTATGCTTAGAATATTATAAATGGAAATAAATGGTAAAAATACTTGTAATTTGGATTTTTCCATTTTGAAGAATCATAAAAACCTGCCTTTAGCTTGTGCCATGTAAAAACCTAGAGTGAGCCTTAGGTTTTAAGCTATTTGTATCAGACAGAAAAGAAGAAAAATGGCTTTTTCTGTTATACCTAACTAGGAATAATATATAGTGCCATTTGAAATTTACATTTTTTTAAATGTGTGTCAGATAATGTCATTCCAATACACCGAACCCTTCAGAGGCCTCTAGTCATCCTTGTTATATTTGAAATCCTTGATTTCTAGCCACTGTGCCCTGCTCTCTCCTTCTCTTCTGTCTTACAGGAATTTGAGACCAGCAGATGGCGTAATGGTTAAGTCGCTGGACTCCCATGTAATCAACCATGGTTTAAGTCCTGGACCCAGTGGCTTAAAACTGAAGCCAGGCGCATGTGTGTGTGTGTGTGTGTGTGTGTGTGTGTGTGTGTGTGTGTGTGTGTGTCCTAAATCCTAAGAGGAGAATGGAGGAGAAGGGATTGCAGAGTGCGCCCATCCCCCATGGGGGGTGATTTCTCGCTTTCTGTCTCTGGCAAGCACATGTGCCCTATAGCAAAAATTTCTCTTTTTTTAAAAAAATAGGAAACCAAAAACCAGGAATTTATTTCTTATAGTTCTCGAATCTGGGACTTGCTAGATCAAGTCTTTGGCATATTTGGTGTCTGGAGAGGGCCTGCTCCTTAGTTTTCATGTACCTTTCCTTACAAGGCAGCAGATGTCCTTACATGGTGGAGGGGAATGAAAAATCTCATTGGGTTCATTTTTAGGGTACTAATCCCAGACATGAGGATTTTTTTGTTTGATTTCTCTTCCTTCTTCGCTGCTCCAGAATTATATGCAAGAATATGAGTATGTTTGTTTTCTTGCATTGTTAGTAGCAATAGTTCCCCCTCCTTTGTCCTTTTACCTTCCTCCTCCTTCTTTTCATTCACTGTATTATATTCATACTAGCCTCTTTATTTTTTCTTAGATGCTTATCAGTCATAATTTCTACCTCAGAGCCTTTTAATATTTTTGGCCTAAATAATTTTTCTCTAGTTTTCTACTGGATTAATTTCTAGTTTCACTTTAAATATTTTTATCAAAAGAAGCTTTTCTTGACCACATCTTGTAACTATCCCTCTCTTTCCCCTTAGACTGACTTTTTCTTTTTAGGACAGTTCTTCGAGTTGATACTATTTTTATATTTACTTGGTAATTTTCTATCTCCCTCACTTAGACTGTAAGCTCCCTCGGAGCAGGTTGTTTTTCCCTGCTGTCACTTCAGTGCCTAGAGGAGTACAAATCTGGTCCTCAGGAAAATTTTAGTGAATATTTGCTCAATGAACCTATAAGCAAACCAGGTCTAGGAAATTAGGTCAAATGTGTCCTGAACCTGAAATATTCCCTGAAAGTTGATGTAATCCTTTCTAAAACCCTTTCTGACTTGCCTTATTTTCTAATGTTTAGAATTTAGGAAAGCTTTACCTAAGTTCTGGATACCAGAATACAAATTTACAATATAAATTTACAAAGTTTTGGTAAAAATGCTTGGAGTTTTTTAAACTTTTTTTTTTTTAAGAGGTTTTTGCTATAGGGCGCGTTTGCTCGCCAGACAGAGAGAGACATAGAGACAGATAGCAAGAAATCACCCCCCAGGGGGGATGGTCACGCCGGAATCCCTTTTCCTTCATTCTCCTCTCGGGATCTTGGGCACACACGCACACACGCCTGGCGTGAGTATTAAGCCACCGGGTCCGGGGCGCAAACCGCGGTCGACTACGTGGGAGTCCAGCGACATAGCCATTACGCTAACTGCTGGTTTCCAAAATGCTTGGAGTTTTTTACAAAATATATTGTTTTTATGGTATCTCTTTTTTTAAAGAATTATTTTATTTATCTTTATTTATTTACTTACTTATTTTAATTTGACCAGAGAGAGACAGAGTGAAAGAGGGAGAAAGGGAGAGTGAGAAAGCAAGCTGCCAGGTCCAGGACTTGAACTGCAGTCAGCCATGTGGGAGTCCAGAGCCCTTAACCACCATGCTACCTGCTAGCCCTATGGTATCTCTTAAAGTTGTCAAAATGTCTTTTAATTCTGTTTATAGTTTTAATTTTCCAAACACCTTGAAAAGACATTTTATTTATATTTTTGATTTGCTGCTGTATTATTGGTGGTTCTCCTTTACCCACCACCTCTCAGTTTCTCAGTTTTAGATCTTGAAGGGGTCTTCAATATTTAGATCAATATATGGTTTAGGATTTATATAAGGAAAGTCAGAAAATTATTTGTTTTTAAATCCCACAAACTCTTTTCTGGTCTGGTATTCTATTCTATTGTTGAACTTATCTTTGGAACCATGAGTTAGGGCTTAGATTAACTTACAGGTGCTACTCTGAATAGAAATGAACTTCCTAGAGATGGTCTGTGCTATTCTGTACAAGAGACAGGATTTTAGGGGTGGGTAATAGAAGTGTTTTTTTTTTTTTTTTTTTTTTCATAAGGGCATGTACACTTGCTGGAGAGAGACAGAGAGAGGGAAAGTGAGAAATCACTCAGCCTCCCAGGGATGGGGGTGGGAGTAGCTTGCTGCAGTCTCTTCTCAATTCTCCTCTTGGGATTTTGGGCACAATTTTCAAGCTGTCAGGTCCAGGATTTGAAATGTGGTCAGCCACATAGGAATCCAGCACTTCGGCTCACTCTAGGTTTTTAGACCTTACATGACAAGCTAAAGGTGCCACTTGCTGGTCCTGGTAATGTAGATTTTTACCAGGCAGTGTATACTTAGCTTTGGAGTAAGCAAGTTGGTGCTTGGGAGACACAAGAATGAGGAAATTGTCAAAAGAAGATGAAGAATTTCTATGTGTGTGTGTGTGTGTATGTGTATAAAATTTGCAGGAATATGAAAGATAATTTGTATATTGTATTAGTATTGGTTAATTTAAAATTTTAGAATAATTATGTTTATATATAATATATTGGCAGAGCAAAACCATTTGTTTTTGATCCTTGATAGTTATTATTTTATCTAATTTTTCATTACTGTTCTGCAGAATCATAGACCAATCCAGCAATGTGGAGATAGCATCTTTTCCAATCTATAAGGTGTTATTCTGTGCACGTGGACATGATGGGACCACAGAGAGCAATTGCTTTGCATTTACAGAGAGTTCTCATGGTTCAGAAGAATTTCAGATACATGTTTTCTCCTGTGAAATTAAAGAGGCAGTAAGTATAATACAGTCTGTCAGTTTGCTGCAGAGATAAAGTAGGGTAATCTTTTTTAACTCTAACCTCACTGTCCAAATATTTCATAAATTTGGGGTATGTATTTAAAGACAAAGTTAACATTTGTGATGGCATAGAACTCTCTAGAAAGCTAAGTCTGATCTTTCCATGCCCCATAGACAATGTTTTAGAGCAGTCTCATAGCTTGTCAGGTATAATGGAAAAATACCACTCAATGTGCTATCCTCCCACCCCACTGTGGTAGTAATTGCTTCTGCTCAGGAGGGAGGAAAATGTTTACACCTCTTAATATTTTTTCCCAAGAAGACTGGTCCATGTGATTTAAACAAGTGTCTATAATGATAGCTATTTCTCTGGTGGGCTTGATAGGTGCACACTGCTTTCACTTAGCTTCTACACTAAGATTGTCTCATAGATCTCTGGTTTTCATTAGTGATTATTCGTTATGTGCATTCACTTGGAAGCTGAATTTTGCTCTGGAGAACTGACTTAATTAGAAATACAAATGCTCATATAGAGCAAAGCTATCAATTTGTAATCCTTTGAAGATGTCAATAAGTTGTTCTTAGCAGATATCATCCACTGGTTTGTTCTTAGACTTGACAAAATAATCCCAATTCAAATGGCTAAATTAAACACATGGGGAAATCTCCCTTTTTTTTTTTTTGGAGAGATTTTCACTGTAGGGCGCGTGTGCTCGCCAGACAGACAGAGAGAGACATAGAGACAGAAAGCGAGAAATCACCCCCCAGGGGGGATGGTCACGCCGCAATCCCTTCTCCTCCATTCTCCTCTCGGGATCTTGGGCACGCACGCACACGCGCCCGGCGTGAGTTTTAAGCCACTGGGTCCAGGACACGAACCGCGGTCGACTACTTGGGAGTCCAGCAACATAGCCATTATGCTAACTGCTGGTTCCCGGGAAATCTCCCTTTTTTATATCTATTGAATTCTCCCCAAATTAAAAACAAGTTCTCTTTTTATTATTTCTAGTACTTGTAACCATTTCAAAGGCATTAATAAATGGTGCTGGATGGGCAAGGTCTCAGGTGTGTTTGCTTTTGGAAATATAAATTGTCAGCAGAAATGCTAAAAGCAGCACTTATTTTAGTCTCTGTTTGCCATGAAACATGAATAGCCGTTGTATTAACAGGAATTTTGAGAGTATTTCTGGTTACAAAATGGGTATTCATGGAAATGCAGATTTCTGTGAGTTTGATGCTAAGCATGATGTCAGTTTTTAATGCCTTGGTGATCAGGTTGTTTTATACTAAAATAAACATGCACAGACATACTAATTTCCATTCTAACCATAAAAGTCTCTGTCAGAACTTGTATCTTGTGTGAGAAAGTCAAGTTTTGTGTTTTCTTTTTCTTTTTTAATTTTAGAGAAGTCTAATTATATTTCACCCCAAAACTTACATACCCATGCATGACTTTCTGTTCAAAAAGGTGTGACAGGACAGTAAATGAGTATAAGGGTGCTGCTATTGTGCTTGGCATGTAGTAGCCAGTGCATAAAATATCTGGAAAGAATATGTGTGTGTTTGTGAGTGTTGGGCGGATATTTCTGATCCTTACAAACTCCACTACAGAGGTGGGGAAGCATATGGTAGAGTCCTGGCATTTCATGTTGGCAGTCGTCATTTAACACAGCTGTATGGTTTCTGGATCATTGGAGCTCAACATCAAGGAATGAACTTTGAAGAACTGGAGAACCTGCTGCTAGGAGAGATGGAAAGCTGCAGCAGAGGAAATTGAAAGAGACCTTGGTGCAAGCGTTTTCCATAATTGTGATGGTATGAAATTCTCTTTTTGGGTAATAGCATCCACTTGTTCATAAGTGTAAGAAATGTTATTTGTCAGAGCTTTAACAGTGGGTAAACAGTGGGAAAAATTATGGTAAATTCTTGGCTTCAACCACTGACATTTTGGATATAGTATTAAATAGTGTGAATCATATTTCTAGAGAGCATATTTCATACAGTACAGGTTGTGAGAAAGTGATTTTCATGAATTATTTTTTTAGAATATATTTTTACGTGCCATGCTTTAGGACATTGATAAAGAACATTGTTTGAAGGAGAAATATATGATGCACTGGACTCCCACATGGCCGAACATGGTTCACATTCCAGACCTGAAGACTTGAAACTTACGCTGGGTACCCAAACCTGAGGAAAATGAAGGAGTGGCCATCCCCCTGAGGGGTGATTTCTCGCTGTCTTTGCCTCTCTGGTGAGTGCATGCACCCTGTAACAAAAATCTCTTCAAAAACAAAACAGAAAACCTTATTATGATGCATCACTTTTTATTTTTAGAGAGATTTTTGCTATAGGGTGTATGTGCTCACTGGAGAGACAGAAAGTGAGAAATTCCCCCCCAGGATGGTAGCCACTCTGCAATCCCTTCTTCATTCTCCTGTCGGGATTTGGGGCATACACACACACACACACACACACACACACACACCAGGCGTGAGTTTTATTTTTTTATTTATTTTTTTTTTGAGAGGTTTTTGCTATAGGGCATGTGCGCTTGCCAGACAGAGAGAGACAGAGAGACAGAAAGCGCGAAATCACCCCCCAGGGGGGATGGCCACGCCGCAATCCCTTCTCCTTCATTCTCCTCTTGGGATCTTGAGCACGCAAGCACACGCGCCCAGTGTGAGTTTAAGCCTCCAGGTCCGGGACTTGAACTGCGATGGACTATGTGGGAGTCCAGTGATATAACTATTATGCCATCTGGTGGTCCCCATCAGGTGTGAGTTTTAAGCCGCTGGATCCAGAACTCAAACCAGGTTGTCTATGTGGGAGTCTAGTGACATAACTATTATGCCATCTGGTGGTCTCTGATCCATCATTTCTTAATGAAAGGTAATCCATTATAAATACAGAGTTTATGCCGGGCACTATACTAAGCATTTATTTGTTACTCTTTTTGAAATTTTTTTTAAAGAGGTTTTTGCCTTAAGGTACGTGTGCTCACCGGAGAGAGAGACAGTGAGAGCGAATGTCAGAAATCATCCAGGGGAAATGGCCATACTGGAATCCCTTCTCCATTCTCCTCCTGGGATCTTGGGCATGCATGCATGTGTGCCTTGCATGATTTTCAATCCAGTGGGTCTGGGACTTGAACTGTGGTCAGCCATGTTGGAGTAGAATGATGTGACTGCTATGCCATCTGGTGGCCCTACATTTATTCGTTCCTCTTAGTATCCTGTGACATTGATAGCATTTAGTTAGCTAAGTGAGTTTATATTTCTCTTGGCCTGGAACAGGCTTACTTTATGCAGTCTTACTTGAATACTCTTCTTTGTATCACCAAATGTAATCTGGTTTGGATGATAAATTGTGTAGTTATCCTTAGGCTATCTAACTAAGACTCAGAGAATGGATAATAGAGCTGGGTTTCAAATCGAAGTCCTTGACCTGAAAAGCCATATAGTTTTTAGTGTCAACTTTCCTATTGCTTAAACATTATATATTTTTAAAAAAAGGGTAGATGTTTGTCTTTCAATTATTTATAAAGGAATTTAGCAGACACGTGGTTTACATTCTAGCTATCTTTGTATTGTATCTGATCCTTTTGTAGAAACTGTCCAGCATTTTCTTTTCTCCCTTAAAGAAATAATTATGCTTTAAATTAATCTGAGGTCTTTTAAGTCACATTTACTAGTTGTCTGGCTTCCTGAAGTTTCTTGTTCTGTGGTAGGGAGACAACTTTAGTTCTTAGTATTTGGATCTCTCTTGATTGGCACAAGCAGTTGGCACAGATAGCTTAGGAACCAGGGACAGCCATTCTAGTCACTTAGGTATATAATGTGCTGTAATGTCATTAATTTACTTGTTTTTTATTTTTTTGCAGAGTCCCTGGATCTGAAGAGGTTTGTCAGTTAAAGATAAGAAGTGGCCTTCTCAAGCAGGATTAGCAGCATGACTATTACCAACTGTCACTGGGATGCTCTTACTTCACTGTAAAACCCCTCCAATTGTGGTGGAAGGGAAGACCAGTAAGGATAGTGGCTGTCTTAGATAACAGTGACATAGGATTGGGGCTCCCATACAAAAGTTAGGATACATTTGAATTGTTACCCTGGATGTTCTTCTGCAGGACCCTGCCAGAGTGGATCTAGATAGTTTATGACAGAAAGAGTTGGGCAATCCAGCCAGAAGTATCTTGATGTCAGATTTTTATAGGGAAAAATGATGTGATAGGTTTCTGCTAAAGAATTTTAGAGAAAGCAAGCAATCAGGGAACAGTGAAAATGCCAAGAAAGCACCTATTCTTGTTGTATCTGTATGACTGTATTATACAAAACTTAAAAAAAAAATCACTATATTTTATAGAAAGATTTTTTGCTCTAGGGTGTATGTACTTGCCAGAGACACAGAGAGATAGAAAGTGAGAAATCAACCCTTGGGAGGATGGCCACACCACAATTCCTTCTCCTCTATTCTCCTCTTGGGATTTTGGGTAGCATGCACATGTGCTGGCATAAATTTGAAGCTACTGGGTTCAGGATGCCAACCATGGTCAGCTGTGTGGGAGTATAGCAATGTAACCATTACACCTTCTGCTGGTCCAGTTATTTTTTTAATTTGACCAGAGAGTGGGAAAGTGAGAAGGCAAACCACCAGGTCCGGGACTCATACCGCGGTTGGCCATGTGGGAGTCCAGTGCCTTAATCAGCATGCTACCTGCTGGCCCCTGTATACAACTTTTGAAAGATACTTTTGTGTGACTCTCTTTGAGATTTACTTTCTTTCTTTTCTTTAAATTATTTTATTTTATTTATTTATTTTAATTTGACCAGAGAGGGACATAGTGAAAGAGTTGGAGAGAGGAAAAGTGAGAAAGCAAATCTCCAGGTTCGGGACTTGAGTCATAGTCAGCCATATGGGAGTTCCGCACTCGTAACCACCATGCCACCTACCAGCCCCTTAAGATTTTATTTCTACAGACCAGTGTAACAGTTTTATTTAAAGCACATTTTGATAATTTTTTTTGTATATATATATATATATATATATACACACACACACACACACACACACACACTTTTAGTAGAGATTTTTACTGTAGGGTGTGTGTGCTCACCAAAGAGACAGACAGACGGAAAGCAAGAAATCACCCCCTGGGTGATGTATGGCCACACCATAATCCCTTTTCCTCCATTCTCCTCTCAGGATTTTGGGCACACATGCACATGCACCCAGTGTAAGTTTTAAGCCACTGGGTCTGGGACTTAAACTGTGGTCAACTATGTGGGAGTCTAGTGATGTAACCATTCTGCCATCTTCTGGTCCCTTTTTGTATGTTTTAATGTGCTTATCAATACTGGCAACTCTCCGTTTTATAATTTAGGAGCACAATTTTTATCATTTGAGGCATTCAGAGATACTTATTTATTTTTTAAATGTGTGGATGTTACAGAATATCTATTTTTTTAAAAAATTTTATTTATTTATTTGAATTTTAGGCCAGAGAGGGGCAGAGTGAGAGAGAGTGAGATAAAGGAAAAGTGAGAAAGCAAGCTGTTAGTTCAAGGATTTGAACCATGGTCGGCCATGTGGGAGTCCAGCGCCCTTAACCACCACGCCACCTGCTGGTCCCTGAGGCATTCAGATATATTTCATTATAAATAACAAGAGTGTCATTGGGAAGATCTTTATTCTGAACTTTTATTCCTTGTGGCATTGCTAATACTGCTAGTATATAAATAAAACCTTAATCTTTGCATGAGAAAATATTATTTACAAACAGGTATTTATCTTATAATTCAGGATTTCTCTTGTGCTTTCTTTATATGATTTTTAAAACTTTGAAAAGTTTCTTGGATAATATGCTTATTAATTTTTTACCTTCTGTAGGGTGTATGCACTTGAAGGAGAGACAGAAAGAGGGAGAAGTCACCCTCCAGTTAGGTGTTTTCACACCACAATCCCTTGTCTTTCATTTACTCTATCCTGTTTTGATTTTGGGCATACACACACATGCCAGGGATGTTTTTCAAGCACCTGGGGCCAGGATTTAAACCGTGCTCAGCCATGTGGGATCTGACTCTCTTTAGGGATCAGGGCCAGCCATATGCCTTTTTATTTTTTATTTTTATTTTTTTTTTGCTATAGGATACGCACATTTTCTGAAGAGATAGATAGCAAGCAATAACCTCCCATGAGAGATGACCACATTGCAATTCTTTCTCCAGTCTCCTCTGTCAGGATCTTGGGCACGCACACACATGCACCTGGTGTGAGTTTCAAGCCTCTGGTCTGGGACTCAAACTGTGGTCAGCCGTGTGGGAGTCCAATGATGTAGCTATTATGCCCTCTGCTGGTCCCAGCCATATGCTTCTCATGTATTTGAGCAAGTTGTTTCTGAAAAAAAAAAAAAAAAATTCTTTTTGGTAGAGAGATTTTTTTGGTTATAGGATACATGTGCTTGCCAGAGCCACAGAGAGAGACAGAGATAGTGAAAGTGAGAAATCACCCCCTGGGGGGATGGCTATGCCTCGGTCCCATCTCTTCCATTCTTCTCTTAGGATTTTGGTCATGCACGCATAGGTACCTGGCAAGTACCTGGCGAGTTTCAAGCTGCTGGGTCTGGAGCTCGAACTGTGGTTAGCCATGTGGGAGTCCAGCACCTTAACCACTATGCCACCTGTTGGCCCTTGTTTCTAAAATTTTAGCATATACTTTTCAGGTAGGATGCCTTTCATAGAATGACTTTTTTACATTTATTTCTTGCATGAATAGTTTCTTGATATGTGATGTTTCCAGAAGAGTAGATTATCTCATACCAATGTTAATGTGAACGCTTTATCTTGGAAACACTAGCTATGACATTTATTTTAACTAAATATCTTTGTTGTTTAATAGCATTGTTCTCACTTTTAACATGTAATACATATTTGAGAATTTGGAAAATACTGAAATAAGAAAATAAAAGGTCTTCAAAATTCAGTTAAGATTTGTTGTATATTCATTCCAATTATTTACATATACTCTCTTCTCCATTTCTTCAAAAACAGCAACAAGCCTAGACAGATACACACTTCTTAGTACTTTTTGTAGGTACTGCTTTGTGGGAGAAAGTTTGTACTGTGTTATTCGTCAATAAACTTTTGCCTTTTACAAACAAAATGCTTGTTCTAGATTATTTCTGTGTGTATGTGTATTAATAGTGTGACATGTGTTAAAGTGTTTGACATGGTTTATGTTTTAATTTCCTTTTTATGGTTACCCAATTTTTTTTTTTTTTTATTCACTATTGTGTGTGTGTATGTGTGAGAGAGAGAGAAAGAGAAAGAGAGATGAGCACCCTCTGTAGGGTCTGGTCACATCACAATCTCCACACCACGATTTCCTTCCTTAAGTCTATTGGATCCTTGGCACTCATAGGTGTGCCCAGCGTGTTTCAGGCTGATTGGGCCAGGGATTTGAATTGTGCTTGCCATGTGGAATCTGATTTTTCTTTTCCCCTTTATTTTCTTTTTCTGGTATAGGGTATGTGTTCTTGTTGGAGAAACAGACAGAAATAACCCCCCAGGAGGATGGCCACGCTACGGTCCTTTCTCCTCCTCCATTCTTTTCTTGGGATTTAGTGCACACATGCACACGTACCTGGTGTGAGTTTTAAGCTGCCAGGTCTGTGACTTGAACCATGGTCAACCATGTGGGAGTCCAGTGACATAACCATTATGCCATCTGCTGGTCCTTTAAGCAGAGCTTTTACTGCTTTGCCATGGAGCTAGCCTGGTTACCCAGTTTGTTCCAAGAACTATAAATATTGAGAATATTTTTTAAAAAGTTTATAATCTTTAGATCACCATTTCAAGTTACTCATAGACTCTAGAATTCACAAATGATTTTAACCTTTTTGGTGGAAATAGCAAATGGCAAGACTTGGTCAGTATTAAATGTAGTGTGATTGCTGTTAATTAAATTATTATTATCTTTTGCCATGTGGAATTTGATTTTTCTTTTCCCTTTTTTTTTCGAATTTTTTTGTTTTTGTTTTAGTTTTAGTTTTTGTTTTTGTTATAGGGTATGTGTTCTTGTTGGAGAGACAGACAGAAATAACCCCCCAGGGGTATGGCCACACTACAGTACTTTCTCCTCCTTAATAATTAAGTTATTATTATCTTTTTTCTCTAAAAGAGAAAAAGGTAAAGTCTGATTTTTATTTGTTTGTTTGTTTGTTCCATCATCTTTACTGCTCTGGCTCAGACCTCTTATACTAAACGTTTTTTTTTTTTTTTTTTTTTAAAAGTTTTTTTTCAAAGGGCTCATAGCCCCCCACAAAGAGAGAAAGAAAGCAAGAAATCACTCCCCAGGGGGGATGGCCACACCACAGTCCCTTCTCCATTTTCCTCTTGGGATTTTGGGCACACACGCACATGCACCCGGCGTGAGTTTTAAGCCACCGGGTCCGGGACACGAACCACAGTCGACTACATGGGGGTCTAGCGACATAGCCATTACGCTAACTGCTGGTCCCTATACTAAACCTTTTCTAAGAAGAAATTTTTGAAACCTTGCCATGTACTTTAGAATTTGCCAAGTTTTTTTGGATGTTTTTGGTGTGGTGTTCTGATGTGGTAAACTTGCTTGTGTCTCTGACACAAAGACAAAGAGAAGGAGAGATAGGAAATGGGAATAACACATATTGAGATTTGACTCTAAATTTTGTTACAGGTAGTCTTCCCATTTTCACATGTAATACTTTGTTAAAAATATACTGACGTCGGAGCCAACAAGTGGCATAGTGGTTAAGGTGCTAGACTCTCACGTGATTGACTGAAGTTTGAGTCCCAGACCCGGCGTCTTGAAAACACACCAGGCATCTGTGCATGTGTACCCAAAATCCCGCGGCGAGCATGGAGGAGAAGGGATTGTGGCATGGTCATCCCCTTTGAGGGGTGATGTCTCACTTTCTGTCTCTCTGGCAAACACATGTGCCCTATTGCAAAAATCTCTCTTTAAAAAAAAAAATAAATAAAATAAAAAGACCAGCAGGTGGAGTAATAATTACATCGCTGGACTCCCACATGGCTGATTGCAGTTTGAATCCCAGACCTAGTGACTTGAAAATCACGTCAGGTGCATGTGCATATGTACCCAAGATCCCGGGAGGAAAATGGAGGAGAAGGAATTGTATCTGTCCCTCTGCCTGGCGAGCACACATGCCCTAAGGCAGAAACCTCATATATATATATATATATGTGTGTGTGTATATATATATATATATATATATACACACACATATACACACACACACACATATATATATACACACACACACACACACATATATACACACACGTATATACACACATTGAAGTTGAATATATAAAAAGTAAGCAATAGACTTCACATTTTATTTGGGGGTAGAATTTGGGAGCACTCAAAAGTAGTTTAAAGTTTTTATTTATACTTTACCTTTTATTTATACTTTAGGTATAATCGTCATTGGCCTGTTTCTAACATATTCATTGATTCTGTTTTCCTCCGTAACACTTTAGGCTAAGGCGATTATCTAGCTTAGGTTAAACATTTCTGTTTCTGCTTACCTAATGATTTCCTCTCGCCTACTTCATACACATTCAGTTTACATTTGCTGGAATGTAAGCTCCATGTTCTCTATTGTATCCCTAGCACTTAGAATAGTACTTAACACAGAAAGTGTTCAAAAAAATTTGTTGAATGAATGTAAACTTATCGTTTTCTTAATTGTGTAAGATGTAAAGCCTATGGTTATTATTAAATCAATTCTTTGCTGCCTTTTTAAAAAAAGAATTCTTTTATTTAACTTTATTTATTTTAATTTGACCAGAGAGGGACAGAGTGAGAGAAAGTGAGAAAGCAAGTTGTCAGGTCCAGGACTCAAAATATGTTCCACTGTGTGGGAGTTCAGTGTTCTTAACTACCATTCTACCTGCCAGCCTCACTGCTTTTATTTTTATTATATATATATAAAATATAATTATATAATATAATTTGGTGGAAATAGCAAATGGTAAGACTCGGTCAGTATTAAATGTAGTGTGATTGCTGTTATTAAGTTGTTATTATCTTCTTTCTCCAAAAGAGAAAAAGATAAAGTCTGATTTTGTTTGTTTGTTTCCATCATTCTTTACTGTTCCGGCTCAGTCCCCTATATTAAACATTTAAAAAATGTTATAACTGTTGTGATACACATCCAGTGCTATGGCAGAAGTTGAACTTTAGGCTGACAGGCAGCATTCCTATGTAGCTGTTGAAAGTGTTATTATGTTAACAGACAGTTGGCACTCTGCATCTATGTCAAACCTGGTGGGTATGGAGGATTGATTGTGCTGCCCTATTTAACATAAGGGACTTGAGCATCCATGGATTTTGGTATTCACAAGGTGTCATAGAACCTGTCCCCTGTGGATACTGAGGGGTGATGGTATATAAATTTTCCAAGCGTGATTCTCATCTTTGTGGGGGTATCTCCTTAAAAAGCCTTCAACTCAGAATTCTAGTCTTAGCTTAGTTACTTAGCTTTTGGGGAAAGTTTTTGACACCTCCCCCTCAGCCCCCCCCCCTCACCTTTGTTTGTAAAGTGTTGCAAAAACCTGTTAGACTTGTTCTACAAGGTTGTTTTGAAGGATCAAATGAAGTAATGTATATAGATGGACTTTATTAAATGAAAAGCTACATAGATGTAAAGATTCATGTAAAGATGATTGACAGCAGTAAAGTCTATTAACAGAGTGATAACTTATTTGTATCTGGCACAGAAGAGACTGTATTGAGAAAAATTACTAAAATAATCAGATATTGTTTACTGCATAGGATAAATATTTCCTGACAAATGATAAGCATGCTGTATCTAAATAATACCCAAGCATAACTTGCTACAGAGGCAGTTTCTTCAGTGGAGAATGTTTTCAAAGAAAATTTTCTGTGAAATATGAAATAATCTCCTCTGATACTGACATCGTGAGCTGTGTTTTTTTTTTTTTTTTCTTTCTTTTTGAGAGTTTTGCTATAGGGTGCTTGTGCTCACTGGAGGGACAGAAACTGAGAGACAGAAAATGAGGAATCACAGAGGAATCACCCTCTGTGCAATGGCCACACCACAATCCCTTCTCCTGCATTTTCCCCTCAGGATTTTTGGTATGCATGCACATGCGCCTAGTGTGAGTTTTAAGTTACTGGGTCTGTGGCTTGAACTGCGGTCGACTACATGGGAGTTTAGCAACGCAACCATTATGTTGGTTATGTAATGTTCCTATCATTGTTAGTTTCTTGCCAGGTATCTATCTGGTGTATTTTTGAGAGATTCTGTATCATAGTTAAAAGACATCAGTTGGGGTAAGTGGTGTGGTAGTTAAGGCGTTGGACTCCTACACGTCACCTGCAGTTCTAGTCCCGAACCTGGCAGCTTAAAACTCAACCTGAGCATGTGTGCATGAGTACCCAAAATTCCAGGAGGGAATTGGAGGAGAAAGGATTCAGCATGGCCATCTCCCCTGGGGGGTGACCTCTTTCTTTCTCTTTTTTCTGTCTCTTTGCCGACTGTATACGCCCTATCGTAAAAATCTCTAACTCAAAAATATGTGAATAAATAAAGATAAAAACTTATCATCTCTCCTGGGTGTTCTTCATCCTCCTGGCTTTCTTCATTTTTAGGATGCTCTGATCCTAGTTGCAGCTTCTGAGTCTGAGTTCTCTTCTGGTCCTTAGTGTTTATACCATTGGTGTTTATTGTTGAATTTTTCTCTGTGTGGGTTTGAAAACATACCTCATATTTGAACATATACCTATACATATATATTTGAACATATACCTATACATATATACATATTTGAAAACATACCTCATATGTTTGTGTGAAGTTATGTTCTATTTTTAATTTCATAAATTAAAAATTCTCTGAAATGAATTTCTGTTTGAAGGCCAGTTTTAGCAATATGGGCCTTCCTAAAATTCACACGAACAACTGGGATAGTAATTTCAAGTTAGGATGGTCTGCATTTACTTCATACATATGTTTACCTACCCCTCTTTAATGTATAAACAGTGAAAATTTTGTCATGCAGTATCTCAACAGTTGATAGAGGTTTAGACTACATATATTTTTTTAATCTGCTACAGGAAATCATAGTTACGTAAGGTTATAGATTCAAGACAGGAGAGAAGCATATCAGCATGTAGATAAAACCTCTGCCTAATGGTACTTCCATTTTTATTTTTTTAGGTAAGCAGAATTTTATATAGTTTCTGTACAGCATTCAAACGTTCTTCCAGACAAGTGTCTGATGTTAAAGATTCGATTATTCCTACCCCTGACAGTGATGTATTTACCTTCAGTGTCTCCTTGGAGGTAAAAGAAGATGATGGAAAAGGCAACTTTAGGTAAGATTATTTGGAAAGAATAAAATTTAGCACTGTGCCTGAAATACAATATTGGCTAATATAAAACTTTAAGAAACTCTACAGTGTGGGCATAAAGCCTTAAACATAAAGAAATATTTGCCTACTGACTAAATGTATTTTACTGTGAACAACTATATGTAGTGGTTTTCATGCTTTTCAGGTACTTAAATGCTTTACTCAATGATTTAAAAAAAAGACCTTTTGCAGAAAATTTAGTAAATAAAAGAATAAATGATAATCTTATCAGCCACACTCACTCTTTTTTTGGTTTTGGCTAGAGGGCATGTGTGCTCACCAGAAAGAAGGAGAGAAGAAAGCATCCCTTGTGGAGAATCTTTATGTCAGGATCCCATTTTTTCCTTTTTCTTTTTCTTTTGAGAGGGTTTTGCTATAGGGTGCATGCACTCACCAGAAAGACAGAGAGAGACAGAGAGACAAAAAGTGAGAAATCAGCTTCTTGGGGGATGACCATGCCACAATCCCTTCTCCTCCATTCTTCTCTTGGGATCTTGGTCATGCTCACACATGCGCCTGGCGTGAGTTTAAGCCACTGGGTCTGGGACTTGAACTGTGGTTGACTACATGGGAGTCCAGTGATGTAGATATTAATGTCATCTGCTGGTCCCCATGATCCCATTTCTTATGTCTCTCCTTTCCATATTTTGGGCATGCATGCACATACACCTGGTATGTTTCTCAAGTTGCCTGGTCTGGGACTTGAATTTTAGAGTCAGCTATATGGGATCCAGCTACCTCAATCTCAGGGCATGGACCTGACCTGACCATCATTTTAACTTTTGGTTTATTCTGTTTATTTCTAGGGGAATTTTTGCACATTTGTGTATATAATTTTTTTCTCTTTATAAGGATTATTTCATTAAAATATTCTTAACATCTTTTTTTTTTTGAGTGATTTTTGCTGTAGGGCACGTATGTTCACCAGAGAGAGAGAGAGAGAGAGAGAGAAAGAGAAAGAGAGAGAGAGACAGAAAGTGAGACATCATCCCCCATTGGCAGGTGGTAGTTACACCACAATACCTTCCCCTCCATTCTCCTCTCAGGATTTTGGGCATACATGTACATGTACATGTACCCAGCGTGAATTTCAAGCCACTGGGTTCGGGACCTGAATTGGGTCAACCATGTGCAAGTCCAGCACCCCAGCCACTATACCACCTGCTGGCTCCTTTAAATAATTTTTTATGGTTACCAATAGTATGTTACATAATTTGGCCATCATTTAATTAGCCATTTTTTTCTGTTATACATTTAGAATGTTTTTCTACAGCTCAGATATGGGAAGTTAATAAATAGTTTGTCCTTTTTAATGATTACCTGTTGCCTTAACCGTGTCTTTAATTCTAATAAAAATTTCTAGGTAGGTATTTTATAGTTATAGAAATTGACTCTTAGGTTACATAAGTTGCTCAGCCTATCTTTTTCTTTATGGATAAGACAAATTGTATTTTAGAAATTGTTTTAATGAATTAAATAGTAAGAATAGTCAGTCTTGCATAGGCTAGAATTTGAGCTTACCCCTCATCTCTTTGTTCATCTTTTATTCATATTTGCTGAGTTATAGCATAGTCATCTCAAATTATAGGTGTCTAAAAGTAAACTCTTATCCTCACTTTTGCCTCATATTTCACTGTGGTATAAGTACTCACGACTGCCAAACCATCTAAACCAGAAATGTGACAGTCTTAGAAAAAAATTAAATAAACCATATTTTTTAATTTGTTAAATTTAAATGCTGAAATTTAAAATTAAGTCATTTTTAAGATCTTGGTTTTAATGTTGGATAAGAGATAGATAAATGGTTCTTATAAATCTAACTTAACAATTATTATTATTTAGAGATTTTTTGCTATAGGCTCGTGTGCTCACCAGAGAGACAGAGAGAGACAGAAAGCAAGAAATCACCCTCCAGGGTAATGGCCACACCACAATCTCTTCCTCTATTCCCCTCTCGGGATTTTGGGAAAACACATGCATGTGTGCCTGGCATGAGTTTCAAGGTGCTGGGTCCAGGACTCTAACCATGTGGGAATTCAGCGCCTTATCCACTGTGCCACCAGCTGGCCCCTAATTTAACAGTCATTAACAGTTCCGTTTTGCTGACTATATAATTTATAGTTATCTGTGGCAAGGTGAGAGTTTAGTACATTTTAAGGTAAGAGTGTTGTTGCTTAAATACTTAGTTGTCTTGTTCTAGCCTTGGAATAGCTTATCCTATCATTTTTATTGTATTATTATATTGATAATTCCTGTTCTTTTTGACTGTTTCAGTCCTGTGCCTAAGGATAGAGATAAATTTTATTTCAAGTTAAAGCAAGGAGTGGAGAAGAAGGTTGTGATTACAGTGCAGCAACTTTCTAACAAAGAATTAGCTATTGAAAGGTAAGCATGCTCCTAAATGCTATCAGAAACTTTTATTGTCATTATTACTGTGTTTCAGTATATTATAGAATCTCAGCTCTATTCCTCATGGCTTTTCCTCATATGTCAGTTTCTCCAATTAAAAACAAGGATGAGAATAATAATGCTTTATGTTAGGTGTGACTGGTTCATTGAAAATCTTAACTGATGGGGGAAATAAACATTAAATTATTTTTTTTCAGTAATAACTGCTTCATCTGTATCCACATCACCTTTTCCTGTTGTCCCTTATTTATATGGAAAGCAAATACTTTAACTTTTCTATAATTTTTTATTACTTTTCCATTTAGTTATTGGAATCTCAGAGGCTTCAAAAGATACATATTTTAGGGAACCAGCAGTTAGCGTAATGGCTGGGTCGCTGGACTCCCACGTAGTCGACCGTGGTTCGTGTCCCGGACCCGGTGGCTTAAAACTCACGCCGGGCGCGTGTGCGTGCGTGCCCAAGATCCCAAGAGGAGAATGGAGGAGAAGGGATTGCGGCGTGACCATCCCCCCTGGGGGGTGATTTCTCGCTTTCTGTCTCTATGTCTCTCTCTGTCTGTCTGGCGAGCGCACGTGCCCTACAGTGAAAATCTCTCCAAAAAAAAAAAATGTTGCTGGGCTCCTGTGTATATGTGTAAATGATGTGTAATTACAAACATACAAGGAGTCTTTCAAAAGTTCATGAAAAATGCATATGGGGACCAGCAGATAGTGTAATGGCTATGTTGCTGGGCTCCTGTGTAGTTGACCGAGGTTTGCGTCCTGGACCCACTGGCTTAAACTTATGCCAGGCACTTGTGTGTGCATGTCCAGGATCCTGAGAGGAGAATGGAGAAGAAAGGATTGCAGCGTGGCCATCCCCCTGCGGGGGGTGATTTCTCACTTTCTGTTTGTCTTTCTGTCTCTGTCTTTCTGGCAAGCACATGCGGCCTGTAGCAAAAACCTCTCCAAAAAAATGCATACTATGAAAAAGTTATGCATGGATTTCAAATTTTTTTGCAATAATGTGAACTTACACTACTTTAATTTTTTCCAAAAAATTTTTTTAAATTTCTACACATCTGTGCATATGTATCTATTCACAGGAAAGGTATTCAAAAAAGAACAGCAGAAAGAACTCTTGTGGGACAAAAAGACAACATAAACAGTCAATAACAAATGATAATAGAGAAATATGTAATGCAGATGATGGATGAAAGATTACTATCTATAGTATAAATTTCTTCACAATGGGTAGAAAACTTAAAACAGGCAAGAATATGAATAACTAGATCATGGGAAAGCTGTTTAGATGACTAATATATGTCTGCATGTCCCAATTCACAAATATTGATAGGGAAATGCAAATGAAAGTAGCCATAAGATATACCAGGTTGCAAAAATATGTAGTGATGCTGGAGAAAAGCACATTCTCAGGTTGTTGATATAAAATGTATGTATACCCATTTTTAAAACCAGTCAGGCAACATAGATAATGATAAGAAGAATCTCTTATTGGACACATTAGTCTCATTCTAGGGATTCTATGCTATTGGAAATCCAAGTATGACTATTTAAAGACAGATTTTTAAGGATGTTTATTAATAAACAGTATTATAGTAAATCATTAATACACAGCATAATGGTAAAAAACTGGAATTACAAATGCCTTTTCTCTTGCCTTCAAGGAGTGGGAGAAATTGATGATGGTCAAAAGAAAGAAAAGTGTCTTCCTCAAAATAATTGTAGACCACAGCTATTCCCTTTGTCTGCCTTCCACATTCTCTAGACTTGAATGAGGATGGAGGGCCATGGAGGTGCTGGTTGATGGTATCATGCATACCTCTGTCTCTCTTAAATCTTAGAGAAGGTGTCTTGTCCCCATTATCTGCAGCTTTCTTTAGAAAGTAGTGTGTAGCTCCACTCTCTTTTTTTTTTTAGATCCTGCTACCAGTGTTCAGTAATAGAAAAAGCTCTATGAAGGAACTTGGTACAGTGATGCATGCATGTGTTTTTAATCGTGAAATTTGGCCATGTATAAACACTGTATTTCATCATTTTTAAGACACATGTCTTCATACTTAACATCTCTGTGTTTTACAATCAATAGATTTTATAGTTATCAACTTTTTTTTCTTTGTGGAATAAATAATGGTGATTTTTTTTTTTTTTTTGAGAGGTTTTTGCTTTAGGGTGTATGCACTCGCCAGAGAGACAGAGAGAGACAGAGAGACAGAAAGCGAGAAATCACCCCCCAAGGGGGATGGCCATGCCGCAATCCCTTTCTCCTCCATTCTCCTCTCGGGATCTTGGACACGCATGCACATGTGCCCGGTGTGAGTTTTAAGCCACCGGGTCCAGGATGTGAACTGCGGTCAACTACATGGGAGTCCAGCGACATAGCCATTACGCTAACTGCTAGTCCTAATAATGGTGAGTTTTGAAATGGATGATTCTTAAAATTGATGAGAAATAACTTAAGATAAAAGGTACTTTTGATGTTTGATAGTACAGTCTTAAAATGATATGGTTAACATTTTTATATATCAACTTTTTTCATCAAATTTTCTTATTAGTATTAGATATAGCAGTGCTTTAAAACTTTTATTTAAAAGTGATTTCAAATGTACAGAAGAGTTGAAATATAATTAGTACAGAAATACACCTGTATGCTCTTTACTCAGATTTATTTAGTGTTAACATTTTACCCCATTCTTTTTTTTTTTTTGTCTCACCTATCCCTTACTCTAATTTTTTCCAGAGAGAGAGAGAGAGAGAAAGAGAGAAAGGGAAGAGACAGAACCACCCAAGATTTCTTTTTTTTTTTTTTTTTGGACAGGATTGTGATCCTCCTGCCCTGGCCTCCCAGTTAGCTAGGATTACAGGTATGAGCAGCTGTGCCTGGTACATTCAGGTTGGCCTGGAAACTGAACCTGAGCCTTCCATATGGCTTCCAGGCTCCCAAGTATTGGTACTGCCTGCATACCATTGATGCTGGGCCATCTTCCTCCCTTCTTCTTTTCTCTCCCTTCTCTTTCTTACTTCCCTAACCTTGTCCTCCCTACCCCCCACAGCATCCTATCTGCACACACACTTTCTCAGTCACACATTGTTTTAACAAACAATTTAAGAATAAGTTCTATACATCATGGCACTTTACCTCTAAAGGCATAAAAGGCATATTTCCTAAGATTAGAGATGTCTCTTATACATAACCACAGTATATTTATCAACATTAGTGAGTTTAGCATTTGTATAATACTTTTTATCTGACCTATTATTTGTCTTCCGGTTTTGGTAGTTAACCCCAAATCTTTTTTCCTCTTCAGCTCAGGATTCACTGAAAGATCAGATACTGTGTTTAGTTAACATATGTCTTTAACTTTTTAAAATCTGGGACATTTCCATAGCCCTTCTCGATCTTCTCTTAAGACATAGATATTTTTTGAAGAATATGCATTGCTTATTTTGAGTTTGTTTAATATTTCCTCATGATTAAATTAAGATTGTACGTTGCAGCATAGGTGATGTTGTGTTCTTTACACATCTGGAGGTATTTGATAACCATTCATCCTTCACCAATAATGTTAATTTGGATTACCTAGTCAAGGTGTCTGATTTTTTTCTCTGTATAATTACTTAATTTCTCCCTTGCAACTAGTAAGCAGTCTGTGGGGAGGTACTTAAAAACTATATTCTTCTGGGACCAGCAGTTAGTGTAATGGCTATGTTGCTGGACTCCCATGTAGTCAATCGTGGTTTGAGTCCTGGACCCGGTGGCTTAAACTCACATCGGGCGCGTGTGCGTGCATGCCCAAGATCCCTAGAGGAGAAGGGAGGAAAAGGGATTGCGGTGTGACCATCCCCCTTGGGGGGGTGATTTCTCGCTTTCTGTCTCTCTGTCTCTCTCTGTCTTTCTGGCGAGCGCACACGCCCTATAGCAAAAACCTCTCTAAAAACAAAAAGAAAAATAGTGAAAAAAAGAACACCTATATTCTCTTTATAAAAATTTTCTCCTTGATTTTCTATTCATTCATGTTTCTTTAAAAAAATAATTATTTAGTTTTATTTATTATTCTTCAGTTTGACTAGAGACAGAGAGAAAGATACAGAGTGAGAAAGCAAGCCTCCAGGCCCAGGATTCAAACCCCAACCACCATACCACTTGCTGGCCCTTCATTCATGATTCTTAACTGATCCAATTCTATTACTGTGATTGTTGCAAAATGATAATTTGTAAACTCCTGTGATCTCTACATTTACTGGTCTTTGTATTCTTATGTAAGCTAGAGCTTTCCCTTCTCTTTCATTTATTTACCTAATTATTGGTTTAGACTTCTGAATTTTTCCTCTCCCAGTGCATTATAGTTCAGTATAGTACTTAATTATTTTTGTGTTTAAATTGTCCTAGAATTAGCTAGTGAGAACCCCTTACGAAATGCTTCTGCCATTAAAATAAAATTTTTTTTAATAGCACTTTCTTGCATAAGAAAATGCTACTTTTAGCCCATTCATGGTAACATGTGCTGGCTGATGATGCTACTCAGCTGGCTGAGGGTACGTGGGAGGCCTGGGATCAATTTACAACTCTCTCTAAGAGCCAGGCTTGGTGGCTCCAGTAGTCCAAGCTGTTTGAGAGACTGAGGCAGGAGGATCCTGATTTTTTTTTTATATGCAGCTTTTGATTTAACAGATCTGTAGTAACACAGGCAAAGAAGTATTAGGTGTTAGGTAATTTAAATTTGGCGCTTGTGTGTGTATACTTTTTGTTGTTGTTGTTATTATTATTATTATTTATCCATTCAATTGCTATACATCATTTAGATTGTGAAGAGTATTTTTTTTTTGTATTTTTTTTAAGAGCTTATTGCCTTAGGGTATGTGTGCTGCCTGAGAGAGAGACAGACATAGTGAGAAGGAAAGTGAGAAATCACCCTCCTTGAGGGAATGGCCATGCTGCAATCCCTTCTTATTTATTCACCTCCTAAGATCTTGGGCACACATGCACACATGCCCAGTGTGATTTTCAAGCCACCAGTTCCAGGATTCTGTGTAGTCAACCAAATGAGAGTCCAGTGACATAACTGTTATGCTGTCTGCTGGTCCCAGGATTAATATTGTTTTAAAATCTTAGATTTTTAATGTTTAAATGATATACCACCCTCAAATTATGCCTGAATATAAGGAAATCCTTTGTTTTACCAATGAGAAATCCCAAGTTTGATCAACTTGAATATAGAGACTTTCACAGATACAGGTGAATGGTTGGATGCTTAATTATAAATTTTTTTTTGTTAGCTTGGTTAAACATTTACACGTAAATTTAAACTATGTTATATAAAATAATTTGGAAATAATTTTTTTACCCATTCTTACATTTGTAAAACAGTTTTATTCAGACTGTCCTCATTAATCATCAGTACTAGTGTCTTCATCACTTAAGCTACTTTTTAATATTTTTAAGGTATTTTTCCAGAGCATATTTTCTCACCTTCTGTGTAAGTTGAAAGAAAACACATTTTGTTCTTTTAATGGCGAGAAGACATGTGTGCTTGCCAGAGAGAAACAGAGTGATAGGAGTAGGAAGAGAATCACCACCAGGGGGAATGGTCATACCACAATCCCTTCTCCTCCATGTCTCTATTCTACTGAGATTTGGGGCAGGCACTCATACTTGCCTGAGATGTTCTTCAAGTTGCCAGGGCCAGGATTTGAATTGTGGTTGGTCATGTGGTATCTGGTTCCCTTAACCACTACGCTCTGAAGACAGCCCAAGAAACCACATTTTAAATCAGTGTGTATTACCATATCACTAGAGATTTTGCCTAAGAAACAAGTACCCTTTTGTATATATTAGGACAGTTGTTTTTCAAATAAATTTCATATATAACCACTTAACTATATTGCTTTTATTTTACTTCTTTTTTTAAATTGACAGATAAAAAATATATACATTTAAAGTGTATAACACATTGTCTTTACACACACACACACACACACACACACACACACATTTTGTTGATAGGATGCCAAAATTATATTTCCTTTATTCTAATATGACTATCTTGATGATAAATCTAACACTTAAAACTATGGTTTCCTATATCCAGCAATAATTACTAAATCCAATTTTAATTTCTTTGCTCCATTTTCCACTCAGTCTATTAGATGAGCTATATAAATATCCAAATGAGAATTCACTGAGAGTGCTTCAGGCTACTGAGTCTTTCTCAAACAATATGTTGTTCAGCTTAACAGAGAGAATTACCTGTGATATGGGAGATTCTGTAAATAGATTTATCATTTAGGAAATAGAAACCATTGCTTTTTATTGGATTAAGTGTGGTATTCAATATATTTAAATCACAAACTGTAAACGGTGGGATTTAAGTTTATCCAGTAGGTGGCAGTCTTATCAAGAGAGTTTAACATTTCTGAATCTGTGACACTGCTGCTGATAAAGTTAATTTGTAGTATCAAGACACTGGTGCAAAAGAACAATCCTTCAAATCACATAATTTTTTTTTTCTGGAGGAGAAAATGAAAGTTGTCTTTAAAAAACCCTTTTTTTAAAGAATTATTTTATGTAATTATTATTATTATTTGATTTGACCAGCAAGAGACAGAGAGAGAAGGAAAGTGAGAAAGTAAGCCACCAGGTCCAGGACTTGAGGTGTAGTAGGCTATATGGGAGTCCAGCACCTTAACCACCACACCACCTGTTGGCCCTGAACAAACTTTTTATTGTGTAAAATTTCTAACATATACAAAAGTAGAAAATAATGCATTGAACTTTAATACATTGAATTTTTTGACTGATTGATTTTGAACCAGTATTAATTTTAAATTTTGTCATAAAATTATTTAGGACAAATAATGTATACATTTATAATTGTAAAGATCTCTTCACTGTTCCCTAACAAGAAGTGGTATACCAATGATGGTAGAATGATTCTTATAGAGTAATAATAAAGAAGAGAGTTTTAGTTTCAGTGTTTTATGTCTGTTTCCAGGAGTCTGTTTTCAGGCTTGGTTTGCCAACCAGAGTGAGGTAGTGATACAACAAGCTGAGAACAATGATTCGATTTGTTATAAGCACACAACTCACTTTGCACTATGAATGGTAATGTAGACTGACACTGCTAGAGAAGAGGGATTTCCATTGAGTCCCTTTTAGCTCACCCTAATTTGTGGGAATACAATTATTACATATGCATTAGAAAAAAATGCAAGATATTACTAGAAGACAGTGATCACATCATACTGTATGGATCAATACATTTAAACCCTTGCACTTTGACCCTTTGTAGAGTAATTCAGAGATGTGTTTATTTTAGTAGCAAATTCTGCTTCAGTTCTTAATTTGTGTTTGCTGGCTTGCAACAACAAACCATACAATGAAATATTGAAATGATAAGTACCATACTCCAGAGCAAGAATGATTGACAGGTACCTTTCCGTGAGAAAGTAAGCCACCAGGTCCAGGACTTGAGCTGTAGTAGGCTATATGGGAGTCCAGCACCTTAACCACCACACCACCTGTTGGCCCTGAACAAACTTTTTATTGTGTAAAATTTCTAACATATACAAAAGTAGAAAATAATGCATTGAACTTTAATACATTGAATTTTTTGACTGATTGATTTTGAACCAGTATTAATTTTAAATTTTGTCATAAAATTATTTAGGACAAATAATGTATACATTTATAATTGTAAAGATCTCTTCACTGTTCCCTAACAAGAAGTGGTATACCAATGATGGTAGAATGATTCTTATAGAGTAATAATAAAGAAGAGAGTTTTAGTTTCAGTGTTTTATGTCTGTTTCCAGGAGTCTGTTTTCAGGCTTGGTTTGCCAACCAGAGTGAGGTAGTGATACAACAAGCTGAGAACAATGATTCGATTTGTTATAAGCACACAACTCACTTTGCACTATGAATGGTAATGTAGACTGACACTGCTAGAGAAGAGGGATTTCCATTGAGTCCCTTTTAGCTCACCCTAATTTGTGGGAATACAATTATTACATATGCATTAGAAAAAAATGCAAGATATTACTAGAAGACAGTGATCACATCATACTGTATGGATCAATACATTTAAACCCTTGCACTTTGACCCTTTGTAGAGTAATTCAGAGATGTGTTTATTTTAGTAGCAAATTCTGCTTCAGTTCTTAATTTGTGTTTGCTGGCTTGCAACAACAAACCATACAATGAAATATTGAAATGATAAGTACCATACTCCAGAGCAAGAATGATTGACAGGTACCTTTCCTTGTGTTGTTTTCTTGAGGAAAAGATTCTTAGGAAGTACTGAAAAAAATCATCTGGTGTTCTTTTGTTCTTACAGAACAATTTTCTAGTATGACTTCACATTACAATGGATAGTAGAATTTGCGGTGTTTATTATTTTGGGCTTATCTAATTTGATGTTAGACCATTCTGAGGGTCTTTGGTGAGTTTATTTTCAGTAGGTTGTTTAAGTATTATTTAGAAAGAAGCTGAAGTCACTGACTTGAAGTTGCCTTGATGTTAGGCTGATACGCATGTTTTATTATCTTGTGTAAATTAGTGTATCAACTCCAGCAAAACAAAGAGTTTCAGATGACCTAATACATTTTCTTAAAGAATTTCATTCCTTCTCTTCCTGAAAATGAGAGAAATTAGTACCCTATTCTGAGTAACATTTGAAAAGCTATTCCATGAGCTTATTAATTTGTCCTCTGTGTTTTTTTTTCCCCCCCCTCAGGACAGCAGAAAGGGAATCCTCTTTTTCTTCGGGAAAATGGGATTACTTATACAACAATACTTTTTATTTTTCTGAGAGTAATTTCAAGCGGCAATTGGCAGAGAGCTATTGGCATTGTCAGGTACTCTGAGGAGTATATCATTTGGCGGCATCTGTTTCTTTGTCTTTGTACTGGAATTTGCAGTTCAGACAGAATTCTCAGCATCGTCCATTGCTGGCTTCTGCTGGCACCTAGTAGAGAGGTGTACTCACCCTGTAGTACTCACCATGATGCGAGTACCAAGTCTGTATATAATATTGTTACCTTTCAGCATTATATAAATACATTCTTTATATGAATGGTAAAAACATATGTTGTTTTCTGTAATGTGTTTTGTATGTTGATTGACTATAGATCTGTTGGAGCTATTTTTTTTTAAACTTTTAGTTTGAAAAATGGATTCACAAAAAATCGTAATAATGCAGAGTCTCCATGTATGCTTCTACCATCCTCTTCCAGTAGTAACATTTCACTTAACTATAGTACAGTGTCACAACTAGGAAATAATTGACAGTGGTACAATTTGTAGACCTATATTGAGGCTCTTTTTGAATCCTTTTGTAAATCATAGTCGTCTTCTACTGGGTCATCTGAAAAGTCATGATGCATTTTTACCTAGAAAAAATATGTCATGACTTTTCTGACAACTCAATATTATATAAATTAAAAAAAAATTGCTATAGAGCATATGCATTTCACTGGGGAGAGAGAGAAAGAGAGGAAGATAATTTCTTTTTTCTATCCCATTCCTCCCCATAAAGGTGGATATGCTTGCTGGAGACAGAGACACACAGAGAGGGAAAATGAGAAATCACCTCCCAGAGAGGATAGGCACACTACATTCCCTTCCCCTCCATTCTCCTCTCAGGGTTTTAGATATGCATGCATACATGCCCTGTGTTATTTTTCAAGTTTCTGGGTCTGGGACTTGAACTGTAGAGATGGCCATGCGGGATCTAGCACCTTAATCACCATGTTACCTGTTGGCCCCATATTAATGTCTTTTTTTTTTTTTTTTGGAGAGATTTTCACTGTAGGGCGCGTGCGCTCGCCAGACAGACAGAGAGAGACATAGAGACAGAAAGCGAGAAATCACCCCCCAGGGGGGATGGTCACGCCGCAATCCCTTCTCCTCCATTCTCCTCTCGGGATCTTGGGCACGCACGCACATGCGCCCGGCGTGAGTTTTAAGCCACCGGGTCCGGGACACGAACCGCGGTTGACTACGTGGGAGTCCAGTGACATAGCCATTACACTAACTGCTGGTTCCCCCCATATTAATGTCTTAATTTATTGTTTTAAGATTTTTTTTTTTTGAGTGGTTTTTGCTATAGGGTGCGTGCATTCACCAGGAAGACAGAGAGAAACAGAGACAGAAAGTGAGAAATCACATCTCAGGGGAGATGGCCATGCCACGATCCCTTCTTTTCCATTCTCCTTTCGGGATCTTGGGCACACACGCATGTGTGCCCGGCGTGAGTTTAAGCCACTGGGTCTGGGACTCGAACTGTGGCCAACTTCATGGGAGTCCAGCGACATAGCCATTACGCCAACTGCTGGTCTCTGTTTTAAGGCATTTATAATTGTAATCTGGCTGCTAAGTAACTAGAAGAGATGGGTTTATTTTTACTATCTCCTGTGCCATTTGTCAGTTTATTGCCTCTTGGCTCCAAATATACACTTTTAAGCTGATCTATATTAATGGAGGTTTAAACATCTTCTTTTTGCTTCAAGCCCAGAACTAAATTGTGTTGATAGAGGGTGCTAGAGGGACATTGCAGGAAGAAGGGGCCTCTTCCTAGTTCTGATGTGTTGGGATTGTGCTTTTGTGGCAAGATCTGAGGTAACATAGCAGACCTGAAACTGCTACGGCCTGCTTGTAAGGTTGGGTCCTTGACAGATACCTCGAAACTTAAATTTTGGGAAGGTTTCCACTATTCTCAGAACTGCCAGAGCAACTCACTGCACCCATACTGTACACGTAATGTAGTTTATGCTGAATGTTTGCTGTTTTTCTGAGAGTTTGGAATTTTGTTAGATATTAAGCAGAGAGTGCCTGTGTTACCAGTTCTAATGAAAACCTTAGGCACTCAGTCTCTGTGAGCTTCCGTGAAAACAAACATTTCACACATGTTGTCACATGTGTTGCTGTAAGAATTAAGTATGTACATCTTTTAGGACTCATGAGGGGAAGAGCACAGGAATACAACTAGAAGTTTATGCCTGGTTTCCTCTAGATTTTGCTCCTGTGCTTTTTCCCTTTACTTAGTTTGCTTTGAATCAGTTGGTTATAATAAATTGTAAGCATAAATACATGTATATGCTGAGTCAATCCTGTAAGTCCTCCTAACAAATCATAGCATCTAGGATGATCTTGGTGATCCTCAACACAATGGCATTTTGTTATTATTAGTTTTTATCCAGGAGTGACTGTTTTATTCTTTGTTACATGTATGTATATATGTATGTTTTTTTATTTTTATGGAGCATGAGAGATATTCAAAAAGTTCACAGAAAGGGTTATTATAAAATTAAAAAAAATTATGCATAGAGGGGGGCCAGCAGATGACGAAATAGTTATGTCACTGGACTCCCATGTAGTTGACAGCAGTTGGAGTCCTAGACCTGGCGACTTAAAACTCACGCTGGGTGTGTGTGCGTGCGTGCGTGCCCAAGATCTCAAGAGGAGAATGGAGGAGAAGGGATTGTGGCAAGGCTATACCCCCAAGGGTAATTTCTCACTTTCTGTCTCCCTGTCTCTCTCTGTCTCTGGCAAGCGCATGAGCCGTATAGCAAAAATCTCTCTTAAAAAATTAATCTTGAGTTTTAGAATTTTTTGGAGCAAAATAAATTCATGCTTTAATTCTACTTTTCAGAGACAGAACGAGACAGAGACAGAAATTGAGAAATCACCCTCTAAAATGTAGTCCCTTCTCCATTTTCCTATATCAACCACCTACTTCCATGATTTTACTCTAGAAATTGTCATTACCAGTAACTGTATTCCCTTCATATCTCAATTTCAAGTATCCCTGTTTCTAATCACTACCTCTTATTTCTCTAATTTATTCCTATTTTCTCAATTCCATTATTATTATTACTATTTTTATGACACTGAGTCTGGTGATCTATGGTCCTGCTATGTTTTTACTGTCTCTTTTGTATTGATCCATGTCTGTTGTTTTCTTTCCAGTTTCTGTTATCTGTCTTTATAAATTACTCTTTTATATATATTTCCACAAGTTTTTTTTTTCTCTCTTATCTTCCTATTCTCCTGGCACATTTCCAACCATAGTGAATTTTGACTTTCTTAGCCTTTATGCCAGTACCTGTTATAGCAGAAGCTGATTGACTTTACTTCAGATTGATGAATGTAACCTTAGATGGACCTTCTCGTTGTCAGAAATCCTCTTTCACTTTCTGGACAGGTTGTTCTGTTGATCTCCTAGACTGTTTTATACCTCCTTATTTGTTTATTTATTTTTAAAATTTATTTATTTATTTAGTTCCATTTGTTGTTATTTTTTAATTTGACCAGAGAGAGAAAAAGGGAAAGTGAGGAAGCAAGCCACTAAGTCCAGGTCTTGAACCACAGTCAGCCATGTAGAAGTCCAGTGCGTTAACCATTACAACACCTGCCAGCCCTTATTTTATACCTCTTTAAATGTCCATCTAATCTTATACCGTGATTGCTTTCAGCCAGTGATCTTTTCTGATTTAAAATTAAGATAGGCTGAGACCTAGGCCTGCATGGAACTATGACATGAACTATATTGAAACGTCTGACACAAGAAATAGTTGAATGTAGGTGTGTTGATGCTGCCACTATTTAGTAGATTCCAGTTAAGCCGCTGGAGGAGGAGTTTAGTGAATATGAACTTACTGACAGAAATAAGGAAAGTTGTTGTGATGATAAGAATGAAAGTCCCAGAGGGAGTGACTCTAGCCAATAAACTTTCCATTAAAGGAACTCTTGGAGATAAATCACAGCATTGAAATTGCAAAGAATAAAATATTGGAAACTGATCTAAACAGGAGTATGATGGTTTGCCAAGACATAGAAAAGATGCTTTCTCTTATAAAGTATATAAGAAGGGAGCAAGCACTGTTATAACTACCCTTTTTAAATTTATTTTTTATTTTTATATTACATTTAATCACATATATCAAAAATATGGAACGCTTCACGAATTTGCATGTCATCCTTGCACAGGGGCCATGCTAATCTTCTCTGCCGTTCCAATTTTAGTATATGTGCTACTGAAGCGAGCACCATTCTAACTATTCTTGATAAGTTTGTTCAAAGAAATAAAATGCTAACTAATGCTTCTAAGTACTTTAAATGACAGAACACTAAATAAATAATGGTTTACTTTTTTTCTTTTTCTTATAACTAATAGTAAGAGAGTTTTTAGTCTTTGACAAAAATTTTTAAGATCACAGAAAATCTTAATTTTTTTCCTGTTGATTCTAAGATCACTTTGCATGCTTTTTTTACACTTCCACACAGCTGTGCAGAGTGAAGAATACCTGTGTATCTTTTTTTACTTGATCCCTTTAGTAAGAGAAAAACAACCTCAATAACTCTTAGGATAGGAAACTTTCTCAACTATCTTTTTTGATTTTTTAGTTTTTATTATAGGACATGTGTACCCACGGCCGGGGGAAGAGTGAATAAATGAGAGTGAGTGAGTAATCACTCCCTGGTGCGGTGTTCATATCACAATCCCTTCTCCTCTGTTCTCTCGGGATTTTGGGCATGCATACACTTGTGCCTGTCATGTTTTTCAAGCTGCCTGGCCTGGGACTTGCAATCAGCCACATGGGATCCAGCCGCTTTAACCACTATACCTCTTGCTGGCCATCCTCCACCCCCCAATCTTTTTTTTTCAGCCTCTATAGGGTGCAGCACACTCAAGGATTCCAATTTTTAGGAAATTTGTCAGTTTTAGTGTTTTGCATATTGTTCTGAAAGACTGTGATTGAATACAGATTTTCTACTTTGCATTTTTCTGCACTTTTTACTCTGTTTACTCCATTTGTCATCCTGATACTTTTTCTTTTTTTTTTTAAGAATGATTTATTTAATTTTATGTATTATTATTTTTTACTTCGCTATAGGACACATGTGCGTGCATGCACATCGGGGAGGAGAGAGAGAGAGAGAGGAAGTAAGTGAGAAAGCAAGCTACCAGGTCTGAGACTTGAATCATATAGTTGGGCATATGGGAGTCCAGCATCTTAGCCACCACGCCATCTGTTGGCCCCACTTTTTTATTTTTTAGTAACCGAAGTTTAGTTAGAGAGAGTGTTCTTTAACTTGGTGATTGGCCAGATGCCCCCTCTCTCTCCTTTCTTCCCTCTCTTTTTATCAGGTCTTCATGGAGGTTTGTAGAATTCGTAATGCTTTAGATTAAAAGCAAAAGTAAATAAATAAAGTTTCTAGTTGCTGGACATTAACACTATATGTATTCTTTTTTCTACAATTAAATTCAAAGCAATACTAGAGATGCTGAGTTTCGGTGTTTGTTATGGGTGCAAACTTAGTGTTAAAAGTTGCCTAAATGTCTATGTTGAGTAAAAACTCAGTATTATGTAAGTCAGAACTTTCTTTTAATGATAGTGGTAATTGTAATAATAATTGACAACTGCCTGATAATTTACTGATCATGAATTGTTTCATTCTAGCCTTTCATTAATATGATGAACATATAAACAGATAATGTTTATATTTCTGAAATGTTGAAAACAAAATTTTTGACATCTGTGATTTGCTTAGGTTTGTGCAGAGAAGTTACAGTCCACGTAGGGAGGTGGCAGGCTATAATTTAAAAGACTGTACAGTTGTGGATTGATGCACATGGGCTTGAATCCCAATTTTAAAATTTAATAGCTGTGGGAACCAGTAGTTAGCGTAATGGCTATGTCGCTGGACTCCCACGTAGTCGACCGCGGTTCGTGTCCTGGACCTGGTGGCTTAAAACTCACGCTGGGCGCGTGTGCATGCATGCCCAAGATCCCAAGAGGAGAATGGAGGAGAAGGGATTGCGGCGTGACCATCCCCCCTGGGGGGTGATTTCTCGCTTTCTGTCTCTATGTCTCTCTCTGTCTGTCTGGTGAGCGCACGCGCCCTACAGTGAAAATCTCTCAAAAAAAAAAATTTAATAGCTGTGTGACTTTGGGCAAATAACTTCTGCTTTTGAAAATTAGTTTTATCATTTGTTCTGTGAGGGTTGTTTTGAAATGTAAATGCAATAATATAGTACTTTTTGGCTTAATGTTAAGACAGTAGTAAACAATTGTCATACTACTATTAATACAATAATTGCTTTTAAACACACACACACACCCCTCGTATATGCCATAAGGTGCATGGGATCACTGGAGAGAGACAAAAACAGTGAGAGGGAAAGTGAGAAATCACACCCTGGGGGGATGGCCACTCCACAGTCCCTTCTCTTCCTGGGATTTTGCCCTCCCCCCAACGCCTGTCTTGATTAAAAAAAAAATTTTTTTTTTTTGAGAGGTTTTTGCTGTAGGATGCATGCGCTCACTAGAAAGAGAGAAACAGAGACAGAAAGCACGAAATCAGCCCCCCCCCAGGGGGGGATGGCCACGCCACAATCCCTTCTCCTTCATTCTCCTCTTGGGATCTTGGGCACGCACGTACACGCACCCAGCGTGAGTTTAAGCCACCAGGTCTAAGACTCGAACCGCAGTTGACTACATGGAAGTTCAGCAACATAGCCATTACGCCAACTGCTGGACCCTTGTCTTGATTTTTTTTAAGCCACCTGGTCCAGGACTTGAACTATGGTCAGCCATATGGAAGTCCAGTGCCTTAACTGCCATGCCATCTGCAGGCCCCTAAAAAAAGTCTTTTTTTTTTTAATTGTCAGAGCATGTGCATATACACATGAGGGAGAGAAAAAGAGACAAAATAACCCTGTAGAGTGTTGTAACATCTCAATTATTTTCCCTCCATTTTTTCATCCTGTTAGGATTTTGGGCATGCATATATATGTACCTGGTCATGTTTTTCAAGCTCCTAGAGCCAGGACTTAAATTGTGGTTGGCCATGTTGGATCTGGCTTTCTATGCATAGTGCTTAACTATTGTGCTGCATGGCCACCTCCTAATATGATAATTATTATAATATAATACTATCTCATTCTCAAGAGGTTTGGCTTCAAATTTTGGGTCATATCAGCTGTTTGTTATAGCAATGTCGGCTGTATCTTTTCTCCACTTTGTTAATATTCTGTATTTATGAGTATAATAGAACTTACCACCTCAGTTTGTAATCGCCTATTTACTTATTTTCCTCCCCTACTAGACTGTGAATTACTTGAGAAAAGAGATGGGATAGCAGTTGGCTTGCTGCCTTATTTATAGAGGAATAAGAAGGAAGTTGAATGAGTTGAACTCCCCAGTGAACTTAATATTCATTAGGTATTTGTGTAACTAATAATAGCTAATTCCTGACACATTATTCCTAATAGATTCCGCTGATCTCCATGGGAAGTCTGATGTGTTTTAATGAAGTACAGTTTTAGAAATGACTAATGCAGTTCAATAGAAAAAGAAGTACTCTTAGTGCTGGAAGAACCCCTAAAATTCATGTAGTATACCTCTCCTATTTTCTAGATGAGAAAGCAGGGGTTCAAGAGAGTTTGTACTTTCACTAAGGTTATACTGCTAATTGGTGGCAGAGTTATTTTTTGTTCATTTGTGTTTTTTTTTTTTTACTTATAAGCTAGGAAAAGAGCATAGAGCAATACATAATCAAAATAAGGTCAAAAGTATTGTCATTTAAGGGAATTCTTAACTTCTAAGATTTCTTTTGTAATAGAGTTTAACATAGGAATGTTATACCTAGAAAATGTAAAATTGTATACATTATACCATTTACTAAGAAGTGCTTGGGAAACAAAAGAGTGTAAAACTTTAACTTTTCAAGAAGAGCAGTTTAGTGGTGAGAATGCACTCCAAATTGTGTGCATAGGTTCCCAAGGAGACTAAGAGAGAGGGAGAAATGATAACTTTTTGTATTATTTGGTATTTGTTAATTTATTATGATACATTTGTCACAGGTTTAAATTAAAAGAGATATTCTATAGAAATTTGTTCTTAAAAAAAAAAAAAGAAAAATCATGAGAGATACCACGGAACAAAGCACACAGGAAAGTAAGAGACAGATCTGTTCTTAGGGGAGACCAAATTTTACATTTGAAAAATAAATCTTTTATTCTTGCTAAGCAAGAATTTAAGGCAGTAGGAAAAGAGATAGTACAGTGATTTCATGAGTAACTATTAAATTGTCAGAAAAGTCATGAAGCATTTTTGCATAGAAAAAAATATGTCATGACTTTCCTAATGACCAAACACAATTTAATTTTTATAGCACTTATTATAGGACTTCATAGGAAAGAGATAATAGTATATAATATATGAAAATTACAAATATTAGGGTATATTTGTTCCTGTTGTAGATTATCTTTTGTTTACAGTACAGTAATATGTTTGACAAATTATTCTCAGAGCTCATCAACTTTGTCTTTGATTTTTATTTGATCATATTCGGTTGCCAAAAGGGAGCTTTAAGGAAGACATCCAAAAACACTCACAGGAAGTACGTACTTACTGTGTACTAAGTTCGTATTTAGTTAGAACCGATTGTTATCATGTTCATGTAAGAAAAGGCCGTGCCACTCTGAAAGTCAGCTTTTGGAAAACAAAGATCAGAATGAGTGTTAACTTAATTATTGTAATACTTATCACTATTTAGAAATTAAAAAAAATCTTACATTTACATTAGTTACATTTTTCATGTCTTCTATAAAATACTCCATAGCATATCCTAAATTTTGGGAAGCCACAGTAAGAACACTCTAATGAGTATAGATATGCACTGTTGGGGGACACTGTGGGCAGGTTACATTACCTTTTGAGTTATAAGACCTACCTAATAGCAGTATGAATCTGGGTAAATTGCTTAGTTTCTCTAGACTTGACTTGACTTATCAACAAAATGGAGTTAATAATGGCTTAACAAATAGAAAAGTTCAGATTTAGCTGAATTTGTAAAGGGTGAAAATCTTTTACAAATAAGGTGATAGTGTCAATAGAATTTCTAAAGCTTCTCTAGAATCAAGCACAAATAGTTAGTAGTATATTAATAATACGTTGGTTTGTATCTTCCCTAATAAAGTAGCCCATTTATTAATGAAATTTATATAACCTTTTTTTTTTTTTTTGGAGAGGTTTTTGGTACACGGTGTGTGTACTTGCCAGAAAGACAGAAAGAGACAGACAGAAAGCGAGAAATCACCCCCTGGGGGGATGGCCACACCGCAATCCCTTCTCCTCCATTCTCCTCTCGGGATCTTGGGCACGCATGTACACATGCCCAGCATGAGTTTAAACCACCAGGTCCAGGACTTGAACTGCGTTTGACTACATGGGAGTTCAGCGACATAGCCATTACGCTAACTGCTGGTCCCAATAACCTTTTTTATAAACTGAGAATTTAGTGTTAACATGCTAATTTCTGAATATGACTGTTGAGGGCCAGGGTAGTAGTTTTTTCTGTGTATCTGGTTTGATATAAGAGAGAGCAGTGTGTCATGTTCTTATTTTTAAAAGCCTCCTTTTTAATTTAACTGGGCTAATTGATTCTGAGCTTTATGTATGGAATAACTCTAAGGCAAATGAAATATCTCCTTAAAAATAATTGATATCTCACTATATTTTCTTTCAATCAACAATTTGTGACCATTTTTATGACCATTTCTGATCACTGGTAACCTTGTATTAATATAGGCAAAATAGTACAGGTGGGTTGGGGTGAGGTTGAGGATGCATGGGTGTTCCTGGGTTGTTTTCTTCTCCTACCCTGTTCTGCTTCCGGTACTTGGGGGAGGATGGCCGGGTTGAGTCATCCCTAGAGAGTGGTAAGAGCAGAAGCAGCAGAGAATCCAGACCCCTGACGGTGGTACCATGAAGTACCCTTTCTCCAAGTTGGGGGCTCAGAAGGGAGCCATCATGAGCAATGATACCATTGTGAGAGAAGGTTGGATTCAGAAGAGGGAGCCCTCTTTGGTAGAGTCCACAGGTAGAAAGGTAGCACAGAATTTATAAGATGACAGGTGGGTGGTTATGCGAATGTCACAGAGGCAGAGGAATAAGAAGGAGCCAGTGTGAGAAGAATTAATATAGGATCTTGAGTGATGCATTTATTTATTTATTTAGGTAACATTTTATTGACTTTTGCATGTATCAAGTTCTGCTTGGAAGATTGTCAGTCAAAACAGGGTTCTGGTCTTTATAGAATAAAGTTTTTTAATCTCAGCACTTTTAAATCAGGTAATTCTTCTTTGTGGTGGGAGGCCATCCTGCGCATTGTAAAATGTTTAGCAGTGTCCCTGGTTTTTACTCACTAGATGAAGTTGCACTCCTTTTGCCTCCATCACCACCCCTTCTGTTGTGATAACTAAAATTGTCTCTTAATTGCTATATGCTCACTGAGGGCAGGGAGCAAAATTATTACTCCTGGTTGAGCACTAGTGCTCATGGTAAAATCAAATGCCAATACAGACCTTCAGCAGCTAACCATTAACATATACATATATAATAAAATTAGCAACTGTAATAAATGCTAATTATGCGAAATATAGAGAACCATGAGACTGTAGCTAGCAAGTGATGATTCCATTATGAATTTGGAACTCAGTCAAACAGGTCAGAGTTTTTATTGAGTACTTGTAACAGGTACCTGATACGAGAAAGAATACTTAAGACATGGTTTTGTACTTTGCAGACAGGCTGGCCGTTTGGGGAAGTTAAGGAAGTTAGGACATGATGGAAGAAGTTATGAAGGCCTTGAAATGGGTAGAAAAATAAAAAGGGTGCACTAGGTAAACATGTATTAAGAAAGAAAGTAGGAATTCTGCCAAAGGTCCATTTGCCCATTTCTCATATCTGCCTATGACCAGTTCTGTGTCTGGGAAGAAGAATGACAACTTTAATTACTTTTCCCCCACCTTTCTATCCCATGGGCCCTGACTAGGGGCTGCTTTAGTTTATACTAATACTGTTAGCTGAGTTAAATAGATCTTTGTGACTACATCCTCAAATTTAACAGCTATTTATTTATATAATTATTCTCTGGAACAAAGCATTCAGAACACCCAAAAGCTACTTGGAACTTAAAGAGTGTTGATTACTTATAAACCAAAGGACTATCTGTAAAGTATTTGAAAAATTTAAATGTATTTGAATTTGAGAAAGAGTAAAAAGTTGAAAATATGAAAAAATATTACATGTAAAATAAAGATCTGTGAATTTAGATAACTTATTTTATATGATTTTATTATGTATTTTCATGAATTTTTACTTGTGGTGTTTCTAGGAAAAAAACATGAAAGTGATATGTAAGTGAAGAGCTCGGATTGTATAGTTATTATAAGAAAGGCTTTTTGCTCTGGGCTTCTGTATATTCTTGATATCTTATTTCTCCTTTTTTTCCCCCCCAATATTTTCAGATGTTTTGGAATGTTATTAAGCCCAGGTCGAAACGTGAAGAACAGTGACATGCATTTACTGGATATGGTAATGATAATCTTAAGCACCTTACCCAAGTATAGATATAGATGATAGTTAATTTATATTTTTAAAGTATTTTCCATTTTAAAATTCTGTTACATTTTCAGAATTGTTCCTTTCAGTTGTATGATAGTAATAAATAAGTTGGGGAACCCAAACTTAAAATTACTTGTAAGAGAGAGATTTAGAAAAATTTTTACCAAAGCAATCATATGCAAGTTGAAAACAAAAGGATAGTGTTTTGACAATGTTCATCTATTCATCTTAGGAAGATGTCTTTTCTTTGAGCCCAAAATAAAAAGTACATGATTATAATAAGCATTTCCAGAGTGAATCTGGTACCTTTCATTTTAGTGCACTGTTATTAATTTGAGTACTGTGATGATACTTTTGTTTTCTTTAAAGCATTTCCTTTTCTGAGTTTCCCCTTGATTAACCTTAACAAAGTATATTTACTGTGGAAATGGTGTTTTTTTTAAAGGTTAGTGTATATTTTTAAAGATTGGTATATCAGTATATATATTAAAGAATCGATACTTGGTGTAAAAATAGCAAGCCATTTTAAACAGAAATACTTTCTAACATTGAGGTTAATGAAAACATTGACTTTGTGATTTAGAAATGTTATAGGATATAGTCATCTTACTTTTAAGTATAAAGTTATTTACTTAGTGAACTGAGATTTTTATATTTAGTGATTAGAAGCACTACATGTTTTCTTCCTTTCAGCTGTGTTTTGCAAATGTCAGTTAAATATCACTAATTATGTCAGCTTTTTCTTTGAATTATTTTATGGTAATAGCAACATTGATTTCCAGCAGTACTGGAATAGCTCATTCAGGCTTTGGGGCACCTATTTGTGTGCCAAGACTTGTGTGAAGTGCTGAGGTTATCAATATAGGTAAAATATAGTTTTTAACATCTATGGGTTTATAATCTTGTGATGGAAATAGATATACAGTAGTAGGCTAGGGACTCTCTCTGGTGGTACAGTGAAATATAGAGGAGGGACCAGCAGATGGCATAATAGTTACATTGCTGGACTCCCACGTAATTGACTGTGGTTTGAGTCCTGGACTCGGAGGCTTAAAGCTCACACCAGACATGTATGCGTGTGTGTACAAGATCCTGAGAGAATGGAGGAGAAGGGATTGTGGTGTGGCCATCCCACACTGGGGGTGGTTTCTCGCTTTCTGTCTGTCTGTCTCTCAGGCAAATGCACATGCCCTATAGCAAAAATCTCTCAAAAAAAAACCCCAAAAACAAAAAGAAATATAGAGGAAACAGTGGCTGGATAGGTCAGGTAAGGACAACCAGTTACATTAAATGTGAAAACATAAATTAGCTATTGATCCATCTCTCTTCCATCTCTCTCTAGAATATATCAGTGATGAAGGTGGTTTTACTAAGGCAAACCATAACATTTTAGAGCTTTGAAAATTCTATAAGGAGGCAGTTTGGGAGCATTTAGGCATTAACACCTTAAGATTCTAAAAACAAAACAAAACAAAACAAAAAAAAAACCTTAAGATTCTAGATACTAACTAATCATGCTCTTTTGGAGTTTAAAATATTAAGATGATAACTAGTAGAGCTTTTTCTGTAAAGTTAAATTCAGATTACAGAATCATAGAAGTGGTGTGAACTTTTTTTTTTTGGAAAGGTTTTTTGCTATAGGGCACGTGTGCTTGTCAGAAAGACAGAGAGAGACAGAGAAACAGAAAGTGAGAAATCACCCCCCCAGCCCTGGGAGGATGGCCATACCGCAATCCCTTCTCCTCCATTCTCTCCGGATCTTGGGCATGCATGTTCACGTGCCTGGCATGAGTTTAAGCCACCGAGTCCAGGACTCGAACCGTGATTGACTACTTGGTAGTGCAGCAACATAGTCATTGCACCAACTGCTTGTCGCAAAGTGGTGTGAATGTCTGAGGCCCCTTCCATTTTATCTAACTTATAGAGTACACTTCTACCTGTGTTCATATTGAAATCAAAGGGCTTGTCAGTATTTATGCTTCTGGATAGAGAAGCTTATCTATAGAACAGATAGTTGGACAATTGGGAGGGTTCGTATTTGCAGTTATTAACCATTGTGACTTGTTATTACCCAGTGTTATTAATATTCATTGTCTCGTAATACGTGGTCATGGACCCTTGGCTAGTCTGCACCTAATAAAAAGGAAGTCAATACATTATATTGAAACCTCACTCTTGTTATTACAAAGTTATTTCTTTATAATAATCTGAAATCATAACTTTGCCTACTTAGTCTCTGTTTTGCCCTTTAAAGCAAGATGTTACTCTTGGGTTGTTGGAAAAGTTGTGATGCATTTTTGCATAGAAAAACAGGGAAAATATGTCATGATTTTTCTGACAACCCAATACTTCTTCTATGGTACTCCCAAATATCATGGAACATTAAAAACAAATTTCATCTTCTTACATTTTATTTATTTTAACTAACTTTGAAAAGTATATAATTATATTTAATTTAATAATTTGTGAGACTTTAATTTGTTTCAAATGATTTTTAAATAATACTTGCTTTTCTAGGAATGCTATCTAATAAGCTAAATTAATTGAAACTTTTCTAGATTAATAAATGTATAAATTTGGCTTACTAAATTAAGGGCCAGCCCCATGGCCTGGTGGTTTAGGGAGCTGGATCCTACATGGCCAACTAAGGTTTGAATCCTGACCCTCGCTCCTTTTTTTTTTTTTTTTTGAGAGGTTTTTGCTATAGGGCACGTGCGCTCGCCAGCCAGCCAGAGGGAGACAGAGAGACAGAAAGTGAGAAATCACCCCCCAGGGGGGATGGCCATGCCGCAATCCCTTCTCCTTCATTCTCCTCTTGGGATCTTGGGCACGCACGCACACGCGCCTGGCGTGAGTTCAAGCACCGGGTCCGGGACTCAAACCGCGGTCGACTACGTGGGAGTCCAGTGACATAGTCATTATGCTAACTGCTGGTCCCCCACCTTGGCTTCTTGAAAAATATGTCAGGCACATGTGTGTGCATATGCCCCAGATCCTTAAAGGATGGGGTAAAAAAGGGGATTGCTTTCTCACTCTCCTTGAAATATGTACACACACACACACACACACACATACATACACACACATAAGAGTTTCTTTTTTAGTCTGACCATACACACACACACACACATATATATGATCTTCATGAAAAAGAACGTTGTACTTATAAGTGAAAAATACTTCTTGGTTAAATAGCTTGATTACTTTTTTATATTAAGTATGTATATAAATGAAGTCACATGTAAACAGAATTATTTTTTGTGGAGTACAAGTAACAGAGACTTAGTTATCTTCCGATAATAAAAATATTATTGTTCAAGATGCTTACAGTGTAGGAATAAGGAAATGAGGATGTTTAATCCATGAATATTGATACCTAGGAATAGTGTCATAGTAAGATATCAGGAAAAGCAGAAAACTTGCTAGACCCTGGTTTCCTGGAACTGGAACACAATTTGAAATTTAAAATTAAAGTCCTAGAGATGTCTCAGAAAATTTATTTGCCATTTAATAAATAACCATTTAGTGACATTAGACCAGTGGCTAGACCCACAGTTAGAAATGCACTTTACATTTTAATCCTAAAAAGGCGAAGTTAAAATTTCCCAGAGCAGTCCTAATCCTTACATTTGTAATGGACTTTATTTTCTCTTCAACATGCTCTTTACCTGTACCTTTTATGCTTTTCCTTTCCTTCCTGCCTCTCAATGCCTACCTTTGTTTTTGTCTTATGTGATTTATAATTTTTCTTAAAGACTTAATTTTATTCATTCATTTATTTAAATCTGACCAGAGAGACACACATAGAGATTGAGAGAAAGAAAGAGAGAAAGTGAGAAACCAAGCCACCAGGTCCGGGACTCAAACTGTGGTTAGCCATGTGGGGAGTCTACAGCACCTTTAATGACCATGCTACCTGCTGGTCCCCAGTAAATTTTGTTTTAAGAGAGAGATTTTTGTTATGGGGCATGTGTGCTTACCAGAGAGACAGAAAGTGAGAAGTAATTTCCCCTGTTGGATGGCCACACTGGAACCCCTTCTTTTTTTTTTTTTTTTAGGTTTTTGCTATAGGACGCATGAGCTCACCAGAAAGACAGAGACAGACAGAAAGTGAGAAGTCACCCTCTGGGAGGATGGCCATGCTGCAATCCCTTCACCTCCTTTTTCCTCTCGAGATCTTGGGCATGCATGCACACGCGCCTGGCGTGAGTTTAAGCCACCGGGTCCGGGACTCGAACCACAATCGACTATGTGGGAGTCCAGCGACATAGCCATTACACTAACTGCTGATCCCTGGAGTTCCTTCTTCATTTTTCTCCCAGGCATGCATGCACACCTGGCTTGAGTTTTATGCAGCTGTTTCTGGGACTCAAACTGCGGTTGACTGTGGGAGTTCAGCGATGTAACCATTAACACCATCTGCTGATCCTCATGATTTGTAATATTTAAGGCTTTTTAAATTTGATTTTTCCATTTCTCTTATCACTTACCATTTTTCAAATATTCTGCTGTTCTTTATTTAATTTTCTTTCTATAATTAGTTATCTTATAACTTTGCTTTACATGTGGCTTATCATGGCTTTGATTTCTCATGAAAATCTTTTAGTTTCCCTTTCTAATTGACTCTTTCCTTGGTGTTTGTCAATTGAAAGAGGGATTTTGATTGGCTTAGCTAACCTTTTTAAATACATGCACAGCACAAGTTCTTTCTGATCCAGAACTGGATTGGTTTCTTTTGGATCAGAAGCTCATTCCTGTTTTAAATAGGGACCTTATTAGGAAGTAGATGCATATGTGTGTGTGTATGAGAGAAACAGAGACCCAAACCATAAATACATAAGTGTGTTGGAGGTGCTGAGAAGGTTTCCTGTGCAAATGGCCTTGAGTATACTTCTTTTTTTTTTTTTTTGAGAGGTTTTTTCGCTATAGGGCGCGTACGCTCGCCTGACAGACAGAGACATAGAGAAAGAAAGCGAGAAATCACCCCCCAGGGGGGATGGTCATGCCGCAATCCCCTCTCCTCCATTCTCCTCTCGGGACACCGGGCACGCACACACACGCGCCCGGCGCGAGTTCCAAGCCACCGTGTCCGGGACGCAAACCACGGTCGACTACGTGGGAATCCAGGGACATAGCCATTATGCTAACTGCTGGTTCCCGAGTATACTTCATTTTTGAAATGCAGGGTGCCTGCACTGAGCTGTACTATCTGATTAGTGAATTATTACTAATACATTAGAAACATACATAGTAATTATGCAAATGACTGGCACAATTTTAAAGAGATTCAGAGAAGCATCTATAATGGAGTTATAATGAAAAGGAAAAAAATTCTCCTTTAGTCTGATCATCTTAACATTTCTATTCATAATGAGGAATTTGGTACATAAAATTGATAGTGCTGTAGGTATAATTCTTTTATATAAGCTACACATATTTGTATGCATGTGTGCTGTTACCCCATGGGACAGTCTTTATCCTCCTCTCTCTACATACATATACAACTCATATATGGCCAAGCTGATATGCTAGCTTCTTTAGTGAGAGTTAAAGCTGACTTGGTAAAAGTCTTAAAGACTGGAGGAGATAAAGAGATAAGATATGGGGAAAAGGACTGACTATAAGTAAGGGTAGAGGGACAGATTTAATAACTTTGGGCATTGATTACAACAAAAACTAGTCTACTGATTTTGACATATGATTATAAGAAAGTATTTAAATATCTGACACAGATAATAGAAAAGTATTAACTTTAAAGATACTACTATAAAGTAAATTAACATTTTAGGAATATATTAAAAATTAGAACATTAGAAAATAATATTAACTTCCTCCATGTGATTAACATTTCAGTTTAACTGTCTTCAGTTAATTCTATATTATAGTTTCTGTTTGTTTACTTCTTCCATGAGTGAGACATACAGACACAGAGACAGAGAGAAAGCATTCTTAACAGGGTCTTGATGCTGTGACATATGCTCAGCCTCAGTTAGCTCTGGACCACATACATATGTAGCCTGGAGCACTCAGAACAGTCTCTGGGCACAAACCTGGAATCTTCCCATATGGGTCCGCCTTGTAGAGTGTTCTGTTTTATTCCTGTGCCACTATATGGCCCCTCTGTATTGTAGTTTAATAGAAGCTGTGTAAACCCTTACATGTGTAGGTATATGAAATTTTGACAGCCAGTGTAAGATCAAGTTAAGTACAGTGTCACAACAATGTTTTTGTCTTTTAGTGTATAAGGGTATGCATTATTTTTTCCAAAAGGTACATATCTCTAAATGGGAACTGTTTTTGAAGAAGACTGTAGGAGAATTTAATACTTAAAGAAATGGGTGAAAAAAATTGTGGTGAAAATTAAGTTCTTGTTTGATTGTAAATCTGTTTTAATAAATGTGATTGCTTAAACTAAGATATAATTTAAAATGGTGATTTTCTTGATGTGAAGATTGTTGGTGATTCCTCTCTGAACTTTTACAGGAATCCATGGGAAAGAGCTATGATGGGAGAGCTTATGTTATCACTGGCATGTGGAACCCCAATGCACCAATATTTCTGGCACTTAATGAAGAAACTCCAAAAGGTTACTTTTATAAAAAAGATTCTTTACTTGCTTTAAATTTTATATGACAGTGTTATTTTTTCATGTTTTAAAATTTTCTAGTATTTATTAAAAGTGGAGATATTTAGAATTTGAGGCTTCTTTTCATACTTTATACTTCTATGGGGGAAACTCACAGTATTCAAAAGAATTCTCCAAATATGAATTGATTTGATTAGATTATATAGAAATGTTTAGACTTTGTGGGGACCAGCAGTTAGTGTAATGGCTATGTCACTGGACTCCCAAGTAGTCGACCACGGTTAGAGTCCCGTACCCGGTGGCTTAAACTCACATCGGGCACATGTGCGTGTGTGCCCAAGATCCCAAGAGCAGAATAGAGGAGAAGGGATTGCGGCCTGGCCATCCCCCCTAAGGGGTGATTTCTCGCTTTCTGTCTCTCTCTCTGTCTCTGTCTTTCTGGCGAGTGCACACGCCCTATAGCAAAAACCTCTCCAAAAAATAAAAATAAAAGAAACATTTAGACTGTGTTTACATGTGATCACTATAGAGGAGCTTTCTTTTTCTTTTTTCTTTTTTTGGAGAGGTTTTCGCTATAGGGCGCGTGCGCTTGCCAGACAGACAGAGAGAGACATAGAGACAGAAAGCGAGAAATCACCCCCCCAGGGGGGATGGTCACGCCGCAGTCCCTTCTCCTCCATTCTCCTCTCGGGATCTTGGGCATGCATGCACATGTGCCCGGTGTGAGTTTTAAGCCATCAGGTCCGGGACGTGAACCGCAGTCGACTACATGGGAGTCCAGCGACATAGCCATTACGCTAACTGCTGGTTCCCTAGAGGAGTTTTCTTTAAAGAGATGTGTGATACAGGAACATGAAAAATGATGAAAACAATAAATTCTGAAATCTTGTATATTATTTTAACTTATTTTTACATGAATTACTTATTTTTTAATTATTGGTTTTGGTCTTGACCTTTGGGATCCTGGTAATATGATTTAAGGATTTCGTTGTGGCAAACATTTTTTTTCCTAGTTTGCTACTTTTTTGTTGTATTTAACATGTCTACTATTGGAGAGAATTTATAAATGTTAAACAGTCACATTTGTCATTTTTCCCACATATGTCTTTACTCCTACTTTATCCATGTATCTATTAATTGCCAATTTTTTTGGTCCCACATCCTCTACCTTTAAACTAAATTTAAAGTTTTATCTTATGAATAAAATGCCTTACCCTAAATGCCTTACTGCCATTCAACTGATAATTTATATTTTGAACATAATGGATCAGTTTATTTATTTTTAGTATTTTATTATTTATTTTACACCCACAGTAGACTTTAAGTTTAGGACAGGAAGCATCAGTGAATTCTGATGTGGGAATAGTATGTTAATGGGCATTGATTATAACAAAAATTAGTGTACTGATTTTGATATATAATTATAAGAAAATATTTAAATATCTGACACATAGATAATAGAAAAGTATTAACTTTAAAGGTACTAAATACTACAAAGTAAATTAATATTTTAAGATAATTTAATTTTCTTAAGAAAGGGTAATTACCAGTTCTATAAATTGTGTGTATTTGATCACATATTAAGATGTCTAAAAATCCTCATTTTAGACTAAAAAGAGAAAAAATAATGATTATGTAAAATTTCGCTTTCCATATATTAGGAATAAAAGACAGGCTTATAAATATCAGCCCATAACCTTTTTTCTTGTAATCATTAAGAGAGAAAACACAAAAATGAAGAAAATAGGCCACTTGATGATTTTTTAAGAGTAAAACAGGAATTTCAAATATCAAGTTATAGGAGTTTTTATATTTTTACATAACATACTGTTCAATTTCATTTTGCATTGTAGTACAGGAAACAAAGATAATTTGTTTTAAATTTATTCTATGAAAATGAACTTTATATAATACTATTATATAAATATTCTGATTCAAGATATAATGGGTTTTAAGTTTAAAAATGTTTTATATACTAATTACAAATTGCTCTGTTTTCTAAAATTTCCAAATGGTGTCCTTGAAATTCTGTATTACTTGGAGAATTCATAAATCAAATAAAATTAGATTTTTAGGATGTTAGGCTCTGAGAGATAAAATATCTTAGATCTTTGCATGGCATTAAGATCCAGTTGAGTTTTATTTTTCTCTTATGCTGCCACAGTGCTCCTCTTAGACTTTAAGGTTGTTTTCTGTGTTACTTTTCTCTTATGCTGCCACAGTGCTCCTCTTAGACTTTAAGGTTGTCTAGGTCAAGCACAATGTCTAGAAAATTATAATTTTTCTTGAATTGACAGGTGTAATACCTGGATTTAGTGAGAATATATCGCTAATAATGAATTTGATATTAATATTGGGTTAATATATGATATTAATATTGGGTTAATATTTGTTTAATTTGATATTAATATTGGGTCATCAGAAGAGTCATGATGCATTTTTGCATTGAAAAATACATCATAACTCTTCCAATGTCCCAGTAGAAGTATAGTTGAGGAGTATAAATGTTCTATAATTAAAAAAAAATGCTATTGAAATGTTCCTTTTAATGGTGGGCATGGTTATTTGGACTAGAACTAAACATTATGGACAAAATAAATTTTTAAAATAGTTATAAAGCGATGAAGGGGGTGCCATCAGGTGGTGTGGTGGTTAAGGCGCTGGACTCACATATGGGCTACCTCAGTTTTAGTTCCACACCTGGTGACTTGTGTTCTCATTCCACCCATCTCTCTGTCTCTCTCTGGTGAGCACACATGCCCTATAACAAATTAAAAAAAAAATAATACTTTAAAAAAAAAAAAGGGCATGAGGAATTTACAAAATGGTATGGAATGACCAAGTCATAGATTTAAAAACCCAATTGACTATCAAGCAGGATAAATAAAACTGAAATCCATCATATTTCTTTATTTAAAAAAAATTTAAAGAATTATTTTAACTTTATTTATTTATTTATTTATTTTAATTTGACTAGAGAGGGACAGAGTGAGTGAGTGAGAGAGAGAGAGAGAGAGAGAGAGAGAGAGAGAGAGAGAAAGCAAGACTCTTTTTTAAAGAGTGAGAAAGCAAGCCTCCAGGTTCAGGACTTGAACCACAGTCAACCACGTGAGATTCCAGTGCCCTTAACCACCACACCAGCTGCCGGTTCCCTACTTTTTAAAAAAAATTTAAAATTTTTGTGAGACCATGCATGTGCTTACTGGAGAGAGGTGGTATTTAGGGGAGAGGAGGCAGGACGTGAGAAAGTACCTCCCATGGGGAATGGTCACGCCATAGTGCCTTTACCTTCATTTCTCCCTCCTTTTTGGATTTTGGGTGTGCATGCTCATGTACCCAGTGTGTTTCTCATGCTGCCAGATCTGGGATTCAAACTTTGTAGTAAGCCATATGGGGATGCAGCTTCCTTAACCACCATGCCACAGGATGTCCCCAAATCCATATTCAGTCCATCATAGTGATACCAAAGAAACCAATTGATGCTGGCCCAGAAGATTCTATATTCAAACTAAATTTAGTCTTTGACTAAGTACATTTTTTTTGAGAGGTTTATGCTATAGGGCGTGTGCACCTGCCAAAAAGACAGAGAGAGACAGAGAGACAGAGAGCGAGAAATTACCCCCCCCAGGGGGGATGGCCATGCCGCAAACCCTTCTTCTCCATTCTCCTCTCGGGATCTTGGGCACGCACGCACACGTGCCCGGTGTGAGTTTAAGCCACTGGGTTTGGGACTCAAAACAAAGTCAACTACTTGGGAGTCCAGCGACATAGCCATTACACTAACTGCTGGCCCCATTGATTAAGTAAATATTTTAAACAAGAGCTAAAATTTTGACTTACAGCATTATACTGATGTTATCTGAAAGCACTTGCCAGGACTCTGCCTATATACATATATACATATACGTGTGTTTGTGTGTGTGTGTGTGTGTGTATTGGGTTGTCAGAAAAGTCATGACATATTTTTTCTATGCAAAAATGCATCATGACTTTTCTGACAACCCAGTATATAAATTAGGTATACATTATATTTTATATATGTATACATTTATACATATGTTGTACATAGTATATGTAATATGTGTGTGTGTGTGTGTGTGTGTGTGTGTATGAAAACTGCACAGAACTATCTTATTGGAGCTTTGATTAATGATTCTCATGATAGTAAATAATATTATAAACAGTGAGGATACTGACAAATCTCCAGGGACTTTCTTTAAAACATAAAACATGGAAATTTTTACAGAAAGCTAAATATCTCTGCTGCTAATGACAGTTTTTCCCATGTAGCTCATCAAATAAGCCTACTAATTTGTAGTATCTCTTTTTATAAAATGAAGGACACAATTCTGTGATTTTCTTTTCAGAGGTTTTTGGGAAATCTGATAGTTTTATAGTAAATGGTATCTAGGAAATTTTATTTTATTTTTATATTAAGGACTGATTTGGGAAACAAAAAGAGAAAATTGTCAACATACTTGAATATTCAATTAAGAAATTCATTAGTATCTGGGAAAGGTACTTATAATGCATGGTTACGTATTTGGTCAAAGTGGTACTAAAACTAAAAGTAAGTAGAGAAAGTAATATAATTGTAAGGAACCTTAATGCTTTAATAAGTGAGAAACATTTTTTTAAAAAATAATCAAGGAATAGTAAAGCCAGAATAAATCTCAGAAAATTTCTTCTACAGATAAACGAGTGTACATGACTGTGGCAGTGGATATGGTAGTGACAGAGGTGGTGGAGCCTGTCCGCTTTCTTCTGGAGACGGTAGTTCGTGTGTATCCTGCAAATGAACGGTTTTGGTATTTTAGCAGAAAGACTTTCACAGAGACTTTCTTCATGAGATTGAAACAGGTAGGACTTTTTTGTTCTCTTTATATATAGTAACATGTATTTTTCTTTCTACCTTTCTTTTTATGGCAAGGTAATTACTTAAGTAGCAATAAAACTTTTGAGGAGTGATATTCGAAGTCAACCAATAGGGTGTTTGAAAAATTGACATCCAGGTAATATGAGTCAAGAATAATCCAATTAGTGTAATAATTGTGTACTTTCCCCCTAGAAATCTGTATGTATACTTGTAAAGTATGAACATATTTTTTTCTAACAGTTTTAAAAAATGTATTCATGATAGAGTGCATGTGCATACATGTGAAAGAATGAAAGAGGGGAGAAGCACCCTCCACAGGGTCTGCTTACACCATGATTCCCATTTTAGGCCTCTACCTATAGGATCTTGGTCACTTGCACACATGCTCAGCATGTTTCAAGACAGTTGGGCTGGGGTTTTGCATTGGAATGCCTTGTGGAATCCAGCTCTCTTGACCAGCACATTACATTATCACTGCACCACACAGCTGATCCTGAAAATACTTAATGAAAATATTGATTCTGTACATAAGACAACTTTTCTGCCCTTATCTATAATTATTTAAAACTAAAATGATAGAGCACAGAAATATTATAAGCTTATTAAGTTATAATGAAAATATTTCCAAGAAATACCTAATTGCCATAGTTAATTCTGCATGTGATATTAAATACCTGGCATCATACGAACATCTTGTTTGGGTTCATCATTAGGTTGCAAAATTATTTTAATAGTAAATAAAAAAATTAGGGTTTCTGTGGAATCCTTAAATTTGGCAATATTAGGTAAATTACATAATTTTTGCTTTGTAGAGAAGGAAGTTTACAGTGAAAAGTAATTTGGATTGAGATTTCTCTCTTTCCC
>NW_006159866.1:1164582-1176211 GCF_000334495.1 Tupaia belangeri chinensis | reverse complement strand
TCTCTGTCTCTGGTGAGTGCACATGCCCTATGGCAAAAACCTAAGAAAAAAAGTTATTTGAATTCTGCAGTGTCAGTTTTGTTAAATCAGGGTAAAATGCTTTGTTCAAATAATAGAAATTCTTTCTATGCTGTTCTTGTTAGAATTCCCACTTTCTCAAGTTTTAACATACTTGCTTCTTCATATACTGTAATATACAAAATGTAATGTGATTAAAAGCAAGCACCAACACAGTGAATAAATACAGAGGGCATTTTGTCTTTTTTTTTGAGAGGTTTTGCTATAGGGTGCATGAGCTCACCAGAAAGAGAGACAGAAAGCAAGAAATCATCCCCCAGGGGGGATGGCCATGCTGAAATCCCTTCTCCTCCTTTCTCCTTTTGGGATCTTGGGCACGCACGCACATGTGCCCGGTGTGAATTTAAGCCACCGGGTCCAGGACTCGAACTGCGGCCAATTATGTGGGAGTCCAGCGACGTAGCCATTACGCCATCTGCTGGTCCCCCACTTTGTTATTTTTATATTTAAAAAAAATCTACCTTGACTCAGGATTTATAGACTACATACTTTGAAATTATTGTGGTTTACAATTTTTGTAAAACTTACAGCTCTGGTGTTATTACTGTATAAACTGTTTTTTGTAGAATATTCTAATGAAGATTATATGAGCAATATTCAAAACCTCAGTCTCCTGAGCATCTTGTAATAATTTTGTTATGACATTATTTTGCCTCCCTCCCTGCTTCCTGTTTCCTCCCTTCTGTTTGTTCTTCCTTCTTTTTCTTTTCTTTTTTCCCTCTATAGCTTAGTTATTGTGAATATCAAATAACTCATTATTTTGAGCCAAAGGATTGTTTAGAGTTGTGTAATAGTGAATAAAGGAGTTGTATAGAATGTGGGCTGTCATTCTTCTAATGATAATAGATTGTTATGTTATAAATACTGCCTCCTCATGACCTGAGAAAAAGTTTCCTTTTTCCCCAGTTCTGTTTCTTTCTCTCATATATATATACACACACACACACAGTGAATTTTTATTATTAAATGTTATTTTCATATGTATTTAAAAATTTTGTTGTAGGATGTGTACACTCACCAGAGAGAGAGGGAAAGTGAGAAAGCATCCCCAGGGGTAATGATCAGGCTGCAATCCCTTTCCTCCATTGTCCTCTTAGGGCATGTTCTCCAAGCTACGGGTCCAGGGCTCAAGCCATGCAGTCAGCCATGTATTATCGATCTGCCTTAACCACCATATCATTGGCTAGTCCATATTTTCCTATTTTAAAAACTGCTTGGGGCAAGCTGGTGGTGTGGTGGTTAAGGCGCTAGACTCCTGCCTAGCCCACTGTTGTTCAAGTGTCAGACCCACTGCTTTATAAACAAGCTGGGAATTGTGTATGTGTGTGTCTGCCCAAAATCCCAAGAGGAGAATGGAGGAAAAGGGATTGTGGTGTGGCCATCCCCTGTGAGGGTGATTCCTTGCTTTCCCTCTGTGTTTCTCTCCAGTGAGCACACATACCTTTCACTTCCCCACTCCTTCTCTGTTTCTGTCTCTTTCTCTCTGGCTAATGCTCATGCTCTATAGCAAAATTTAGCAGATCATTAAAAAAACAAAACAAAACAAAACTTGGGACCAGCAGGTGGTATGGTGGTTAAGGCACTGGACACTCCCACACGGCCAACCACGGTTTGAGCCTTAGACCTGGTGGCTTATTTTTCACTTTCTCTCTCTCTCAGTGTCTCTCTTTGGTCAAATTAAAATAAAGGAGTGAATAAATAAACAAATAATTCTTAAAATAAAAACTTATGTTGAGAGATCTTAAGTGGTTAAGTACAATGCAGATTTTCTTGGTAAAATCCATTAAAAATGCTAGATGAGACCATTTCATGTGAATTAAAAAGATTAAATTAGATTCATCAGTAATATTCAGCTCTCCTGATTGTGAGATTGATTGAAATGAATCTTAAGTATGAAGAAAATGGTCTCTAACTTTGCTGTTATAATCTATATTAGAGAAAAAAGTGTGGAAAGCTGTGGAAAATAGATTTTGGACTGGTCTACATATGAAGACATGAGCAGAAACTTTTTTTTTTGGAGGGGGGGAGACGTTTTTGCTATAGGGGCATGTGTGCTTGCCAGAAAGACAGAGAGAGAGACAGAGAGACAGAAAGCAAGAAATCACCCCCCAGAGGGGATGGCCATACCACAATCCCTTCTCCTCCATTCTCCTCTTGGGATCTTGGGCATGCATGCACACGTGCCCGGCATGAGTTTAAGCTACCGGATCCGGGACTTGAACCATGGTCCACTACGTGGGAGTCCAGCGACATAGCCATGATGCCAGCTGCTGGTCCCAAGGACATGAGCAGAAACTTTAAAAGTGAAAAAACTGAAATCTGGAGAAGTTGAATGTTAAAATTCATGTGGGTAATTATTATAAGAACAGAGCCTACACCTTCTCTAGATTTCAATAGACTAGAAAATAGAAAACATTAGTAGACCAAGGGAATTAGGTGAACATCCGATACAACTCAAGATTACCTTTGAATCTTTTCTACTTTTAAGACCTTAAAGGAAAATGGGTTAGTTTCAGTTCTGAGTGATTTAGACATAGATAGATACCTAAAACTATTTCTTTTATTCTGAAAGTATTGGTCTTATTGAATTAACTCAGAATTAATCCTGTGCACAAACAGGATTAAACTAGACTCCTGGGGCAATAACAAATTAAATGGGTTGTTTTGCTCCCAAATTATATTTTCTTGCCAGCTTTCCTATTGTCATAACCAAATCTCAGTATATGAATGTTGGGGTGATACATTCAAACTGTAGTATTAAGGCATTTGAATTGTGACAAGGAAGAGAAGGGCATTTCAGTTAGAGAAAATACTGGGTGTCTGAAAAGTCATAATATATTTTGCATAGAAAAATATGTCGTGATTTTCCCAACAACCTAATAGTTGGGTAAGTTCATAAAGCTGTGACGTAATGTGGTGTTTTCAGGATTTGTAGGAAGATATTGCCAAAGTATTAATGGACATAGTTGGTAATTACCTTAAATACATAGGTTATTACCATGCTCAGAAATTTACACCCTTCATCCTCAGGTGGAGAAGAACCACCAAAGGCTTTTAAGCTGGGAGTGACACTAAGCTTTTAACTGAGAAAGGTTACTATGAAGAGAGTGAAAAGAAGTTGAGACTGGAGGCAGTAGATATGAAGTATGAAGGCTGGTGTGACCAGGATAAGAAATTGATGAAGGCCTGAAGAAAGGCAGTGGCAGTGGGGAGGGTGGGAAATATAAATTTGGAAGGTAAAAATCAGTAAGATAATATATGATTTCATGTGAGGCTAAGGGAAAACAAGGTTAGAATTACTTCCAGGTAATGGGGAGGATGTTGATCCTCTTGACTGAGATATAGTTCCAGGGAAAAGTACTTTGAAGTTATGAAAGCTAGTGGAATTTTGGATATGTTGACTTTAATGTGTCTGTGGAACTTGTAGGTGATGTTTAGTAGGCAGTTGGCTGGATATGTAGGTGTGTGTGGTTGTATGTGTATAAATAGGGTGTGTGTGTGTGTGTGTAGTTATTTAGACAGTTGGATATTTGTATCCTGAGCTTGGGAAATAAAAGTTTTAATAGTGCCAATGCTTAAGAATGGCGAATAGTAATAGATGAAATCTCTGAGAGTCCAAATACTGAATGAGGAGTGAAGGCCAAGGGAATCACCTCGGGGAATGCAGACTTAAAAACAAAATTAGTTGAGGAAGAAGATTGAGTCAAGTAAATAGGGAAGGATAGGCACAGATCTAGAGTTAAAATCATAAGAACATGAGGTCAGAAAAGGCAAGAGAAGAAATAGTGATTATTTCCCATCAGAGGAGAATGCCTGTAGCATCAGTTATTGCAGAGAGATTAATTTGTGATTTGATTGGTAATAAGAGACAATGATCTTAGACTCTAAGGCTTGGGCAGTTTTGGAGGAATAGTGGGGCAGAATTCATATTGCAGTTGATTTAAGATTGAATGGAAGAAAAATGTCACCTACCTTCTCTAATGCAATGGAGACAAAAGAGGTGCTGACTACAAATACAAAGTATCAGTGTACATTTTAGTTTATCTTATGTAATACTATACTTTTGAGAAAAATCACTTTCCCTTTGTACTTCTCCTGAGTTTAGAAGCCAGACTTCTAGCGATACTGGTGAATGAGTAGCCCAATTAAATAGGGAGTCAACATTTATAAGAATGGCATAGCTTTTAAAATTAAAAGCTAACTAATTTCTTTCTGCAGATTTTGTGTAGTTACTAAATTATACATAACTTAATATTTTTTTATGTATTGAAGGAATTTTAACTAAAAGTTAAATGAGAATTTTGGAAATATCTTTTGCTTCCAATTTTATGTGCTTATTATCCAATTAAAGTGATTTTTAAATAACAGTCTTAAAGTATGCGCAAATAGAATACATATTGGAAGTACTCATAAATTTATAGTGAGACTAGGTATTAGTGCTCTAGTAAATTGTCCAATAAATGATTTAATAAACTGTTACTTCTTCCTTTTCCTATTGCAGAAAATAAATGTCATGCATTCTATCATCTTTAAGGTATTTATTGGCAGGATTCTTTGATAGGAATGATCGGATCTTTGTGGTACTGTTTTTGTTCTGTTTCACAGTTTTTTAAATTATGGGATAATTCCTGCTAGTGATTGTAGCCAAGTTTGTTCTGTTGAATATATTGTACTAAAGTAGGTTATAGGGGAGAATAGATTTCTCATCCATCTCTAGGTTCATGGCTGAAACCCTTATAATAAAAGTGAGATTAACAGAGAAGACCATAAAAAATATTTTATGTGGATTTTACATACATAAATGAAGACCCCAAAGAAGTAGGGAAAACTGTATTTTTATACTTAGGTTTGGTGAAAAGTGGAATGCCATATAAATATTATAAGACAGAAGAGGCACATTATTCCCCCTTTACCTTTAGGGGATATGTTCCTAGACATCCAGTGGATGCCTGGAACTCTGAGTAATCCCAAACCCTAGATATGTTTTCCCTATACATTTAACCAGAACCCTGGTACCAGACCCAACTTCTGCTCTTCGCTGCTCAAAAGCCAATACTTCAGAGACAAGTATTGGTGGAAAACAAAGATGATTTTATTCAGGAAGTCAGTAGCCTGGGGAAAAATGACAGACTGGTATCCCAAGACTGTACCCCAAGTAACAGGTCGTCACAGAGTTTTTTTCTTTCTTCTTTTTTCTTTTCTTTTCTTTTTTTTTTTTTTTTTTTTTTGCCATAGGGTGCATGTGTTTGCCAGAGAGAGAAAGTGAGAAATCACCCCCTCCCCCCTCATCCCAGCCAGAGTGAATGAATACACCAAAATCTCTTCTCCATTCTCCTCTCAGGATTTTGGGTATGCATGCACAAGCGCCTAGCATGATTTTCAAGTTGTCAGGTCTAGGACTCGAACCATGGTTGGCCATGTACAAGTCCAGCACCTTAACCACCTTGCCACCTGCTGGCCTCCATACGGGGACTTTTAAAAGAAAAAAAATAAGGGGAAGCAGCTATAGCCTACCTGTCACTTTGCAGTGGTCAAGCTGATTAAATCTCAACTGGTCATATGTAAGGGGTCTGGTAGTATCTTTCTGCTCCCTGTTTTCATAGCTTGGTATTCTGCAGTGACTCAGCAAAACTTACTAACTTTAATTTGCTAAATATTAAACTAGGTCTGTTGTGAGGGAGGTGAACGGTTAGCTAAGCTTTGTAAGATTCATCCTGAGGAAAGTGAAAGAAGTTAAGGACCAGTGTTTCTAAAGGCTCGTCTATTAAGATGGACTTCCAAGACTATGTGCTATGTGGAATCACTTTGGTTCTCTTGTGGTTTGATTATGTGCATATGTAGCTAGGATAAAGTTTAACTTATAAATTATGTACAGTATGAGATTAACAATAACTAGTAATAAAGTACAACAGTTATTGATATAATGTTACCACAGAAGCATGCAGTTTAAAATTTATGAATTGTTTATTTTTGGAATTTTCCATTTAGTATTTTCAGCTTGCAAGTTGACTGCTAAAAGCAAAACTGTGATAAGGGTTAACTATTATATAATCAAATGGTAACAAATTGGCGGAATTTAGCGAGATTTTTTTGTTTTTAGATTTTTCTTGGTGTCCTGTGTCTTTAAGGATAAGAATGTTTTCTTTTTCTGTGGGTCTGAGGAGAGTTTCTCTGGAATGAAAGTTTTATGACCTTCTTCTGGAGAAGGTTATCTAGGTTTATGACCTATAGCCTGTCTTGAGAATAGGGCAAGGGGAAGGTGAGAGTTACCTCCTACTTTTGCTGTTTTCTCAAATTGCCCCATATTTGGGGGCAATACACATCCTGAACTTTATCAGGATCTTATCTCAAACACACATCAAAGGAAGTAACTGAATACAGCATTTCCTTCAAGTACTAAAGTGAGGATATGTAATTTATTTTTGACTTCATCTACAACTTTTGGAATTGTTAGTTAATTGATTCTGAAAAGTTAGCAGTTAAGATATTGAAATTCTAAGAGAATCCTTACTTACATATACCCTTTTGCATTCCACTTAAAAAGTATTATGGCATTTTTAAAACAAAACAAGATGACTGGCATGACAACTTAAGATCCTTTCATTAAATATTGTTCTTCCTCTCCCTCGTCTGTCTTTTGTGGAATTTAAGAAAGCATTCCTAAGTGGCCTTAGAGTGAGACATAGCTTTCTTATTTAAAAACTTGCATTGTCTTAATGTGTATTGAAAATTTAACAAATAAAAACAATAGGCTTATCACCACTTTATGAGCAGGTGAGAGATCTATTTTAGGTATAATGAGGGAAGGTGTAACATGATTGATATTTAATAATGGAATTCGGCTTTCAGGGCCAGAGGACATTCTTATTTTTAATATGATAGTATTAGTCTTATAATACTTCTTGTTCGGCATTTTGAAATTTGTTCCTCATAAAAATGTTTTCTATTTGGTGCTGGTACCGAAATATAATAAAAATTGATAACAGTAAAGCTATTTTATGCATAAAATAGTGGATACTTACAGAGATAGGAGCTTGCAACACTTTCTTCAGTAAACTCAGTGGTCTTTCATAATTAGGTGTCCATGAGAATAGAGAGTGTAAGGAAAAAATAGAAGATTTGAATGATTAGATAAAGTTATTATAAAACAGTAGTATTCCCAAAGAGTCAAGTGAGTCAGAAGCATTTAAAAATGGGGGATGTGGGGGTAGATTGTAGTTACTGAATTCTTGATTATTTTGGGTATGTATAATAAACTAAAAAGAACAACTTGAGGCAAATTATAGGAAAAATAATATGTCAGAACAAATACTTAGGTAATTTCATTTTAAAGATAATTGTAAACAACATCATTTACATTACATTTGTTATGAAATCCAGAACATTTTGAAGCCAGCATAGCATTATTTTTTATTTTTTTTGAGAGGTTTTTGCTATAGGGCACATGTGCTTGCCAGAGACAGAGAGAGACAGACAGAAGTGAGAAATCACCCCTCAGAGGGGATGACCATGCCACAATCCCTTCTCTTCCATTCTCTTCTTGAGATCATGGGTGCATATGCGTGTGTGAATTTAAGCCACCAGGTCCGGGACTTGAACCGTGGTTGACTACATGGGAATCCAGCAACATAGCCATTACACTAACTGCTGGTCTTCAGCATAGCATATTTTAATGCAGATCAAGATTTCTTGAAGTAGAAAACATATAGAATTAGTAAGGTTTACATAATGTATATAAATTCTACTAGCACATCTGATTAGAATGAGGAAAAAATTTTCTGAAACATGTATATCTGCTTTATTATGGAAATTTTCCAACATAATAAAAAACTAAATTGTATTTAGTTATTATACCATATTTCTTTCTTTTAGCATTCTTTCTTTTCTTTTTTTTTTTTAGATTTTTGATGTAGGGTGCATGTGCTCACTGGAGACACAGAGAGACAGGGTGAGAGAAACTGAGAAACTACACTCAGGGGGATGGCCACACTGCAATTTCTTCTCCTCTCAGGATTTGAGCACGCACACACATGTACTCAGTGTGAATTTCAAGCTGCCAGGTCCAGGATTCGAACCGCACTTGACTATGTGGAAGTCCGTTGCCACAACCACTATGCCACCTGCCGGCCCCAGGTACCATATTTCTAAAAAGGCATACTGAATTTTAGATTTGGATGCCAGTGAATTACCTACTTGCGTTTATATGTGTAGTGAGTACCATGTTTTTTGGATTTAATACACAAAATAAGTATTTTGAATTTGGATCTAAAGTAAGTATGTCACATGAGGCTGATTCTCAGTAGATAATATGTAAGTCCCAGTAGGAGTCCCTTTATCTCTCTAATCCTTAGATTCCTTATTATTAAATAAAGTGTGGTTTAATAGTATTATGGAAGTTTTTCATGTCTAAAATTACATGAAATAAGAATTAATGAGTTACATAAAAGGTTTTCAGCACAAATAATCCATGTCTGTTAAGTCACATTAATTCAAGAAGTACAGGCTTATTAAGTGCATGTGGTATGGTAGTGGCTTCAGTGAGCATATCATGTTTAAAATTTGATTTTTACCTCCCAAGTTCTCTGTGTCACCTCATGTTAATAGGAGAATATGTAAAATGATTAATAATAATTAATGGCACATGATAAATACCAAATGTAAAGGATGTGCACATACTTTGGTGATTTAGAAAAGGCAATCATAGCAGGAGAATTACCCAACATGGTAGTTAGGTCTGTCTGTGAGTCATTTCTGTGAATAGCAGAATATATGTTCACATGTAAGAGAATGTATTGTCACTCTGTAGACTGTAAAGTGACCCAAAAAAGGTAGGTCACTTTCCAGGATAGACCATATGATAGACACAAAACAAGGCTCAACAGAAGAAAAAAGTGTTTTTTTAAGTTTTTGTCATAGGGTGCATGCACTCACTCGCCAGGGACAGACAGACAGAAAGTAGGAGATCACTCGCCGGCAGGATGGCCATGCCACAGTTCCTTCTCTTCCATTTTCCTCCTGGGATATTGGGCATACGTGTACATGTTCCTGATGTGATTTTCAGGCCACCAGGTTTGGGACTCGAACTGTGGTGGGTTATGTGGGAGTCCAGCATTGTAGCCCTTATGCCACCTGCTGGCCCTTCAACAAAAATTTTTAAAGTTTGTTTCTATCTTTCACAAGAGATAGAGACAGAGATACAGCACTCCCATTAGTATCTTTATTTATTTATTTTTTTTACTATTTTTTTTTTTGAGAGGTTTTTTGCTATAGGGCGCGTGCGCTCGCCAGACAGACAGAGACAGAGAGACAGAAAGCGAGAAATCACCCTCCAGGGGGGATGGCCACGCTGCAATCCCTTCTCCTCCGTTCTCCTCTAGGGATCTTGGGCACGCACGCACACGCGCCCGGCGTGAGTTTTAAACCACCGGGTCCGGGACGCGAACCGCAGTCGACTACGTGGGAGTCCAGCGACATAGCCATTACGCTAACTGCTGGTCCCCCCAGTAGTATCTTGATGCCACAATCCATCCCCCTAGGCCTCAACTAGTTTTAGATAAGGAATAAGTACATGCCTGGTACACACTGAGAGGTCTCTAGACTTGCACTGGAAACTTGCAATGTGGGATTGACTTGGAGAGTACCATGGTTTCCTGCTGCACCGCTCTCTGGCCCGTGAACAAGTTTTAAAAAGCTGAAATCACATCAAGTCATTTTTTTTTTCACAATGACATAAAATTAGAAATCAGTTACAAAGAGAATTTTGGAAACTATACAAATTCATGTAAACTAAACAACATATTCAAGAATTACCACTAGATCAATGAAGAAATTAAGAAGGAAGATTAAAAGTTTTTGAAACATGTAGGAATGAAAGTACAACAAACCAAAAGTAGTACTAAGTGGGTATTGATAATAAAAAATGCTTACATCTAAAAAAAGTAGAAAGATCTCCAATAAGCAAGCAACCTAATGATGCACTGAAGGTACTAGAAAAAGAACAAATCACTAGTGGTACTGGTGAGAGGGCTCTCCATTGCGTTGATGGCTGGGGCTACATGAGAGGCCTAGGTTCGGTTTCTGCCCCAACTAAATAAAAAACAGTCTGAATGTGGTGATGCTCCCCAGTGGTCCTAACTAATGGGAGATTAGAGCAAGAGAATTGTGACATGGCAAGAACTATAAAGAAATTTCCCTTTCTCTCTCCTGTGTTCTATCTCATAAAGTCCCTAAAAGTAGTAGTAGTAGGAAATAAATAGTAGAAGGAAAATAGTAGAAGAAAAAAATAGAGAGCCAAGCAGGAATAAATGAAATTGAGATGTAAAAAGTACATGAGATCAATGTACTAAAAAAAATGATTTTTTTTGGGGGGGGAGGAATGAAGGGAGAGGTTTTTGCCATAGGGTGTGTGTACTTGCCAGGAAGACAGAGACAGAGAGACAAAAAGCGAGAAATCACCCCCCTGGGGGGTGGCCACACCGCAATCGCTTCTCCTCCATTCTCCTCTCGGGATCCTAGGCACGGTCCAGGACTTGAACCACTGTCGACTACATGGGAGTCCAGAGACATAGCCATTATGCCAACTGCTGGTCCCTAGAAAGTTGTTTTATAAAAAAGATAAACATAATGAAAACTATTAGTCCGAAGTTTTCATTTACAGAAGGACTTTGGTGGCAAATACAGAATTTTTCAGGTTATGTATTTCTTGTTGGATAAATGTAGATAGTGGCTTTTAAGGAACTGGATCTATTTGATCTGAGTCATTAATTAATCTACATAGATCTATTGGCATTATACCTTTATTATCCTTTTGCTATCTGTGGGATCTGTTATAATGTCCACTCTTGTTCCCGATTGGCAATTTGAATCTTCTTTCTTTTTTGTCTTTGCAAGGTTAGCTTAAGCATTTATTAGTCTTTTCAAAGAATTACCTCTTTACTTTTTCTTTTTTTTTTGAGAGTTTTTTTTTTTTTTTTCGCTATAGGGAGCGTGCGCTCGCCAGACAGACAGAGAGAGACATAGAGACAGAAAGCGAGAAATCACCCCCCAGGGGGGATGGTCACGCCGCAGTTCCTTCTCCTCCATTCTCCTCTCGGGATCTTGGGCACGTACGCACACGCGCCCGGTGTGAGTTTTAAGCCACCGGGTCCGGGACGTGAACCGCAGTCAACTACGTGGGAGTCCAGCGACATAGCCATTACGCTAACTGCTGGTTCCCAGAATTACCTCTTTACTTTTTAAAGTTTTTACCCAATCTTTTTAATTCATTTTCTTTTTAAATTTATTTTCTGAAACATTTTTAAAAAATTAATTAATTTACATTCATTTCCTGAGCATCATCACAGAATACAAAATGTGATTTCCCATCCAGAATATACTTCATAGTGGCTTAATTATACATGTTATTGTCAATAATTTTCCATTTGTAGTTTCATATACATATATATATATTTTTTTCCCCTCCTATTTCTTTTCTTTTTTTTTTTTTTTGGAGAGATTTTCACTGTAGGGCGCGTGCGCTCGCCAGACAGACAGAGAGAGACATAGAGACAGA
>NW_006159866.1:1159192-1162024 GCF_000334495.1 Tupaia belangeri chinensis | reverse complement strand
TCTCCTCTCGGGATCTTGGGCACGCATGCACACGCGCCCAGCGTGAGTTCTAAGCCACCGGGTCTGGGACGCGAACCGTGGTTGACTACATGGGAGTCCAGCAACATAGCCATTACGCTAACTGCTGGTTCCCAATACTCTAAATTCTTTATCAGACATTTCCACGAGTTTCACTGTACTGTCTGAGGATGAAGAGAAGTTATTCTTTTCTCTTGGAGGAGAGGTATTTTCTTGCTTTTGCATATTTCTTGTGACCATGTGGTGATTTCTAGTCATCTGATGGATGATGTATTTCTTCTTAATTCTTGAAGTTCAATCAGAGCATTCAGAGGCGTGCAGAAGCAGGTGATTTGTAATCGCTCTTCTGTTCTATTTTCATTCTTTATGCATCAGATTCAGTGGGAATAGGTGAATATTCTGACTGTAATTGTATTCAGATATTTGGATCCTGTTCATTTGGACCTGTCTAAGACACTTGAATGTAGTAAAAATGCAATAAAACTTTCATTGGCTTAAACATATCTATTTAACTTTTCATGACTTTTTTTCCTTCTATTTTTTTTTTTAAATTTTTTTGGAGAGGTTTTTGCTTTATGGTGCGTGTGCTCGCCAGACAGAGAGAGAGAGAGAGACAGAAAGCGAGAAATCACCCCCCGGGGGGGATGGCCACGCCGCAATCCCTTCTCCTCCATTCTCCTCTCGAGATCTTGGGCACGCACACACACGTGCCCGGCGTGAGTTTAAGCCACCAGGTCTGGGACTTGAACCACAGTCGACTATGTGGGAGTCTAGCAACATAGCCATTACGCTAACTGCTGGTCCCCCTCCTATTTTTAATGTAGTGAACAATTTTAACTTCTATTATCTGAAATTATTTTTAAGATTCATTTGAAATTTGACTATGGTTCAGAATTCTTTAAAACAGTAAGTAATGAAAAAAGTTATATTATTGGGACCTGCAGGTGACATGGTGGTTGAGGCACTGGACACTCCCACATGGCCAATCATGGTTCAAGTCCTGGACCTGGTGGCTTGCTTTCTCACTTTCTCTCTCTCTCTCTCTGTGTCTCTCGCTGGTCAAATTAAAAATAAATGAATAAATAAATAAACTTAAATAAATAATTCTTTAAAAAAAGTTTTATTATCGTAACATAAATGGCTTATAGTATAGAGATTATTATTAGAGATTATTTTATTTCTATATATGTCTCTGGTCTTAGTCTCTAGCCTGGTATAATGCATGCTGTAAACATAACAATAATAAAAAAAATTTGTTCCATACTCTTTGGTGAATATCAAGTTGTTATTATATTTTGTCTTCTTATCAATTTGGAAGATGTATCATTTTTATACATTTTGTTCATAGAGATACTATGATTCAGCGAAGTGAATTTTTTCAGTATTGCATATATGGTTAGCAGTGAAATTTGAGTTCAAATTCAGGTCAGTCTAGTACAAAAACTGATGTTTGAAAAGTCATTTCATATGTATTTTTTGAATATGTACTATGTGTCATACATCATATAACAGTCCTTGCCCTTATTTTGCCTACTGTCTTGTGGTTGAGAAAGATATTAATAAATATAAAAACAAATGTTTAATTACATTGTGTAAGAACAGTAAAGGGGTCAGGCAGGGTATGGTGAGAGTCAAAAACATGGGAAACTTAGATGGAGGTGGTGGTGTCTAGAATACCTCTTTGTGGAAGTAACATTTGAGGTAAGGATCCAAAAGAGATGGGAGCAAGCAAAGAAAAGGAGAAAGGCTACATTGGCAGAGAGTAGAGGTTGTCTTTCAGGAGACTTTTAGCTAGGAAGAATATTAAAAGAGTTAAAAAAGCTAAAGCGAGGTCAGAACTTCTAGAATGTAGTAACAGACTTTGGATATGAGATGAGGTGGGAGAGAGTGGCAAGGACCAATTTATGTAGGGTCTTTGTATGTATGAGATAAAAAAAACTACCTCCATGAATTAGTTGATGGTATAGCTAAATTTCTTTACCTCAATGTGAGGTAGTTAGTTCTAAGACTTTAGCATAACTTGCTTATCTGTCTGTTCTAGAACCTGTGGTGTCTCAGTTTTTTCAGATAAAAATAAATTGACTTCTCTCAATATGGTTAGTATTTATGGTTAGTATTTATATAGTTTCATTGTATTAGAATAATACCAGAGGAACCATATGCTTAGACTGTCATGTGAAGAACTTTAAAACTTTCCTAACTTGAGATGTAGATCAAATATAACATTGTGCCATTGTGCATTTATCACTCTTTTTTCTTCAGAATTTTTTTTCCCTCCATGGGGCACATTTGCTTGGTGCTCACTGGAGAGAGACAGACAGAGAGAGGAAAAGTGAGAAATCATCCCCCTGCGGGGATGGCCTTGCCACAATCCCTTGTCCTTTATTCTTCTCTTGGGATTTTGGGCGTACATGCTTGGTGTGTATTTCAGGCCACTGGGTCCAGGACTTGAAATGTGGAGTCAGCCACTTAGGATTCAGTGCCTTAACCACCATGCCACCTGCTGGCGCCATTTCAGTTCATTTTAATGAACAATTGAAATAAGATTTTTCGGTGTGTCCTTCAGAATTTTGAAGTTTAGATATATTGTTTCATCTTTTTCACTTGAATGTAGTAAAAATGCAATAAAACTTTCATTGGCTTAAACATATCTATTTAACTTTTCATGACTTTTTTTCCTTCTATTTTTTTTTTTAAATTTTTTTGGAGAGGTTTTTGCTTTATGGTGCGTGTGCTCGCCAGACAGAGAGAGAGAGAGAGACAGAAAGCGAGAAATCACCCCCCGGGGGGGATGGCCACGCCGCAATCCCTTCT
>NW_006159866.1:1107714-1159180 GCF_000334495.1 Tupaia belangeri chinensis | reverse complement strand
GAGATCTTGGGCACGCACACACACGTGCCCGGCGTGAGTTTAAGCCACCAGGTCTGGGACTTGAACCACAGTCGACTATGTGGGAGTCTAGCAACATAGCCATTACGCTAACTGCTGGTCCCCCTCCTATTTTTAATGTAGTGAACAATTTTAACTTCTATTATCTGAAATTATTTTTAAGATTCATTTGAAATTTGACTATGGTTCAGAATTCTTTAAAACAGTAAGTAATGAAAAAAGTTATATTATTGGGACCTGCAGGTGACATGGTGGTTGAGGCACTGGACACTCCCACATGGCCAATCATGGTTCAAGTCCTGGACCTGGTGGCTTGCTTTCTCACTTTCTCTCTCTCTCTCTCTGTGTCTCTCTCTGGTCAAATTAAAAATAAATGAATAAATAAATAAACTTAAATAAATAATTCTTTAAAAAAAGTTTTATTATCGTAACATAAATGGCTTATAGTATAGAGATTATTATTAGAGATTATTTTATTTCTATATATGTCTCTGGTCTTAGTCTCTAGCCTGGTATAATGCATGCTGTAAACATAACAATAATAAAAAAAATTTGTTCCATACTCTTTGGTGAATATCAAGTTGTTATTATATTTTATCTTCTTATCAATTTGGAAGATGTATCATTTTTATACATTTTGTTCATAGAGATACTATGATTCAGCGAAGTGAATTTTTTCAGTATTGCATATATGGTTAGCAGTGAAATTTGAGTTCAAATTCAGGTCAGTCTAGTACAAAAACTGATGTTTGAAAAGTCATTTCATATGTATTTTTTGAATATGTACTATGTGTCATACATCATATAACAGTCCTTGCCCTTATTTTGCCTACTGTCTTGTGGTTGAGAAAGATATTAATAAATATAAAAACAAATGTTTAATTACATTGTGTAAGAACAGTAAAGGGGTCAGGCAGGGTATGGTGAGAGTCAAAAACATGGGAAACTTAGATGGAGGTGGTGGTGTCTAGAATACCTCTTTGTGGAAGTAACATTTGAGGTAAGGATCCAAAAGAGATGGGAGCAAGCAAAGAAAAGGAGAAAGGCTACATTGGCAGAGAGTAGAGGTTGTCTTTCAGGAGACTTTTAGCTAGGAAGAATATTAAAAGAGTTAAAAAAGCTAAAGCGAGGTCAGAACTTCTAGAATGTAGTAACAGACTTTGGATATGAGATGAGGTGGGAGAGAGTGGCAAGGACCAATTTATGTAGGGTCTTTGTATGTATGAGATAAAAAAAACTACCTCCATGAATTAGTTGATGGTATAGCTAAATTTCTTTACCTCAATGTGAGGTAGTTAGTTCTAAGACTTTAGCATAACTTGCTTATCTGTCTGTTCTAGAACCTGTGGTGTCTCAGTTTTTTCAGATAAAAATAAATTGACTTCTCTCAATATGGTTAGTATTTATGGTTAGTATTTATATAGTTTCATTGTATTAGAATAATACCAGAGGAACCATATGCTTAGACTGTCATGTGAAGAACTTTAAAACTTTCCTAACTTGAGATGTAGATCAAATATAACATTGTGCCATTGTGCATTTATCACTCTTTTTTCTTCAGAATTTTTTTTCCCTCCATGGGGCACATTTGCTTGGTGCTCACTGGAGAGAGACAGACAGAGAGAGGAAAAGTGAGAAATCATCCCCCTGCGGGGATGGCCTTGCCACAATCCCTTGTCCTTTATTCTTCTCTTGGGATTTTGGGCGTACATGCTTGGTGTGTATTTCAGGCCACTGGGTCCAGGACTTGAAATGTGGAGTCAGCCACTTAGGATTCAGTGCCTTAACCACCATGCCACCTGCTGGCGCCATTTCAGTTCATTTTAATGAACAATTGAAATAAGATTTTTCGGTGTGTCCTTCAGAATTTTGAAGTTTAGATATATTGTTTCATCTTTTTCAGTCTGAGGGAAAAGGCCATTCCAGTGCTGGAGATGCAATATATGAGGTGGTAAGTCTACAGAGAGAGTCTGACAAGGAGGAACCAGTCACGCCTACTAGTGGAGGTTGTCCAATGTCACCCCAGGAGGAGGAAGCCGAAGATGGTAAGAGGTTGAATTTATTTAGTTCCCTTTCTTTATTTAGCTGCTTTCATCTTCAGTGTGTGAGGTGTGTGTGTGTGTGTGGGGGGGGAAGAATAGTAGTTATTCCTAGACTCTGTCACTGTTAAATTCTGCTAGATGCTGAAGAGAATTTGGTTCATTTTGTTCCTTGGTTGCATAGTTCCCAGTGCCACTTATGCAGCTATTTAAATTTGTCAGCATCACTTCGTTATTTTGGGTTACTATTTTAAGTATTTCTGAAATGTTCAATGAAAAATTTCAAATTCCCTGAAGTGTTTTTAGATTTTTAGTGATATGTCCAAGTTTTTGTTGGGCATTATTCAGTTCTGACTTGTTTTTGTTGCTGTTGCTGTATACCTCAACACACACCTTTTTGAAATAATGTGTTATCTGCTCTGTTTACTACATGGATGCTGTTGAGAGATGCTAACCAATCTCACTGGAGTCACATATCACTTGTCTCTGGGCTTAGCACTCTTATAGAAACTAAAGCTAAGTGACAGATTTTTACTTGAAGCTCTCTTTTATCTGCCTCTAGATAAGGTTTATTAATAGTTTATACATATATATGTATATATGTATGTGTGTATGTATATATATATGTGTATATATATAACTTTTTTTGAGAGGTTTTTGCTATGGGATGTGTACACTCGTCAGACAGAGAGACAGACAGAAAGTGAGAAATCACCCTCCAGGGGGAATGGCCATGCTGCAGTCCCTTCTCCTCCATTCTCCTCTCAGGATCATGGGCATGCATGCACATGAGCCTAGCTTGAGTTTAAGCCACCAGGTCCAGGACTCCAACTGCGGTTGACTACATGGGAGTCCAGTGACATAGCCATTACACCAACTGGTCCCTGTAATTTTTTTTTTTTTTAAGAGAGATTTTTGCTATAGGATGCGGGCACTTGCTGGGGAGACAAAGTGAGAAATCATCCCCCGGGGTGGATGTCTATACCACAGTCCCTTCTTCTCCATTATCCTCTCAGGATTTTAGGTATGCATGCACATGCACCCAGAGTGAGTTTTAAGCTGCCTGGTCCGGCACTTGAACTGAGGTTGACTGTGTGGGAGTCCAGTGACATAACCATTATGCCATCTATTGGTCCTGAATTTATATCACTTTTGAAAAAAGTATCTTAGGATTCTTAGCCTTTTTTTTTTAGAAATCAACCCTTTTGTTGATTGCTATAAAAATAATAGTTCTTTTTAACTAATATTTATTGGGTTCTTACTGTCTTCTAAGCATTGTTCTAAATGTTTCAAATGTTAGCTAATTAATTAGCTTTTAAATTGCCAGAGCACATATTATTTGCCAGAGAGACACACAGAGACAGAGATGAAGAGGGAGAGAACACCCCTTCAGGGGCTGTGATTATACCACAATCTCTTTTCCTCCATTTCTCCATTCTCTTGGGGTTTGAGTATGCATGTACATGTGTTTGATATGTTTTTCAAGCTGCTGGGGCCAGGATTTGAACCATAGTTGGCCATGTGGGATCCATTTTCCTTTACTGCTAGTCTATGGGGCTGGCCTGAATATGTTAACTTACTTGATTCTTGCAATCCTATGAGCACTCTTATTACATTGGTTTTAGGCATAATAAAATGAGGCATAGAGTCTTAAGTCAGTTGCTTAAGGTCACTCATCTTTAATGGACAAAAGTAAGGTCTGAATCCAGGTTGGCTATTATTTGTACTTGTAACTACCACATTATTCTGCCAGTTAACCAAGTGACTAAAGCAAGAAAGAAATTTGGTTTTAAAAAATAAGGTAAAATTCACATAACATAAAATTAATCATGTAAAACTGTACAATTCCGTGGCATTTAGTACATTCACAGTGATGGGGAGCAATGACTTCTATCTAGTTTCAAAACATTTCTGTCATCCAAGAGAAAACACCATATCCATTAAACATTGACTCCCTGTTCTTCCCTTTCCCTAGCTCCTGTCAACAAATCACTTTGTTTCTGTCTCTATGGATTTACCTATTCTGGATAATTCACGTAACTGGAATCATACAAAATGTGACCTTTTGTGTTTGCTTCAGTTAGTTGTTTTGAGTGTATGATCAGGAGTGGAATTGCTAGTCATATTGTAATTCTATATTTTTTGAATGGCTGCCAAAATAGTTTCCACAGGGACCAGCAGTTAGCGTAATGGCTATGTCGCTGGACTCCCACATGGTTGACTGCAGTTCGCGTCCCAGACCTGGTGGCTTAAAACTCATGCCAGGTACATGTGCGTGTGTGCCCAAGATCCCGAGAGGAGAATGGAGGAGAAGGGATTGCGGCGTGGCCATTCCCCCTGGGGGGGTGATTTCTTGCTTTCTGTCTCTCTATCTCTCTCTGTCTGTCTGGCGAGTGCATGCGCTGCCCTATAACACTCGCCAGACCCCACCCCCCCCAAAAAAAAATAGTTCACACAGTGGTTGAACCATTTTGCTTTTCCACCAGCAGTTCCTCTACAGTGCAGACATAGTTTGTTATGTTTTATTTATTTATTTATTTACATTCATTCACTGTACATCATTACAACATACAAAATGAGATTTTCCATCTAGAGTACATTGTATATTGGCTCAATCAAGCATATCAACATATATGTTATCGTCAGCAAATAATTTTCCATTTCTTGTTTCCTATATGTTTTGCTTTTTTCCCCTCATCCTTGATTCCCTATCTCTTACCCTCTGCCATCTACCACTCTCCTCCCACAGTTTCTGGTATCTGTGTTTGCTTTCTATACTGTTTTCCCCCACATTTTATTGAATCACTAAAGATCTTAATTAAACTAAATATTTTCATAGCAAGCACAGCTGATATATACATTTCTATGAACACAAGTCCAACTTTAGGCATAAGCCTTGATGAGTAGATTGAACATCCTATAAAGTAGCACCTAGCTGGGGCTATATATCATACTGCAGTCATCGAATAGGTATTTTTTTTTCCTGAAACTTTTTTTTTCCAACTTAATTTACTTACATTCCTTCCCTAAGCATCATCACAGCATACAAAATGTGATTTCCCATCCAGAATATACTGCATAGTGGCTTAATCATGCATATTATTATCACAAATTTTCCATTTCTAGTTTCTAGAATTTTTTTTTTTACCCCTATTTCTGCCCCTCTGTCCTTTCCCACCCTCTTCTCACACTATCTCTTGTGTCTACAATTGTCTTCCATTCCTTTCCCACCCACATTGTATTGATCACACAGTTTCTTAAATAATCTAACTACTTTCAATAGCAGGTTCACTTGATACTATTAAGAAAACCAGTTTAACTTAAATTAAAGAAATGCTAAGGAACTTTGCTTAAAGCCAGGAAACTGGTTAGGATTCTGATCAAATGATAGGTGCATGAACCTATTCATATCTCAAGACAGGACACAAATCCTTACAACCAGGTAACAAAGTCTACAAGAAAGTCAGCAATATTTTAGTCAAAAGTCATAAAATTATACTTCACCAATTCAGTTTCTTGTACTTTATCTTCTGTTGTGGTTCAGTTTTCCCGATTACATTCTGGGATATAATTTTCAACTTATATTTTACTTTTTAAAAATTTAGCTCTTCTGGTAGATATGAAGCTATACCTGATTGTGGTTTTGATTTGCATTTCCCTGATGACTAATAACGTTGAGCATCTTTTCATGTTCTCACTAGGTATTTGTAAATCTTTGGTGAATTGTTTACTGAGTCTTTACCTATTTAAAAATTGTGTTCTTGGGACTATCAGATGACATAATGGCTATGTCACTGGACTCCCGTATAGTCAACTGCGGTTTGAATCCTGGACCCAGTGGCTTAAACTCACGCCAAGTGTGTGTGTGTGTGTGTGTGTGTGCGTGCGTGCGTGTGTGTGTGTGTGTGTGTGTGCATGCCCAAGATCCCCAGAGGAGAATGGAGGAGAAAGGATTGCAGTGTGGCTATCACCCTGGAGGATGATTCCTTGCTTTCTGTCTCTCTGTCTCTCTCTTTCTGGTGAACGCATGCGCCCTGTAGCAAAACCACTCCAAAAAAATATTGTGTTCTTTCGCGTTTCATTGTCAAGTTCTAATTTTTGTATATTCTGGATACTGAACCCTTATCATTTAGATGATTTGTAAATGTTTTCTCCTGTAAGTTTTCTTGGTAGTGTCCTTAGATGCAAAGGAGTTTTTAATTTTAAAGAAGTACCAGTTGTTCCTTTTTTCTTTTGTTGTGTTTGCTTTTAGTTTCATATTTATTAATTTGTTGCCAGATTAAGATGTCATGGGACCAGCAGTTAGCATAATGGTATGTCGCTGGACTCCCATGTAGTTGACCGCGGTTTGAGTCCTGGACCCAGTGGCTTAAACTCACGCTGGGCGCATGTGCATGCATGCCCAAGATCCCGAGAGGAGAATGGAGGAGAAGGGATTGTGGCGTGGCCATCCCCCTGGGGGGTGATTTCTCACTTTCTATCTCTTTGTCTTTCTCTGTCTCTTTGGCAAGCACATGTGCCCTATGGCAAAAACCTCTCAAAAAAAAAAAAAAAAGATGTCATGAAAATTACCTCTGTTTTCTTCTAAAAAAATTTATGGTTCTTATATTTAGATCTTTAATTCATTTTGAGGTAATTTTTACCATGTGATGAGGTAGGGGTTCACCATTTCTTTGACATAGGCCTATTTGGTTGTTTCAGCACAATTTGTCGCAGAGACTATGCTTTCTCTATCGAATGGTCTTGGCAGTTTGTTTTGAAAATTAATTGAGTAAAGATATATGAGTTTATTTCTGGACACTCAGTTTTTATAAATTCCAGATCTATGTGCTTGCTCTTAGGTTCATACCAAATTGTTTTGATTATTGTAGGTTTATTTTTTTAATTTTAAAAAAAGTTTTGGAGAAGTTTTTGCTATAGGGCACATGCGCTCGCCATACAGACAGAGAGACAGAAAGCAAGAAATCACTCCCTAGGAGAGATGGCCATACTGCAGTCCCTTCTCCTTCATTCTCCTCTTGGGATCATGGGCATGCACGCACACGTGCCCGGCGTGAGTTTAAGTCACCAGGCCCAGGACTCGAACCACAGTCGACTACGTGGGAGTCCAGCGGCATAGCCATTACGCCAACTGCTGGTCCCTGATTATTGTAGGTTTATAGTAAGGTTTAAAATTGGGAAATGTGAGTCCTCCAAGATTTTTTCCTGTTTGGAGATTGCTTCAGCTATGGGATGGTGTCCCCTTGTAATTATATATGAATGCTAGTATTATTTCTGCAAAAGAAAGACAGTAATTGTTAGTGAAAGGAAAAGGTAGTGTATTAAGTGAAAGTATAAGTACAGTTCTGTAGGAGCGGGTGCGAGTAAAGAGAGAGGGTGAGAATGATGCAAAGGCCTTTGTTGGAATTTTGATTGAAAATCAGAATGGAATTTTTAGATTGTTTTGTGTAGTATTGCCTTAATAATATTAAGTCTTTTATTTTATGAATATAAAATGTCTTTGCATTTATTTAGATTTTCTTAATTTCTTCTAGAAGTGTTTTGATAACTAATTTTTAAACCAACCACTTGGTTTTTGTAGCCTGGTGGAATCTTGCTTTTACAATTAAAGACTCTGGGGGCCAGCCGGTGGCATGGTAGGTAAGGCGCTGGACACTCCCACATGGCTGACCATGGTTTGAGTCCTGGACCTGGTGGCTTGCTTTCTCACTCTCTCTTTCTTTGGTCAAATTAAAATAAATGAATGAGTAAATGAAATCAAATAAATAATTTAAAAACCAATAAATGGCTCTGATGAGATTCTTATGCTCTTCTAATAGTTATTTGACTTTGTTGATTAAACCTAGCTATTATAGGTTTTTATTTTCCCTTTAATTTATGATAAAGAGTTCCTCTGGATTTTTTTCTCATTGACAGTACTTTTGTCCTTTTACTTTTCTAGTAGTTACATTTAAAAACTTTTGTTCTCACTGATTCATCATAATCTTCTATGACTTTGCTTTCTCCTCTGTTGAACAAACACACATTGGACTATAGTAACTGCATGGTTATGTAGTCATTACTATCTACTTCCTCATGCCTTTCTAGTTTGCCTCATCTGTCCTTAAACACCACTCTTGGATCAGTCTAAGTATGTCTTCTCTTCTATAATAAATGAGTCAATAATTACAATATCATTTTCAGCAATCTTATTTTTCAGAGCAGGGCATTTTGGCTGAATTGTGTTTGACTGTGTGGAAGTGGGTATTTTAATTTTGGAGAACAATTTTTTTCTTTGAAAATTTATTTCTGGAATGGGAGAGAGGGAGGGAAGGCGATCTCCTGATAGACTCTTGCCACACCACAATTCTCCTGTCAGCCTCCCAGCCCGGCAGCACCATAGCAGGTTGCCTGGCATGTTCAAGGCAACCTGGGATCCAAAACCAGGCCTCTCATGTGGCTCTTGTATCACACAGTGGCACCCTTCTATCTGCACCACTGAAGCTGGGCCAGAAAAGCAGTTTTCGAAAAATAATTAATAGATGTACACTACCAATCTTGGTAGTGTACTGAGTAGCATACAGAATTGTCGTGCTGGAGGCCACGTGGCCCACAGTGGATTCATATCTTCAGTTGACCTGAAAGTGTGCCAGGTGTGCATGCACCAAAGATCTTGACAAATGGAGGGCCGTGGGAAGGGAATTGTGATGTGATGGGATCTTGTTGGAGGTACCTGTCTCTTTCTCTCACATGCATGCATTCTCTGTCATAAATTAAAATAAAATTAGTAGAGTCCCTTATCCTTCCCTCCCTTTTTCCTTCCTTCCTTCTTTCATTCTCTCTTTTCTCTCTTTCATTTATTAATTCACGGACATTGAGCAGTTAGTGCAGAGTCTATGAATCCCTTCTCCCCCTTGTAGTTTTCTGTAGTATTAACATTTTGCATCAATATGTTACATTTATTATAATTAATGAACAATTACCAATTAAATATTATTAAATAAAGTACAGTTTCTATTAAGGTTTAATCTTTGCATTGTATAGTTTTATGGGATTTGGCAAATGCATGATGTCATTTATCAACCTTAATAGTGTCATACAGAATAGTACCACTGCCTTAAAAATTAATATCTTTTTGTGTCTTAATAGCTTATTTCTTCTTCTTTTTTTTTGAGATATTTGTGTTAGAGGGTGTGTGTGCTCACCATACAGACAAAAAGTGAGAAATCACCCCCACACCCCAAAGAGGGATGGCTATGCTGCAGTCCCTTCTCCCCCATTCTCCTCTTGGGATTTTGGGCACACATGCACATGTGCCCAGTGTGAGTTTCAAGCCTCCAGACTGGGGACTTAAACCGTGGTTGGCCATGTGGGAGTCCAACAATGTAATCATTACACCATCTGCTGGTCTTGCTAATTTCTTTTTATTGCTATATAGTACTCCATTTTACAGATGAATCAGAGTTTGTTTATCCATTCACCTGTTGAAGGCAACTTTCTTTTTTTCTAATTTTTGGCAGTAAAATAAAGCTATTATAAACATTCATATGCAAGATTTTGTGGGGACATACGTTTTCACCTCATCTGCATAATACCAGGAGTGTGATTGCTGGGATATGTGTTAAGCCTTTGTTAAAGAGCCAAACTGTCTCCCACTATAACTGTACTGTTTTAACTGTGGTCACCATGCTGTGAAATACATCACTAAAACTTATTCTTCATGTTTAACTGTAATTTTGTACCCTTTGACCAACATTTCTTTCTTTCCTAACCTTCCCAGCCTCTGGTAACCACTATTTGTGCTGCCTCAATGAGTTCAACTTACCCTAAGTACTACATTAAAGTGAGATCATACAGTATTTGTCTTTCTATTCCTGACTTATTTCACTTAGCATACTGTCCTCCGAAATCAATCCAGCTGTCATAAATCTGTGCTATCACAAATGACAGGATTTCCTTCTGTTTTAAGGCTCTATTGAATTCCATTTTGTATATATTCCATATTTTCTTTTTTTATCTGTAGATAGATATTTAAGCTGGTTCTATATGGTTACTCTTGTGAATAATGCTGTAATGATCATGGGAGTGTAGATATATCTTTCACATATTGGTTTTATTTCATTTACATACATACCCTGTGGTGGGATTGCTGTATCATATAGTAGTTGATTTGTAGTTTTCAGGCATCTTCATATTCTTTTTCAAAATGTTTGCACTAATTTATATTCCCACCAATAGTATACTAGAGTTTACTCTTTTCATATCCTTGCCAATACTTGCCTTTTGTCTTTTCCATAATAGCCACTTTTTTTTTTTGCCATAGGGCACATGTGCTCACTGAAGAGAGAGAGACAGAGACAGAGACAGGGAAAGTGAGACAACACTTTCCTGTGGGAATAGCTTCTCTGCAATTCCTTCTCCTCTTTCTCTTCTTAGGATTTTGGGGGCACACACACACACACACACACACACACATGCCTGGCATGATTTTCAAGCCTCTTGGTCCAGGACTTGAGCTGCGATTGGCTATGTGGAAATTCAGCGCCTTAATCACCATGACACCTGGTCTTGGTAACTGCCGTTCTAACAGGTGTGAGGTGATATGTCTTTGTAGTTTTAATTTACATTTCCTTAATGATGATATATAGTGTTTTTTCATGTAGCTGCTGGCTATTCCTCTATTGTCTTTTGAGAAATGTCCATTCAGGTCATTTGCCCATTTATGAATCAGGTTATTTATATTCTTCATATTGAGTTGTTAAAGTTATTTATATATATTTTGGATATTAACCCCATATCAGATGTATGGAAGGCAAATGTTTTTTCCCAGTCCATGGGTTGTCTCTTCACTCTGGTAATTGTTTACTTAGCTGCACAGAAACTTTTTTGATTTAATTCCATATGTCTATTTTTTGTTTTGTTTTCAGTGCTTTTGGGGTTAACTCCAGGAAATTACTGCCTAAACCAGTGTCATTGTGTTTTCTTCTAGTAATATCACAGTTTTAGATCTTTATGTTTAAATCCACTAAATACTTTTGGATTGACACTTGCTAAAAGGATCTAATTTTATTTTTCTGAATGTCAGTATCCAATTTTCTAACATTATCTATTGAAGAGACTGCCCTTTCCTCATCATATCTTCTTGACAGCTTTGTAAAATAATCAGTTTATTGTAAATGCATTTATTTATTTATTTATGGGTATTCTGTTCTGTTTCATTGATCTGTGTGTTTATTTTTACCAGTACCATGTTGTTTTGGTTACTATAGCCTGCAGTATATGTTGAAATCAGTAATGAGATGTCCTCAGTTATATTCTTTTTGCTAAAGATTGCTTTGATTATTTGGTGTGTGTTTTGCTTTCATAAGAATTTTAGTTGTTGTTTTTTTTTTAATTTCAGTAAAAATGTCATTACTATTTTGATAGAGATTGCATTAAAGCTGTAGATTGCTATGAGTGGTATGGACATTTTAATATACTTTTTTTGGAGAGGTTTTTGCTATAGAGTGTGTGCGCTCACCAGAAAGACGGAGAGAGACAGAGAGACAGAAAGTGAGAAATCACTCCCCGGGGGGGAGGGGGGGAAAGGCTATGCTACAATCCCTTCTCCTCCATTCTCCTCTCGGTATCTCTTGGGCACGCACGCACACACACCCGGCATGAGTTTAAGCCACTGCGTCCAGAATCCGAACTGCGGTCAACTACATGGGAGTCCAGTGACATAGCCATTACGCCAAGTGCTGGTCTCATACTTTTTTTTTTTTTTTCTTGAGAGAGATTTTTTGCTGTAGGGCTCATGCACTTGACGAAGAGACAAGAGAAACAGAGAGATAGAAAGTGAGAAATCATCCCCACCCGCAAGGGGGGATGGCCATGTCCCAGTCCCTTCTCTTACATTCTCCTCTTGGGATTTTGGGCACACATGCACATGCACTGAACATGTGTTTGAAACCATCAGGCCTGAGACTAGAACTGTGGTCTGCTATGTGAGAGCCGAGCAACATAACCATTAGACCCTCTGCTGGTCCTATTTTAATAATATACTTCTTATCCACAAACATGAGACATCTTTCCATTTATTTGTGTCTTCAATTTTTTTGTTATCAATGTTTGATAGTGTTTAATGTAGAGATCTTTAATACTCAAAAAACATTAATTTACTTCATCAAAAATATTACTCGAAAGTATGTTATTATAAAACAATTTTAGTGGCTCTCCAGAAATTTTTAAAAGAATATATAATAATTGTGTAGTTGATGGAGTAAAGCATGGTTATCCAGTACAAAAATACATTGTACAGTTATTAAATCTATCACTTTAACCATTTTCCATTACTTTGTTTAGGGAACATTCAAAATTTTCTTAGTGGGACCAGCAGTTGGCATAATGGCTATGTCGCTGGACTCCCATGTAGTTGATCACAGGGAGAGTCCCGAAGCCAGTGGCTTAAACTCACGCCTGGTGCATGTACGTGAGTGCCCAAGATATTGAGAGGAGAATGGATGAGAAGGGATTGCAGTGTGACCACCCTGCCAGAGGGTGATTTCTCACTTACGTCTCTCTGTCTCTCTCTTTCTGGCAAGTGCACGCGCCCTATAGCAAAAACTTCTCCCCCAATTTTTTTTTCTTAGCTACTTTGGTAATTGTTTATATAGATATTGTTCACATAATAAATTGTTGTTAATTATATAAGTATTTATTGTGTATCACTAGTCATTAGGGAAATGCAAATCAAAACCACAGTGAGATACCATCTCACCTCAGTTGGAAGGTCTATTACCAGACAAAAAATAACAAATTCTAGCAAGGATGTGGAGAAAAGGGAATTCTTTTATACTGTTGGTGGATGGGAATATAAATTAGTACAACCATTCTGGAAAATCATGGAGGTTTCTCAGAAACTAAAAATAGAACTGCTCTATGATCCATCAGTCTCACTATTAGACATATAGCTAAAGGAAAGGAAATCAGTGTGTCATAAACATATCTGCTTGTAGTAATACCATTAATAATAGCCATGATAGAAATCAATCCAAGTGTCTATCAGCAAACTAATGTTTCATAAGAATTTTAGTTGTTGTTTTTTTTTTAATTTCAGTAAAAATGTCATTACTATTTTGATAGAGATTGCATTAAAGCTGTAGATTGCTATGAGTGGTATGGACATTTTAATATACTTTTTTTGGAGAGGTTTTTGCTATAGAGTGTGTGCGCTCACCAGAAAGACGGAGAGAGACAGAGAGACAGAAAGTGAGAAATCACTCCCCGGGGGGGAGGGGGGGGAAAGGCTATGCTACAATCCCTTCTCCTCCATTCTCCTCTCGGTATCTCTTGGGCACGCACGCACACACACCCGGCATGAGTTTAAGCCACTGCGTCCAGAATCCGAACTGCGGTCAACTACATGGGAGTCCAGTGACATAGCCATTACGCCAAGTGCTGGTCTCATACTTTTTTTTTTTTTCTTGAGAGAGATTTTTTGCTGTAGGGCTCATGCACTTGACGAAGAGACAAGAGAAACAGAGAGATAGAAAGTGAGAAATCATCCCCACCCGCAAGGGGGGATGGCCATGTCCCAGTCCCTTCTCTTACATTCTCCTCTTGGGATTTTGGGCACACATGCACATGCACTGAACATGTGTTTGAAACCATCAGGCCTGAGACTAGAACTGTGGTCTGCTATGTGAGAGCCGAGCAACATAACCATTAGACCCTCTGCTGGTCCTATTTTAATAATATACTTCTTATCCACAAACATGAGACATCTTTCCATTTATTTGTGTCTTCAATTTTTTTGTTATCAATGTTTGATAGTGTTTAATGTAGAGATCTTTAATACTCAAAAAACATTAATTTACTTCATCAAAAATATTACTCGAAAGTATGTTATTATAAAACAATTTTAGTGGCTCTCCAGAAATTTTTAAAAGAATATATAATAATTGTGTAGTTGATGGAGTAAAGCATGGTTATCCAGTACAAAAATACATTGTACAGTTATTAAATCTATCACTTTAACCATTTTCCATTACTTTGTTTAGGGAACATTCAAAATTTTCTTAGTGGGACCAGCAGTTGGCATAATGGCTATGTCGCTGGACTCCCATGTAGTTGATCACAGGGAGAGTCCCGAAGCCAGTGGCTTAAACTCACGCCTGGTGCATGTACGTGAGTGCCCAAGATATTGAGAGGAGAATGGATGAGAAGGGATTGCAGTGTGACCACCCTGCCAGAGGGTGATTTCTCACTTACGTCTCTCTGTCTCTCTCTTTCTGGCAAGTGCACGCGCCCTATAGCAAAAACTTCTCCCCCAATTTTTTTTTCTTAGCTACTTTGGTAATTGTTTATATAGATATTGTTCACATAATAAATTGTTGTTAATTATATAAGTATTTATTGTGTATCACTAGTCATTAGGGAAATGCAAATCAAAACCACAGTGAGATACCATCTCACCTCAGTTGGAAGGTCTATTACCAGACAAAAAATAACAAATTCTAGCAAGGATGTGGAGAAAAGGGAATTCTTTTATACTGTTGGTGGATGGGAATATAAATTAGTACAACCATTCTGGAAAATCATGGAGGTTTCTCAGAAACTAAAAATAGAACTGCTCTATGATCCATCAGTCTCACTATTAGACATATAGCTAAAGGAAAGGAAATCAGTGTGTCATAAACATATCTGCTTGTAGTAATACCATTAATAATAGCCATGATAGAAATCAATCCAAGTGTCTATCAGCAAACTAATGGAAAAAGAAAATGTCTACACACATGCACATGCACACATACACGATGGAATGAAATGCTTATCAGCCATTAAAAAGAATTAAAATCCTGTCATTTGAGATAAAATGGTTGAGCTGGGAAGACATTATAGTAAGTAAAATATGCTAGGCACAGAAAAAGAAATACCACATATTCTCACTCGTGTGGAAATAGAGAAAGAAAATCTCATAGAAAAAGAGAGTAGAAGAGAATGATCACAGAGACTGGGACAGAAAGGGAGAAGAGGAGGGAGGATAAAGAGATATCGGTTAACAGGAACAAAATTACAGATACTTGAGGGAACAGTTTCATACTGCATACTCCAGACTTGCTGTACTTGCTCATTAACTCTAGGAGTTTTTGTTAGTACTTTTAGATTTTCTATATATACCATCATTCCACCTGTGAATAAAGACATTTTTATTTCTTTCTTTAAAATCTGCCTATACTTTATTTTCTAAATGTCTTAATGCATTTGTTAAGAATTCCAAATACTGTTAAATGGAAGAGTAGGGATTTTCTGCTGTTTTGCTGATCTTAGTAGGGAGAAGGCATCTAGTTTCTCACCATTAAGCATGATATTACTTGTAGGATTTTGGTAGATGATCTTTATCAAGGAGAGAGAGTTTTCTGTTTGTAGTTTGGCGATAATTTTTATCATGAATACGTGTTGGATTTTGTTCATGGTTTTATTGATATGATCATGTGATTTTCCGTCTTTATGTATATTAATTGATTTTTCTTTTAACTTGCCAGAGAGTGTGTGTGCTTGCCAGAGAAAGAGACAGAAAGGAAGAGAGCAAGAAAGTACTTCTCGTGGGGCATGGTCACATTGTAATCCCTTTTCCATCTGCCTATCCTTTCTGGATTTGGGGCAAGCATACTCATGCTCCTGCTGTGTTTTTCAAGCTGCCAAGTCTGGGACTTGAACCATGAAGTTGACTGTGTGGGATCCAGTCACCTTAACCTTGATGCCATGGGCTGATGCTTAATTTGCTTTAGTGTTACTTTGTTCTGATTATCTAGTCAGCACCTTCTAGTTCCTCATGCCTTTATGTTTTGCTTCATCTGTTCTCTAAATGAAAGTCTTGGGTCACTTTAGATATAAGTCTACTCTGCCTCAATATATGAGCCACCAATTATAATCCTTTCTTCAGCTCTTTCATTCTTTAAAACGGCATTTGACTGATTACCTGACATTTTTGATGTAGGTTAAAAGAGCCATTAAAATGGACTTTATGAAGGCAGCAGTTATATGTAATAGAAAGAGCCTGTTTTGAATGTACAGTTCATGGAGGTTTGAAAAATGGTTATGTCTATATAATCACTACCAGAATTATGATAGAAACGATTTCCATCAATCAAAACAAACAAACAAATACAAACAAAAAACCACAACTCTATTGTCCATCCTATACTCTCACCTGTGGTTCCTGGTAGTCACTAATCTGTTTTCTGTCACTACAGTTTACCTTTTCAATAATTTTACATAAATGAAATAATTGAGTACTTAGTCTTTTATAACAGGTTTCTTCACATAACTTAATACTTTTGAGATTTATCTGTGTTATGTTGATCGTTGGTTTCTTTTCATTATTGAGTACTAATCTATTGCATAGATAGGCTGCAATATGATAACACAACCAGTTAATAGGCCTTTGGGTTGTTTCTAGCTATTACCTTTATGAATAATACTGCTATGAATATTCAAGTACAATTTATGTTAGTAGCTATGGAAATTCATTTCATTTCGGGAAATATCTAGGAGTATACTGGCTGGATCTTGTCACAAGCATATAGTTAACTTTTTAAGAAACCATAACCATTCAAAGTATCTGTAACATTTTTTATTTATCTATTATTGTTGTAATTTTTAAGTCACTAGGTCCAGGATTAAAACCATGATCAGTCATGTGGGAATCCATCACCTAACTACCATGCCACCTCCTAGCCCATAGCTATAACATTTTAATTATCAGTGACATATGAGTCAATTGCCCCGTATCCTCATCAACATTTGGCATTGCCAGTTTTGTATATTTTTGTTAGTGAGTATGTTGTAGTGTGTTATGGTAGATTGTTGTATTAATTTGCATTTCCCTAATGATTAATTTTTTTGTGTGTATCTTTTCATGCGATTATTTGCCATTTGTATATCTTGGTCAAGTACCTGTTCAGCTATATTGCTCATTTTAAAACTGGGTTGTCATATTGACTTATAAGAGCTCTATGTATATTTTGGATAAAAGTCCGCCCTCAGATGTGTTTTGCAAACATTTCTCCCATTCTGTAGTTTACCTTTTCATTTTCTTTTTTTTGGGGAGAGGTTTTTGCTATAGGGCATGTGCGCTCGCCAGACAGACAGAGAGAGACAGAGAGTCAGAAAGCGAGAAATCACCCCCCAGGGGGGATGGCCATGCCGCAATCCCTTCTCCATTCTCCTCTTGAGATCTTGGGCACACACGCACACGCGCCTGGCATGAGTTTAAGCCACCTGGTCTGGAACTCAAACCACGGTCGACTATGTGGGAGTCCAGCGACATAGCCATTACCCTACCTTTTCATTTTCTGAACAGTGTCTTTGAAGAGGAAAAGTTTAATTTTTATGAAACCCAATTTGTCATTTTTTTTCGTCTATGTTTTGTATCTATGGTCTAATAAATCCTTGCCTAACTAAAACACTTAGTTTTAAATTTTCCTTCTAGAAGTTTTTTTTTTTTAAGAATTATTTTATTTATCTTTAACCATTTATTTATTTCAATTTGACCAGAGAGGAGGGGGAGAGAAAGAGAAAGAGAGAGAGAGAGAGAGAGAGAAAGCCACCAGGTCTAGGACGCAAACTGCAGTCAGCCATGTGGGAGTCCAGTGCCCTTCCCTTAACCATTACACATCCTGCCAGCTCCTCTTCTAGGAGTTTTATAGTTAAGTTTTAAGTTTAGATTTATGATCTGTTTAAATTTCATGAATGGTTGGAGGTAGAGGTCAAAGTTCCTTTTTCTGGCTTAATCTACACAAATAGTTCTTATCTCTTATTGTTTCGGTGGGTCAAGAATTAGGAAGTGGCTTTTCTGGAAAATTTTGGCTAAGATTTTTCTCATCAAGAGTCAGATATTATCTGGGAACCAGCAGTTAGTGTAATGGCTATGTCGCTGGACTCCCACGTAGTCGACCGTGGTTCGCTTTCAGGACTTGGTGGCTTAAAACTTACGCCGGACGCGTGTGCGTGCGTGCCCAAGATCCCAAGAGGAGAATGGAGGAGAAGGGATTGCGGCATGACCATCCCCTCTGGGGGGTGATTTCTCGCATTCTGTCTCTATGTCTCTCTCTGTCTGGCGAGCGCACGCGCCCTATAGCGAAAATCTCTCAAAAAAAAAAAAAAAGAGTCAGATATTATCTGGGCATATAGTCATCTGAAAACTTGACTGTGTGGAGCTAAAAGCTTGGAGAAGTTTCAAGGGGCTCACACATATATTTATAGCTGCTAGAATGATGCTAGTTGTTAGCAAGAAATATAATTTTCTTTCTACATAGGCTGCTTGATAGGGGCTACTTACCCTTACATTTCCTAGCCTTGGAGTCATACAGCATCAATGCTCCAGTATTCTGTTAATTATAAAATTGTCCTTGCACTGAGCGATTCCACTATATTCTATAGAAGACTTTCAGGAACACTGTTGAGGTCATCTCTGTTTCAGCTGACCTGAATGAGAAAACAGCAGATATCATATGCAGGAGATTTGGGGGCCAGACCTAGCAGCTGTGCACATTCTTTTCCACTAAACAAGAACTGCAGGGGCGGCTGGGGAATGTAATTGAGTTATGTTCTAAGAAAAATAAAAGATGTGACAAGCATCTATCAGAAAGCTATTTGAACATAAGATGTTAGGTAATGTCATATAAAAATGCCACTCTCCTTAGAAATGAAAAATATATGGAACTAGAATTGGAAAAGAACAAAATTAATAAAATGACAGGTGCTATTTATTAAGAATTCATTATACAGTTTAGTATCACATAAGTTTGCCTTTTGCTCTAATCTGGTAAGAAATTCTTCAGTTCTAACCTGCTAACTTTGAAGAATAGCTAACATAGATTACAGTGTATAATGCTTATTAGATCTAGTTTTATATTTTACTTACATGAACTCTGAAAAATAACTATTGTTTCTATACTACACATGAGGAAATAGACTCAAAATTTTAAATAAATAATTTGAAGCCACAGAGCCTAGTAAGTATTAAATACAGAATTCAAACCTGTGTCAGAATCATCCTACATGAAGTTCATGATTTTTCATGACATACAGAATAAATGTATTCTCCTTTAAATCACTGAATTGAGGGACCAGCAGTTAGCGTAATGGCTATGTCGCTGGACTCCCAGGTAGTCAACTGTGGTTCGAGTCTCGGACCTGGTGGCTTAAACTCACGTTGGGCACGTGTGCGTGCGTGCCCAAAATCCCAAGAGGAGAATGGAGGAGAAGGGATTGTGGTGTGGCCATCCCCCCTAGGGGATGATTTCTTGCTTTCTGTCTCTCTGTCTTTCTGGTGAACGCAAACACCCTATAGGGAAAACCTCTCCAAAAAAAAAAAAAAAAAGAAAAAAAATCACTGAGTTGATATAACTATACTCTTAATTGTTTTTAATAATCCCTTTACAGACAAGGTATTCTAGCCTTTATATATTTTAGATAATCTATTGTAGATATTCTGGCTTTGTCTGAAATTGTAGACTTTGGATAGATACAATGCGATATAATATGAAAATACAATTTGAAACCCTTTCTTTCAAATAGCATTGTTTTCAGAGCCTTCATCATATTGGCAGCACTTTAAAGAGTGATTTTAAGTATGCATGCATGTAAAAAAAGTACATTAACAAAGAACTTTAAATAGGGAATATTTGTTATATCAACCAGAAACCACATATACTTCTTTAAAGTAACAATCGTAGAGAAGTCTATTGGAAATCAAAATTTTTCTCTTCAAAAGAAGTTTTAGGGACAAGTATACCTTTAATTTATCATGCATTTGCTTGATAAATTACTCAAGTTCATTCAAGAATTGGGAAGGAATTGTATGCAGTCATGATTACTTTAAGGGTGATAAGATTTGAAAGTTGTGCAAATGTGCTCTTAAATGGAAGAGGGTGAACTTAGGAAAGCTACATTATAGGGCAGCCTGTTATGTGGTTAAGGTGGCCCCAGGACCCCACATGGGCAACTGTGCATCTTGAGTCCCAGCCCAGTCCTAGTCTTGAGAAACAGTCTGGGCATATCCATGTGCCAAAATCCCAAAAGGAGGGAGGAATGGAGGAAAATGAATTGCAGTGTGACCATTCCGCATCAGGGGATATGGTTCTCACTTTTTCTCTAGCTCTCTCTGGCAAGTGTACATGCTCTCTAGCAAAATTTAATAAAAGAAAAGAAAAGAAACATTACTAGAAAATGACTCATTTAGAAGTAAATGTTAAACCAAATGACTGCATAGTTTTGCCTTGTTATTAATAAGTAAATCATCTAGAAACAGCAACTGCTAGGACCTTGAAATAATATAGATAAGCATTAGAAAAGTTTATCTTTTTTGGTCTAAATTGTGGTAAAAGAATTTTTTTTGGTTTTTGTTTTGTTTTTGTTTTTACTTTTTTATTTGGATGCTGTATTCCAGAGAGAGAGAGAGAGAGACTGCATCCTCCAGGGGAATGGTCACGCTGTAGTCCCTTTTCCATTTTTCCCTCTTTCTGGGATTTTGGGCACCCATGCACGTGTACCTGGTGTGTTTTTCAAGCTGCCAGTTTGGGACTGAAATCACACTTCTTGGCCATGTAGGATCCAGTCACCTTAACCACTATGCTGCAGGCTGGCCGAGGCACAAAGTTCTTTTTTTTTTTTTTTTTTTTTTTGAGAGGTTTTTGCTATAGAGCACGTGGGCTCTCCAGACAGACAAAGACAGAAAGACAAAGTGAGACATCACTTCCCTGCCACAGGGGAGATGGCCATGCCACAGTCCCTACTCCTCCATTCTCGGGATCCTGGGCACACATGCACATGCTCCTGGCGTGAGTTTAAGCTACCTGGTCTGGGACTCGAACCACGGTTGACTACATGGGAGTCCAGCTACATAGCCATTACACCAGCTGCTGGTTCCACAAGGTTCATTTTGACATAACTGTTTTGATAGAGTTGTTTTTGACATAGTTGCATCATAAAGGCAACCTCAAAATATAAGAGACAAGGCAGAAGAGATTGATTTGAGAATATTCTGTAGGCAAAATCAATGAGACTTATAAATGAATTGGATGTTGAGGGCAGCAGTAAAGAAGGAAGGAGAAAGAATGAAAGGCTTTATCCCAGTTTTTTAGCAAAGATGATTGGATGTCACATAATGAGACACCATGTCACCTGCTGGTCCCTCACATGAGGGTGATTTTAATAAAGTTGCAAAAAAAGCCTTATTTTATGAATTGGGGATTTAGCAGAGGGTAAGGCAGGGGAGAACAGTGCTTGAATTATTCTTTCAAGAGATGTAATGAGAAGAAGAAAGATACTGGGCTAAAAGTAACGGATTATTTCTGACCAAGAGAAGGCATTTTCAGGGGATAAAAGATTTAAGCTTCTTTGTAGATGGAGAGCAAGAACAAAGTATAGAGAGGAATTCTCTCTTAGCACTTGTCTTCGTAGTTTCCTGTTATGTTTGTGTCTTGCAAATACTATTTACTCGGCTTAGAAGGCTTTTTCCACTTAAGTACACCTGAGTAAGCTTTTCAACAAAGGCATGTTAACAGTCAAAGGAAAATAGTAATTTTAGCATAGCAGCGGTTTTGCACTCAAATGTTTCAAAATATTTTCTATGACTTCTTTTTAGTAGGTTAACAAAGGCAAATTGCATTTACAATACATTTAAAGCAAAATGACTGAGGAGCTTAGCAAATCCATTTATCACAAAGTAATGATAAAAGTGGATAAAATGATCAAAATCTACCATTTTAGGACTTTGGAAAGCAAACAGAATCATACAGTAAATTGATAAGCATTTATTCAAGAAAAAATTGCTGAACCTTGTGTAAAAACAGTGGAGTCTGTGGTATTTAGCCCCTACGGCTGCTTCCATACTGCTCATTCCCACCACTTGCTTACTGTCCTGGGAGTTTTATTAGGGAAGGACAAGCTATAAAACTAGCAGTTTTGCGTCTGCTGCCATAGGGTCTCATTTGACTTGGAGCAGAGCATAGAAAAACCCTGTTTCTTGATCACCATTGAAAACAGTAGTGATTTTTGGAGCAAAAGAGTGGAAAGGCCCATGTTGCAGGTAGTATGAGGTTATAATCCTGGTCTGGGAAGCCACAAATTGGTCAGGATTTGAACAAGGAAGTCTGAGAAATGAGTGGATCTTCAAAAGATCCTATATATTGTGGGTGATGTGGAAGCTGTCTGTATGTGCACAACTCTGTTCTTATCAGAAGAGACCAAAGAGGGCCCTAATTAGTTCTGTATCCATGCTTGCCCATGTGTGGTAGAGACATGTTTCTTTTTTTTTTGGAGAGGTTTTTGCCATAGGGCCTGTGCGCTCGCCAGGCAGACAGAGAGAGACAGAGAGACAGAAAGCGAGAAATCACTCTCCAGGGGGGATGGTCACGCCGCAATCCCTTTTCCTTCATTCTCCTCTCGGGATCTTGGGCATGCATGCACACGTGCCCGGCGTGAGTTTAAGCCACCGGGTCCGGGACTTGAACCGCGGTCGACTACGTGGGAGTCCAGCAACATAGCCATTACACTAACTGCTGGTCCCTTTTTTCCTTTTTTCTTTTCTTTTTTTTTTTTTTTTGAGACATGTTTCCAGAATTCTGTTTCCTAAATGATTTTGTTCTAGAACCTGTGTTCCTGGGAGTAAATTACTGAAGCCCAATTCTCCACAGTCAACTCTTTCGTCTTCCCTTGTTATCAAGTGTCATTTCCTAGCCTCCAAATCTAGTAATGTAGAATTAAACCTCTATCTGGCTGTATTATTTCTGTACTGAAATACTCTGATAGCTTCAAACTAATTTTCTGCTTTCTACTCTTCACACTTCCCGCATAGACTGTGTTCCACATGCCAGCCTTAGTCATCCTTTTAAAATTTATCAGATCAGTACCAACAGATGGCATAATGGTTACGTTGCTTGACTCCTACGTGGCTGACTGTGGTTCAAGTCCCAGACCCAGCAGGTTGAGACTCACGCTGGGTGCATGTTCATGCTTGCCCCAAATCCTGAGGAGAGAGTGGAGGAAAAGAGATTGTAGTGTCCCCATCCCCCTAGGGGACGATTTCTTGCTTGCTATCTCTCTGGCAAGTATATGCACCCTATAACAAATATTTCTCAAAAAAGAAAGAAAGAAATCTATTGGATCACATTACTTTTCTTAAAATTCTTTATGACTTCTTATTTTACTTAGCCAAAGTTCTTTTACCTCAGTTCACAAGGACATACACAATCTTCCTGATTTTTACTTTTGTGACCTCATTTCCTTCTACTCTCTGCCTCATAGTTTCTACATTTGTTCTTTGCTGTTCGTCAGATATACCAAATGCACTTCTTGCTCTGGGCTGTTTATTGCATTTACCATCCCCTTTCTTGGAACTCTTTTTTTTTCCCCCAGATAGCCACATGATTGGTTCTCTCTCTCCCATTACTAGTCTTTCTTCCAATGCTACAGTCTCAATAAGATCTTGCTTATTCAGTAAACAGTATGAATGTTAATAAATGAATAAGTGAATAATAATAATGACTATATAAGAATAAATAAATAACTATTATTCCTTTTATAATACCTCAAAATTATCCAGTTCTCTAGTAGAATTGAAAAAAATAGAAAAACAGGTAACATTTCTGAAATTGCACTTGAAAATGTGAGATACATACATAAAATTTTCAATTTCCCATGCTTAGATTTAGTCTATTCAAATAGGAGCAAGTCATCAAATTTCTGTTTTTTTCTGAAATTTTTTCACTTCTCTTCTCAACAATTTTTCACTACTTGAGATGTCACCTTGTCTTTTGAAAAATTTATTAGCCATCACGTGTATAAAAAAAGCTACAGAAATCACAGAGTAGGAAGTAATAGTTTCTTTTCATTTATAGATCAGGTATTTCATACATTTTCAATACACTTTATTATTAGTTCTGTAATTGACATTTCTGTCAACACAGACATCAAAAGTTAGAACTGGAGGTGGCATAGAAATGTTTTCCTGCTGAGGGGAATTAGAGTATTCTTTTATTTAATTATTTTCAACAATTTACCTGTCAAAGCAAAAGTGGAAGTTCAAGTCATTCTAAATTGTCTTGCCTTAGCCTGTAATTTAACTAAAATGGGTACAGATTTAAAATGACTAAAATTGCTCTTAATTTTCTGGGAAAGAGCTAAAGTAAAATGAATTAAGATATCTTTGCATATTTTTTCAAATGCTGTTCAAAAATGAGGTGTGTTAAAGGATATTAATTTGAATGCAAGGACTCTAAGTACAAAGTTTAGTCCTCCAATGCAGTATTATAAGGGTTATTTTTAAGTTACCCTGTCACCTTCATATACTCTCATATACTCTCAATTGTCTCTGGTGTTAAACTCAAGGTTCACTTGGTATTCCTTCATATAAATTTCTGATTGACCTTCTGTTTGTTGTCATACTCACATTTAGTTCCTTGTAACGTGTAGTGATCCACCAGGAGATGCTGTTTTAAGGCAACAAAGGGCAAGTACAGTGTGCTGCCTTTAAGACATTTGACTAGGAACTATAAAAGTTCAATTTCACAATAACATTAGATAAGTTTAACACTTGATTGTACCTTTTAGGTTTAGTATAATCTGTGTGTTTCTTAAAAATTTGGATTGACTAAAATGTGTGTGTATACACATACAGACACACACACACACACACACACACACACACACACACACATACACACTATATAGTCCTCCCCTCCCCCCGGCCCCCCACCCCGTGGACTGGCCGTATGGTCTAGTGAGTGGTTAAGGCAGATGGATCCCATACCAGCTGCACAGTTTGAATCCCAGCAGCTTGAAAAACACACTGGACATGTGTATATGCATGCCCTAAATCCCAACAGGAAGAGAAGTAGAGAAGAGAAATAGAGAAATACGGTTTGACTGTGTTACTCTTGGGGGAGGATGCTTTCTCTCTGGTGAGCATGCACACCCTCTGCAAAAGTAAAAAAAAAATCTTCTTGATGTAAATGACTTAGTTGTCATTTTTATTTTGTGTCTGATTGCATTAGTGAAGACTTCTAGCACTACGTTTAAAAGGAGTGGAGAAAGTGGGCAGCCCCGTCGTGTTTCACTTTTTACTGGGAAAGCTTTCAGCTTTTCCCTATTCAGTGTGATGCTTGCAGTGGGTCTGTTGTACATGACTTTTATTGTGTTGAGGAATTTCCCTTTTACTCCAGTTTTTTTTTCTTTTTTTTTTGGAGAGGTTTTTGCTATAGGGCGCGTGCGCTCACCAGACAGACAGAGAGAGACAGAGAGACAGAAAGCGAGAAATCACCCCCAGGGGGGATGGCCACACTGCAGTCCCTTCTCCTCCATTCTCCTCTTGGGATTCTGGGCAGGTACGCACATGTGCCTGGCGTGAGTTTAAGCCACTGGATCTGGGACTCGAACCATGGTCAACTACGTGGGAATCCAGCGACATAGCCATTATGCCAACTGCTGGTCCCCCTTTTACTCCAATTTTAGAGTCTTCATTGTGAAGGGATGTTATATTTTATCAAATGCTTTTTCTGCTACTATAGATAGAATCATATGATTTTTATCTTTTTGTTAATGTGATATATCTATTGCTATGTTGAACTATCCTTGCATCCCTGAGATAAAAATCACCTGGTCATGTTATATAATCTTAGTTTGCTGTTGAATTCAGTTTGCTAATATATTGTTGAAAATTTTTACGTTAGTATTCATCAGGAATATAGCTCTATAGTTTTTTGTTGTTGTTATGTCTTTGCCTGGTTTTGACATCAGTGTGGTAGAGGCTTCATAAAATGAGGTTGAGAGGATTCCTTCCTTTTGAATCTTTATAGATAGTTTGAGAACAGTTGGACGTAGCTCTTTAAGAGTTTTATAGAATTCAGAAATAAAGTCATCTAGGCCTTTTTTGTTGTTGTTGGGGGACTATCACTGATTTATCTCAGTCTATTGCTACTTATAACTCATAATTAGGGAGCAAAATAGTTTCAAACTAAATTAGAAATTATCTTTTTATTTATTATTTCATAGTCTGATTAGAGAAAAAGGCTATTACAGATAGATTTTACTATAGAAACAAGTTTGTAAATGAAAATTCTTTATATTCAAATGAATTGGAGATAGAACATGTAGAAGAGAAATAAACTTTCAAAGAAAATATTGGGTCATCAGAAAACTCATGACACATTTTTACATAGGAAAATACGTCATGACTTTTCCGATAACCTTATATAATAATCATGTAGTACCTATGTGTGGCAGGCACTGGTTGAAGAAGTGCTTTTCAAACTTTAAATGTGTATATATATTACTTGGAGGTCTTGTTAAAATGAAGCCTTCTTTTTTAGGTTTGGGGTACATTTTTAAAATGTGTGTTTTAAAAAAATCTCCCATCTGTTGCCAGTGCTCTTCGTTACACCACACTTTGAGTAGCAAGGTTTAAATTGCCTACCTAATTAATTTAATTTTCACATCACTTTTATAGGTAAGTACTATTATTATATCCATTTACAGATGAGGAAATAGATTTCAATAAAATAATTTTGGCATCCCAAATGCAATCCCTTTGCAAATCAGGTACTGTCTTCTTCCTTTTTAAAAATTTTATTTCTTTTTTTGGGGGAACAGGGAGAGAATAAAGGAAGGAAGGACTTCCCCAACAGGATCTCGTAATAGCAATCCACTCCAAGCCTCAGATAGCCAGGATTATGTGCACATGCCTAGCATTGTACATGGAGAGCTTGGGACTTGAACCCAGGACCTTCCTATGTGGCTTCAGCATTGTGGAGCCTTGTATCACTATTACATTACTGTGACTAGTCATCAGTCAGATCCCTTCTATTTATAAATTCTCATGTGTACATATGTGTGCATGCTTGTGTGTATATGTATGAGAGAGTCATACATACTCAGAAATCAAGGAACACTGTCACACATCACAGTGTGTAGTACATTGACCCAAATATACCAAGTGCCAAAAAAGAAGGGAGGGAGGAAAGGACTTTAAAATATTGTTTTATTCTTGCATTTTTACATCATGTACACCAACAAAATGCGGTGTGTGTGTGTGTGTGTGTGTTTCTCTTTTTCAGATAGATATTTTTGCTATACAGTACTTTTGCTCACTGGAGAGACAGGGAGAGAAAGCAAGAAATCACTGGCCAGGGGGAATGGCCATGCCACAACTGCTTCTCCTCCCTTCTCCTCCTGGGATTTTGAGCACAGAAAATCACGCACATACTCCCACATGAGTTTCAAGCCTCTGAGTCCAGGACTCAAACTACAGTCTGTCATGTGGGAGTCCAGTGCCTTAACCACTATGCCACCCACTGGCCCCTAAAATATATATATTTGATAAAGAAGAGTATTTGAGAAAAAGTGAAAGTAGTGTATTCATTTCCTATTGCTGCATAAAAAGTTACCTCCAAAAATTTAGTATCTTAAAATAACACATTTATCTCCAAGGGTCAAGAGTCCAGGCAGCACTTATCTGAGTGCTTTGTTTGGTCTTATAAGGCTGCAAAGGTCTGGCCAGGTATGTAGTCTGCAAAGGTCTGACCAGGTATGTAGTCTCTTATGAGAGGCTTGGGAGTCCTCTTCAAAGTTCGCATGATTTTGGCAGAATTCATTTCCTCACAGCTGTAGAACTTATGGTGGCTTGATTCTTAAAGGCCAGCTGGAGATCTTAGAAAAAAGTTCAAAATGGAAAGGAAAGCATTTTGACATTTGTGAAACAAGAAACATAGGTGCAAACAGAATTGGAAGTATGGCTAGGACACAGAATGTGAGGTTGGAGAGGCAGATTGAAAGCAGCCATGGAGACTTGTGCAGAGGATTGGAGACTCATTGAGAGATGTGAGTGAGGACATGGCATGAGCAAAGTTGTGAGTTAGGAAAGTTAAGTTGGAAGTAAGCTATGTAATTACAGCTGGGAACAATGACTGTTTAAGAACTTATGTGTAAGTCTAATGTGAGGAGATAAAAGTGTGAACTAAGTGCTAGCCATAGAAATAGAAAATGACCCATTTTAGAGAAATAATTGATAGAAAAGGTGACTGAGTCATACCTGTCTAATTGCCAGATTCAAAGGCTCGGTACTAGGTTAGCTTGCCCTGAAGAAGGCATATTTGTATATTAATTAGTTAAACTTGTTTAATGAATATTTTGACCCTTCTATATTTTTAGCACTATGTATGATTCCTGGAGGTGATAATAAGTCCCTTTAAGGTAGTTTACATTTCTGCTATTAAAAATTAACAAATGTTTTGAATCATTTCAGAAACATTTGCATCACAGTGTGTATTGCATTGATCCAAATATAACCAAGTACTAAGTATATGGCTTAGATCTTAAATGCTGTGAGACCTATGAAGAGCATCATTTGGATTTTTGACCTTTTCCTTACAGCTGATCATTGGTGTTTGTGAAACAGTTGATCTGAACATGCCTGTGTCTGATCAGGTTCCAGATCAACTACACTCAAGGGTTTACTGTTAATTTCTTCCTCTGTGATTTGTTATTTCATCTAAATACACAACTGCAATGTTAAAATTCATGAGTACAGTCTGTTATGATCTAATCTTTATATTTAGTCATATAGTAGCTTTTGTATATTTTTAAGTACAACAGCTTCTAAAGAGTAAAAGTCTACAGCAAAGAAAGTACATTAAATTGTCAGGTTTCTAAGCTATACGCCTTTTACTGATAAAAATCCTCAGCAGCTTTAAGGTGTATTTGACCTTTCAGTTTGACACAGAATATATTTTAATCAATTCTTAAACTGTATTCTTGTGCCTGAAGAGTATACGGTCCTGGCTTTAACAGCTGAAAAATTTACTGGAACCTAGTATTTTATTGTTTTAAGTGATAAGATTCTTGAATTTGATGGCTCAGAATCTGATTCTACTGTGTTTAGTGTGTGTGTGTGTATATGTGTGTGTGTGTGAATGATTTTTATTATTTAAGCTATAAAATATAAAGTTTGATGTTTTTTAATGCTGTAAGTATACTTTCACTTTTTTATGATACATTTTTGTTTGTTCTTTTTAAACCTGTGCATACACTTGGAAGGCGGCATGCAGCAATTGTAATCTTTTTTTAAATTTAAGCTTATTTCTACCATGAGTAAGAGATACAGAAACAACATGCACAAACAGGGACACACACACACATACACGCATGTGCACACACAGAAATAGCATCCCCAACAGAGTCTTGAAAACATGAGTTCCAGCTTCAATAAGACTCAAATTCTGGGCATGCATGTTCCCAGCACACTGAAGGAGGTCTCTGGGCTCAAACCTGGAACCTTGCCACGTGGGTCAGCCTCGCAGAGAGTTATGTTTTACCACTGTGCCATTGTCTGGCCCTCTTACTTACACATATTAATTGTATATGTTTATGGGTTTCACTGTGGTTTTTCAGTGAATACAGCACATTGTGATCAGATTAGGATAATTGGCATTTCCATTACCTCAGACATTTATTATTACTTTGTGTCAGGAGCTCCCAAAATTCTCTCTTTTGGCTATTTTGAAATAATCAGTGATTTACTATTGACTGTGGTTACTCTACTGTGTCCTAGATCACCAGAACTTGTTCCTCTTGACTATAATTCTGAATCAATAACCATTGTCTCCCTATCCCCCTTTCATCAGTATTCTACTTTTTGTTTATATGTGGTCAGTTTTTTTAGTTTCCACATACGAATGAAAACATATACTTTTTCTTTACCTGTGCTTGGCTTATTACACCCTCACTTTTAATGAAATTAATTGTTCCTTTGGAAAATGTGATATTGGGCACCTAAATTTTATTCATCTTTTATTTTTCATAAAGAAAATGAATAGTTACTCTGAAAGGTACTAGGGTTGGCAAACTGGCTTCTGAGCTAAGAATGGTTTTTAAATTTTAAAGAGTTATGATAACAATATAGGGCAAGAAAAGAAAAATAAAGAAGAAAAATGGGATAGCCAAGTATTTACTATTTGGCTCTTTACAGAAATGTTGACTGACCTTGATAAATCATACTGTATTTGTGCATAGCTTTAAGTATGTTTTATGTGATTCCTGAAAATCTGTGGCTACTATTACTACTATAATTTTTTTCTGACTCCTTCATAAGGTATCACTTTATAGTTGATATTACTACTTATTTTTACATGTTATTGCATAACAAGTCCTTTCTGTATTAATACTCCAAAATAAACTATTAAAATTTTTTTTACTACCGATAGTGCAATATGGTAAAGTTTTAGTGTAGTTATAGTATAAAGTATCTAAAACATTTAACATTTGAAACCACTTTAAATGCAGCGACTCAAATTTCATGATTTGAGTTTGTTCTTAATATAAGATGTATTTGAATGGAAATATGAGAAGTCACGAGAAAAAGAAAAGCATGCTGAAGATTGTGTTTCACCACAGTGGTGTGCTTGAAACTCTTTTTTTCTCATTTGGCTGCACTTTTAAGTGAACCTAAGCAATTTCTAAGTACTCAAGACTACAACTGTATTGGTTGTTTTGACAAGTCTCAAATGTGTAGTTCTGATTATCATAAATGGATAACCTCGTAGAATAAAGGCATCTTAAGGTCATAAGAGTATTTTTTATTTTGTTAACTGTTTTATGGAGGATTATTCAGAATCATTGGTTAAGAAGATAAATTTTGAAGAGTGTTTTCCAAAAGATATTTTCCCGTTATGATAGAAAACATATGCATGTGTACAAACAGGAGAGAGTAAGACGAAAGAGAGCACAGCCTCAGTTAGGCCCTTGTCACACCATTCCTAGACCTCTAGTTCCTCAGGATTTTGGGCTCTGGGCATACCCAGTGTGTCTTCTAGAACAACTGGGATCTGAACCGCAATTGTCTTATGTATGGCCTCCAGTGCTGCAGGGCACTAGCATTATCATTATGTAACTACCATTGGGCCTCAAAGATTTTAAAAATATAAATATATTGCATGAAGTTATAGTTTTAATTTTATAGTAAATAGGAGATCATGAATGTGTGAATTGTGACTTTTTGTACTGTATGTTTTTGAAGAGAGTTGCTTATTTATAATTATTTATTATTATTATTTTAAAGTTACATTTAATCACTGTACAACGTGGTTTTCTCCAGCATGAATACTTGTTTACTTTTCAGTGCTCATACTTGATTATTGAAATTTTGTAGATTTGGTTTCTCTTGGTGTTCTTTTGTTTCCTTTTTATTTGCCAGATTTGGGACATGCACAGAGATGTGCCTGGTGTGTTTTTTAAGTGGCTAGGCTGGGATTTGAATGACAGTTAGCCATTTGGGATACAGCTTTCTATGCATAGGGTTTAACCAGTGCACATGGGGCCAGTCTTGTCTTTTTGTTTGTTTATTTTCTACTAGTATTTTTATTCTCATGCTGATGCCAAATTTAGTTCATCTAGTACTTTGTAGATATACTATTATAGTATCTGAAACATTATTAAGAATTAGGTGGGACCAGCAGTTAGCATAATGGCTATGTTTCTGAACTTCCATGTCGTCGACTGCGGTTTGAGTCCTGGACCCAGTGCCTTAAACTCACGCCGGGCAAGTGTGCGTGCATGTCCAAGATCCCAAGAGGAGAAAGGAGGAGGAGGGATTGTGGTGTGGCCATCCTCCCCGGGGAGTGATTTCTCACTTTTGATCTCTCTGCCTCTCTCTGTCTTTCTGGCGAGTGCAAGCGCCCTATAGCAAAAACCTTTCCAAAAAAAAAAAAAGGCTCAGCTGCATTGGCACACACTATTAAGGCACTGCACTCTACAAACTGGGACTACATGGGAGGTTTAGGTTCTATTCCCACTTAAGCCTCAAGGCTGGGCTCAGTGGCATGCACCTGTAATACCAGTGTGTCTGGAAGGCTGAGTCAAGGAAATCTGGGGCTTGAGGCTGATCTGGACAACGTTAATGAGACTGAAAGAACTGGATATGGTGGTATGCACCTATAATCCCAGCTGGGAGGCTGAGGCAGGAAGATTGTGACATGATGACACCTTGTCTTTTTTTTTTTTTTTTTTGGGGGGGTTTTTCTTAAAGGGGGTGTGCGCTCACTTGCTATCGGGCGTGTGCGCTCACCAGACAGAGAGGAGAAACAGAGACAGAAAGTGAGAAATCACCCCCCACAGAGGATGGCCACAGCACAAGCCCTTCTCCTCCGTTCTCCTCTCGGGATCTTGGGCACGCACGCACATGCGCCCGGTGAGAGTTTTAAGCCACCGGGTCCGGGACGCAAACCACGGTCGACTACGTGGGAGTCCAGTGACATAGCCATTATGCTAACTGCTGGTCCCATGACACCTTGTCTTTTTTTTTTTAAAAAAGAAGTGAATGTTTCTCTTTTTATATTTCTTTTTAATTTGTTTAAAATATTCCTGTCAGTAGCGAGCTGGGGGTACGGTGTTAAAGGCAGCTCTATCCCACGTAGCTGACTTTTGACCACATAACCTGCGGTTTGCGTGCTGGATCCAGTGGCTTGAAACGCATGCTTGGCATACATGCCTAAAATACTAGAAGGAGGGAGAATTTGCGGAAAGGAATTGTGGAGTGACCATCTCCCATGAAAATGCTTTTGCTCTTTCTTTCTTCCTTCCTCTCTGTCTTTTTATCTCTTATTAACGTAGGCACTCTCTGGCAAATTAAAAATATTATTTCATTAGTTAAAAGATTAATTTTGAGGCCCAGTTGCAGTGGTGCAGGTATTAGGGTTGGTACTGTGCAGTGCTGAAGTCCATATGGGAAGGCTCTAGGTCTGCTTCAATCCTGGCTGCCACAAGGCTAGGAGAAGGATTGTGGTGTGAAGGGCTACTAAGGTTCACTGTCTCTTTCTCTCTCTCACAGGAAGTAAATAAAAAAGGTTTAAAAAGGGGAAAACAAAAGAAATTAGCTTTGAATTAATCAGTACTCTGTAGAACTTTTTTTTTATAGCTATGATAAATGCCTCCCTTTCCAGCTCCCCACATTTTCCTGAATGTCAACTCATCTTTGCCTTGCTTCTCTCAAACTGTTTCTTAAAAGATAAGAGATGAACATTGATTTGTGATTTATCTTATAGACACAATGCTGGCTTTACGATTTTCTTAACACCTGTAAATATTATATAATAGGGTAGAGATTGATTAGGAAGGAATATCAGAAGTAGGAGGGAGGTTGAGTTTAATAAAATTTGGTCATGCAGATCATTGTATATCACACGGAAGCTAGTGCTATTATCAGTTTGGATGAAAGCTTTTAGTCTTAATCATGCTTTTTTTTTTTTTTTTTTTTTTGAGAGGTTTTGCCATAGGGCGCGTGCGCTCGCCAGACAAACAGAGAGAGACAGAGAGACAGAAAGCGAGAAATCACCTACCACGGAGGATGGCCACGCTGCAATCCCTTCTCCTCCATTCTCCCCTCTGGATCTTGACCATCCACGCACATGCGCCCGGCGTGAGTTTTAAGCCACTGGGTCCGGGACGCGAACCGCGGTCGACTATGTGGGAGTCCAGCGACATAGCCATTACGCTAACTGCTGGTCCCATTCATGCTTCTTATTGACCTTATTCAGAGTTAGCATGAAATAAAAAGATGTTTTTATTTGAAATCTCTGAAGTTAGAAATGAAATGAGATTTTTCTTGTTTTCATTAAAATTCCTTTCTTCTGCTTAATTTAATTCATAAGATAATTTGAAATTGAGGGAGAATCTTTGATTTCTAAAGTTTTAAGTTAATATAAGATTTCATTCTTAATTGACATTTCTTCTTCTTCTTTTTTTTTTTCCCCAAATTTGCCGGAGGGTTCGTGCAGTCACCAGAGAGAGGTAGAGAGGGAGATAGAAAAAGCACCCCCCTCCCCGGGGCATGGTTATGCCACAGTCCCATCTCCATTTCTTCATCCCTTTGGGGTTTGGGACACACATACACATGTGTCTTACATGTTTTTCAAGATGGTGGGTCCTGGATTTAAACTACACAGTTGACCACGTGGTGTATGGCTCCCTTAATTACTAGACTATGGGACTGGCCCTGCCATTTCTGTTTTTAAGGAAAGTAATTACTTTGTTGCTTGAGAATTTTTGTTTTGTTTCAGTAAGATATTTTCAAGTAAACAGAAACCTTACATATCTACATGCAGAACAATAATATTTTAAATAATGTTATGGAACTTCTTTGAGGATTAGAAGACTTAATCTAATCCTATGAATGTCTTTGTTGAGGGACCAGTCTATGGTGTAATGGTTACGTTGCGGGACTCCCATGTAGTCAACTGTGGTTTGAATTCTGGACCTGATGGCTTAAAACACACACTTGCGTGTGTGCGCATGCCCAGAATCTTGAGAGGAAAACAGAGGAAAGTATTACAGCATGGCCATCCTCCGTGGGAGGTGATTTCTTGCTTTCTGTCTCTCTTTCTCTGTCTCTACTGTGAGTGCACATGTCCTATAGCAAAAATATCTCTTAAAAAAAAAAAGTCTTTATTGACCTTTAAATGATGGATAACTGAACTTTGTTACTTGATGGGTTAGTGCAACTGTATAATGCTACAATTTTTAAATAGAAATGAGTTGATTTTAAAAATCTTCCTATTAATTTTTTAATATGTAATTATATTTTCCTGGGTTTTTCCGTATATTATGTATTTGAAAAGATTGTCTAGATAGCATGCTAAAAGTGGAATATAAGAATGATATTTATTCACAATGACCTCTGTTTAATATGTTATCAATAATATGTTAAATGGTACTTGAATAAAGAAAGGGGATTGGTTTAGATATGGGCTAGAGTTCTTAAAATGGTTGTTGTTGTTGACAAATGATGAATTAAATGTAATAGAGAAACCCCACATGGATTTTCTCTGAAATAAATTTACTTTCCCTAGCAAATATTGTTGAAGTTTGTCACTTCAGTTTTCCCACATATGTGAATCAACTACAGTGGTTCTCTAAAGTAATGAGAGGTTTTTTTTTTTAATTTTTAAAATTTAATTCTATTTCTTTCATGGTGCAGGAGAAGTCAGTTACCCTCTACAGGGTTTCACCACTGTGATTTTTTTTTTTTTTTTTAGCCAGCCAGGTTCATGAGGGCTTATGTGCACACATGTGCTTGGCATACTCTGGTTGACTCAGGATCTGGACTCCAGTCTTCCATGCCTCTAGCATTGCAGACCAGAGCCTTATTGACAGTGCAGCTGGGAATTAATGTTACTATTTTGATTTTTGTTTTAAATATTGGTGTACAACATGTGTATTTGAGAGAGAGAGAGAAAGAGGTAAGGAATGTAAGGATACAACCACTGGGGAGATGGCCATACAGCAGTCCCTTCTCTTCCATTCTCCTCTCGGGATTTGGGCACACATACACATGCACCAACATGTTTTTCAAACCGTTAGGCCAGTGACTTGAACAGCGTAGTCGGCCACATGGGATCCAGCCATCTTAACCACTAGGCACCTGGTTAGCCCTGTAATGTTAGTTTTTGACTGAGCAAATTATATTCTTAATCATATCTTTGAAACATTTAAATAAGTTAATAAAACTGCTATAAAAATTGTCTTTATAAAGCTAGTCACTCACTGTTCTGTGATTTGGGTAGATTTTCCCAAGATGACTTAGAAAATAAATAAAAAGATACAGAATTTTCTTTTCTTAAATTTTATTTACATTAACAAATGTAAAATGGACTCACCCTTTTCCCTTCCCTACCCATTAATTTTAATTGTTGGGAGAAATTTTTTAAAATGTTTATCCTTTTCCGGGACAGCAGTTGGCATAATGGCTATGTTTCTGGACTCCCATGTAGTCGACCGCAGTTCAAGTCCCGGAGGCTTAAACTCATGCTGGGCACGTGTGCATGCATGCTCAAGATCCTGAGTAGAGAATGGAGGAGAAGGGATTGCAGCATGGCCATTTTTCCTGGGGAGTTGTTTTCTCGCTTTCTGTCTTTCTGCCTCTGTCTTTCTGGCGAGCGCACACCCCCTATAGCAAAAACCTCTCAAAAAAAAAAATGTTTATCCTTTTCCAATAGGGGATAGTTTGTATACCCTGTTTGGCAATTTGTTTTTCTCAGTGGAAAAAAATGTAGAATTATTTCATTTAATTCAATTTATTATTATTACTTTTTGTTTTTAATCCGACCAGAGAGAGATTGAGATTGAGAGAAAGCATTCCACCAGGTCTGAGACTCGAAGTGTAGTCGATCATGAGGGTGTCCAGTGCTTCAACTATCACACCATATGCCAGCCCCCTCACTGAACAATTTAATGCAAATTTTACATTAAACTATTTTTTACCCCCCCCCTTTTTTTTTTTAAGAGGTTTTTGCTATAGGGCACGTGCACTCGCCAGAGAGAGGCAGAAAGCGAGAAATCACCACCCACGGGGGATGGCCACGCCGCAATCCCCTCTCCTTCAGTCTCCTCTCAGGATCTTGGGCATGCACGCACATGTGCCCGACATGAGTTTTAAGCCACTACTCCACCTGCTGGCCTTACATTTTTGTCTTTTTTAATAGTGTATCTGAACATCCTTTCCTCATCTCTTCACCAGCATTCCGATTTGCAATATACAACATCTCGTTCTGTTTACATTTTCCTGATTACAAATGAGGTTGAGCAAGCTTTATGTCTATGGAGCTAATAAATGTAACGTCAGTAGCCTATATGACTGCTAAGCTTAAGGAGAATTGCGCTATTGTCAGAATTTTAATATTTGACAATATCTTCAGTTGAATTTTTTTTTTTTTAAGAGATTTTTGCCATGGGCATATGTGGTTGCCAGAGAGACAGAAAACAAGAGATCATCCCCCACTCTCGGTGTGAGTTTCAAGCCACCAGGTCTGGGACACTGCTGTTGGCCATGCAGGAGTCCTGCACTTTAACTGCTACACTAGTTGCTGACCACCTGCTGTTGAATTTAAAAATTTTGACTTGGTTTATATATTTTATTGCATATTAATCTAAATGGAAATCAGAAAAGGCAGATGAACATTATTTTTATAGTAGTATAGGGCAAGAGCCATAACAAACTATTCCTTCTCTTCCCTTATATCCACTTGTTTCAGGTTCTTGTCTGTTAGTCTATATTTTGGGATCTCAGCATACCATAGTTACAAAGAGCAAAACTGCTGGAAAGCCCAGAAAAGCTCCATACTGTTTGTAGGAAGGAGATTTTTGCCTTTTCATAAAAGTCTCTTTCTTATCTCCCAGGTATTTTGAGTACTTGCTCTTTCAGTACCATGGCTGTGTCACTTAGGCCTGCCACATCCTTGACTGGCACCAGTTTTATCTGGTGTGGTGGCAATAAATCAAATCATTTAACATCTTAATCATGCTCAAGTGTCCTAAGAAATTTGGATGTTCTGGAGAAAGGAACTCTAAAGAGAGTGAGAGACCATAGTTTGTCAGCAGTTTAAGGACTATTTGCTCCAAAAAGCATGATATACTTGAAACTTATTTTCGTGATAGTCATTGGAGATTGCTCTCTGTGATGCCAACAACAACAAAAAGAGTTAACTTTTATTGAGTATTTACATGTTCCTGGAATTACCATCAGCATTTTCTATCTGTTTTCTGTAGCGTGAAGTGAGCCCTCTCTGTCCTCTTCAGTTTTATTCTGATAGGCAGTAGTAGAAGCAGCTATGAGGAGCCCACTTCTTCAGAGACCTTAGCTAGGAGTGCTTGTGTAGCTAGCTACCTTAGCCTCTTTAGCTGACAACTTAGTGATTAGGATTCAGAATAAAAGCTTGTAGTGATTACCTTGGTGTGATCAGTCATACGCTACATTGTGGTGATACTTACTTAGCTGCCTATTTTCAGTTAGTCTTTGAATTAGAAGAGATCTTAGAGCCATCCACTGCTTGCCCTCTCCTGAAGTAGAGTCCTCTTAATTTCTAGGAGGTCGACAGGCCACAGTTTGAAGGATTCATTCACAAAGCAGTTAATTCCACTATTTTGTTATTAGTAATAATGGGAAATATGTACAAAACCACTTACTTTGTAAATTATCCATTTACTTCTCACACCAAACTTACAAGGTGACATTTTATTCATTTTTCAGAACGGAAAGTTGAAGCCTAGAGAAGTTTAACAGCCTGCCCAAGGTTACATAGTTTGTGAATATTTTTCTTGCTTAAACTTTTTATTTGGTTTTTAGGCTTAAATCTTGCTTGAATCTTCCTTTTCCTCTTCAGGCACTGCCCCCATTCTGTAACAGGCAGATGCCTGTTTATATCCACAGCATATTGGAGCTTCAGTTGGAGCCAGAAATGACTGATAGTAACCGACACCGAACTGCATGGGTAGAGCTTGGAGAAGCAGGTGTCTTTAGAAAAGCCCTGACAAGGAGGCTGCCCATGTTCTAGGCTTTCTTTATGTAACCCATCATAATCACAAAGATGTTAACATCAAGTCATTAAAATATTTAAAATTTGAAGTCTGACAGTAACTTAGACATTATCTATTTGTACACAGAATATATAACCAATATATGTTGCTTGAACTTAATATTCTGAACATCTCATTTATAATTCTGGAAACTGAGACTCTAAGATTAAGTGACAGCTTTAGGACCAGAATCTAGCCTCCTGATTACTTTATCATTGTTCTTATCAACAGTTAGCTCTTTTACCTGGAGCAAGACTGAGAGTTTGTTAGCTGTATGGAGAAATATGTTAAAAGCAATTCATATGTCATTCTCTTCAGCAGCAAGTTAGATCTAGAAGAGGTTACTTTTTCAGTTGCAGAAATTATGGCTCCTGTCACACCAGGGCAATGTGGGGTTGTAATGATCTGAATATGGCATTGGGAGTTGAGTGACTCAGATCTCTTATAACTGCAGGAAGAAAGCTGAGTGTTCTGAAAATTTAGTGATAAAAATATCACACAGGCTTTATTATTGGGGCTGGAGTAAATATTTGTAAGATGTGTGTCAGCACAAGGACTTCACGGTAGAGCATGGCTATTATTTTTATCACAGTATAAATAGAGTCAGGCAAATTATTCAATAAAAATTCTAAATGGTACTCATTTGAGCCCATTAAATTTTTTCTGAGTGGTATTTTAACAATAAAACTGAACTTTGAATTTAGATAATTAGAGATTTAATTTATCCTTTCTCTCTTGTACAAGAACCACACCAAATTTTACATTAGAGAAATTTAAATTTTTTTATGTCTCTTCAGAACTGCCTGATCACAATCTGCTTAATAGTCTTCGTATTCACTGCTCTTTCCATAACAATGACTCTCCAGTTTTAGTTTTCTCTTACCTGCTTCTGCTATTTCCAAGTTTTTCTCTGTTCTACCTACCCTTTATTTTTATTTATTTATTTATTTATTTGAAGAGGTTTTTGCTATAGGGTGCATGCACTCACAAGAAAGACAGAGACAAAGAGACAGAAAGCGAGAAATCACCTCCTGGAGTGATGGCCATGCCACAGTCCCTTCTCCTCCATTCTCCTCTCAGGATCTTGGGCACGCATGCATATGTGCCCAGCATGAATTTATGCCACCGGATCTGGGACTCAAACTGTGGTCGACTGCATGGGAGTCCAGTGACATAGCCATTACACCAACTGCTGGTCCCCTACCTTCCCTTTATTTCCAGAGTCCTTTCGTCCGTACTTCCCACAATCAGTTAGTATTTATGCCTATTACATGCAAGGGACACCATTAAATAGTTAAGATAATAGTTTCTAATCTTTTTTTTTTTTTGAGAGGTTTTTGCTATAGGGCACATGCGCTCGCCAGAAAGACAGAGACAGAGAGGCAGAAATCGAGAAATCACCCCCCAGGGGGGATGGCCATGCCGCAATCCCTTCTCCATTCTCCTCTCGGGATCTTGGGCACACACGTGCATGCGCCCAGCGTGAGTTTAAGCCACCGGATCTGGGACTTGAACCTCGGTCGGCTACATGGGAGTTCAGCGACATAGCTATTACGCCAACTGCTGGTCCCTGTAGTTTCTAATCTTAAAGGAATTTTGTAGTATAGAGATAGAAGGACATGTATAACATGTATGTGAGATATTAGAGGTATAAATAAATACTAAGAGAAAAGTGAATTGACTTTCAGTGATTAGAATTTCGATGTGTTGGGACCAGCAGACGGCATCATGTTTACATCTCTGGCTTCTCACGTAGTCAACTGTGGTTCAAGTTCCAGATCCAGCGACTTAAAACTCAGGCTGGGTACATGTGCGTATGAGCCCAAAATCTCGAGAGGAGAATGGAGGAGAAAGGATTATTGTGTGGCCATACCCACTGGGGGGTGATTTCTTGCTTTCTTTCTCTCTGGCAAGTGCACGTGCCCTATAGCAAAAATCTCTCTTTAAAAAAAAAAGAATTTTGATGCATACGAAAGGCTATGTATGTACCTATAATCATTCCCAAAGTAAAATTTCTGTTGAATATTTATAGTGGTCACATTATCCACTTAAAGATGAAAACTCTTACATTAATTTAAGAGATTTTTGAGTTCTATTTTCACTACTTTTCTTGAGAAAAGGATGTTATTTTGCATAAGTAGAATAATCAACTTTAATTGTAAAATGATACAGCAGATTCCCATTCCTTTCACTATGATTAGAAACCATATTTTAGGGCAAAGGAGAAGTCTGGACTGTGGTTTGAATTGAGAGGACTGTCTGACCTTATCATAAGTCACATTTTGTATGCTTAGTTTTTTGTTTTGTTTTGTTTTCTGATTTTTGCTATAGGATGTGTGATTGCCAGAGAGAGACAGAGAAAGTGAGAAATCACCCCCTAGTGGGGATGACCACACCACAGTCCCTTCTCTTCTATTCTCCTCTTTAGAGATTTAATTTATCCTTTCTCTCTTGTACAAGAACCACACCAAATTTTACATTAGAGAAATTTAAATTTTTTTATGTCTCTTCAGAACTGCCTGATCACAATCTGCTTAATAGTCTTCGTATTCACTGCTCTTTCCATAACAATGACTCTCCAGTTTTAGTTTTCTCTTACCTGCTTCTGCTATTTCCAAGTTTTTCTCTGTTCTACCTACCCTTTATTTTTATTTATTTATTTATTTATTTGAAGAGGTTTTTGCTATAGGGTGCATGCACTCACAAGAAAGACAGAGACAAAGAGACAGAAAGCGAGAAATCACCTCCTGGAGTGATGGCCATGCCACAGTCCCTTCTCCTCCATTCTCCTCTCAGGATCTTGGGCACGCATGCATATGTGCCCAGCATGAATTTATGCCACCGGATCTGGGACTCAAACTGTGGTCGACTGCATGGGAGTCCAGTGACATAGCCATTACACCAACTGCTGGTCCCCTACCTTCCCTTTATTTCCAGAGTCCTTTCGTCCGTACTTCCCACAATCAGTTAGTATTTATGCCTATTACATGCAAGGGACACCATTAAATAGTTAAGATAATAGTTTCTAATCTTTTTTTTTTTTGAGAGGTTTTTGCTATAGGGCACATGCGCTCGCCAGAAAGACAGAGACAGAGAGGCAGAAATCGAGAAATCACCCCCCAGGGGGGATGGCCATGCCGCAATCCCTTCTCCATTCTCCTCTCGGGATCTTGGGCACACACGTGCATGCGCCCAGCGTGAGTTTAAGCCACCGGCTCTGGGACTTGAACCTCGGTCGGCTACATGGGAGTTCAGCGACATAGCTATTACGCCAACTGCTGGTCCCTGTAGTTTCTAATCTTAAAGGAATTTTGTAGTATAGAGATAGAAGGACATGTATAACATGTATGTGAGATATTAGAGGTATAAATAAATACTAAGAGAAAAGTGAATTGACTTTCAGTGATTAGAATTTCGATGTGTTGGGACCAGCAGACGGCATCATGTTTACATCTCTGGCTTCTCACGTAGTCAACTGTGGTTCAAGTTCCAGATCCAGCGACTTAAAACTCAGGCTGGGTACATGTGCGTATGAGCCCAAAATCTCGAGAGGAGAATGGAGGAGAAAGGATTATTGTGTGGCCATACCCACTGGGGGGTGATTTCTTGCTTTCTTTCTCTCTGGCAAGTGCACGTGCCCTATAGCAAAAATCTCTCTTTAAAAAAAAAAGAATTTTGATGCATACGAAAGGCTATGTATGTACCTATAATCATTCCCAAAGTAAAATTTCTGTTGAATATTTATAGTGGTCACATTATCCACTTAAAGATGAAAACTCTTACATTAATTTAAGAGATTTTTGAGTTCTATTTTCACTACTTTTCTTGAGAAAAGGATGTTATTTTGCATAAGTAGAATAATCAACTTTAATTGTAAAATGATACAGCAGATTCCCATTCCTTTCACTATGATTAGAAACCATATTTTAGGGCAAAGGAGAAGTCTGGACTGTGGTTTGAATTGAGAGGACTGTCTGACCTTATCATAAGTCACATTTTGTATGCTTAGTTTTTTGTTTTGTTTTGTTTTCTGATTTTTGCTATAGGATGTGTGATTGCCAGAGAGAGACAGAGAAAGTGAGAAATCACCCCCTAGTGGGGATGACCACACCACAGTCCCTTCTCTTCTATTCTCCTCTTGGGATTTTGGGTGCACACACATTCACCCAGTGCAGTTTTTCAAGCCGCTGGGTCAGGGACTTGTACCACAGTTGGCGATGTGGGAATCCAGCACCTTAACCACCAGCACGACCTGCTGGCTCCCTGTATGCTAGTTTTTTTAATCATGTGTCCTTTTTGGGGAGGAGGGATGTAGTATAAGTTTTAAGTACATTCTTACTAAAGATTAATATACCAGCTCCTTTGTGCTCTTTTCCCGTTGAATTAATACAGTCATATACTGCATAACCATATTTCTGTCAGGGATATATAACATGCTCAGTGGTGGTTCCATAAGATTATATTGGGTTGTCAGAAAAGTCATAATGTATTTTTTTCTATGCAAAAATGTGTCATGACTTTTCTAACAATCCAATAATATGTGATATCCTTTAACCTAGGCTATGCCATCTGTGTTTGTATAACCATAATCTGTGATGTTTGCACAGTGACAAAATTGCCTAAAGACACATTTTTTTTTTTTTTGGAGAGGTTTTCGCTATAGGGCGCGTGCGCTTGCCAGACAGAGAGAGACATAGAGACAGAAAGCAAGAAATCACCCCCCAGTGGGGATGGTCACGCTGCAATCCCTTCTCCATTCTCCTCCTGGGATCTTGGGCACGCACGCACACGCACCCGGCGTGAGTTTTAAGCCACCGGGTCCAGGACGCGAACCGTGGTCGACTATATGGGAGTCCAGTGACATAGCCATTACGCTAACTGCTGGTTCCCAAGACATGTTTTTTTCTTCCAGAATATATCCTTGGTTTAAGTGACGTATGACTGAATATGCATTGAAATAGAACAATAATTTCTTTTTTTTATTTAGTTTTTTGTCGTAGGGTGTGTGCACTTGCTGGAGTGGAGAGAGACAGATACAGAAAGAAGGAAAGTAAAAAATTTCCCCCCCCAAACATCCGGGAATATGGCCCCAATGCAATCCCTTCTTCTCTCTTCTCGGGATTTTGGGCATGCATGTACACGTGCCCAGTGCCCAGTGCGATTTTCTTTTTTTCTTGGAGAGGTTTTTGCTATAGGGCACATGCGCTCACCAGAAAGAGAGAGACAGAGAGACAGGAAGTGAGAAATCACCCCCCATGGGGGACAGCCATGTCACAATTCCTTCTCCTCCATTCTCTTGGAATCTTGGGCATACATGCACATGCGCCCAGTGTGAGTTTAAGCGACTGGATCTGGGATTTGAACCATGGTTGACTACATGGGAATCCAGTAATGTAGCCATTATGCCATCTGCTGGTCCCGCCCAGTGTGATTTTTTTAGCTGCCAGATCTGGAACTTGAACTGCTCGACATGGGAGTTCAGTTATCAACAATATGTGGGAGTGCCTTATTACTTTACTGGTGTGTTTCTTCAGATGAAAATTCACTGTGTGCATTAAAAATACCATTCATGAATTGAGCTACAGCTGTGAATGATACAGAGGTAGAAAAAGTTGAGAACCATTGATTATGGATCATCTGTGCTGAGGATCAGATGTCTTAAAGCCAAGTGTGAATGTATGGAAAGCCCTTTGACTTCTGTACTGTGATTTCATGTTTGCCACTACTGCTGCCACTACTGCTCCTAACAAGTATACAGAGCAAGTAGATCTTTCATTCACAGTTCTGGTGGCAAACACATTTTGGGACTTGCTAAAGATCTTGGTTTTAAAGAATCTACATCACAGATCTTGTGAGCAATAAAGACAACTAATAATCAGTACAACCCCTCTAAAGAAAATATTATGTCATTGGAAAAGTCATGATGCATTTTTGCAAAGGAAGACATAGAAAAATATATCATGACTTTTCTGATGACCCAGTATTAATGATTTTTTTAGATGTTCAAGTGTGTTTCTTAAATCAGTTTAGATCATTAGAAAGCTATCTGTAACTCATGTTTATTATTTAGTAGGGATTTATCAAATTATAAAAGTTTGGGCCAGCCCATGGCATGGTGGTTAAGGCAGTTGGATTGCATATGGCTGACCACGTGGTTTGAGTCCCAGACCCAGCAGCTTGAAAAAACATGCTGGACATATCTGCATGTGTCCTCAAATTCCTGAGAGGAGAACAGAGAAGGAATTGCAGTGTGGCTGTCCTCCCTGGGAGTGATTTTCCACTCTATCTGTCTCTCTCTAGCAAGTGCACATGCCTTATAATAAAAGCTAAAAAAAAAAGTTTAATAAACTTTTAGTGGGTACTCACTACTCTGCTTTGTGCTTTTGAAACAAAGACAAGACATACTGACTCTTACATGAGCATATCTACAATAGATCATTTTAACAGAATGTAACAAACTTCAAAAAGTTGATAGAAAATGGAATTAAAGTACAGTTTTATTTTGGTACATACTTTTTTTGAAATCTGTACAGTTTTTCCATAATGCACATTTTCCATTAACTTTTTTTTTTGAGAGGTTTTTGCTATAGGGTGCGTGCGCTCTCCAGACAGGCAGAGAGAGACAGAGACAAACTTTGGTAGATGGGTAACAGCATTGTGTGTACCATAAAATACATATGAGAATATGTAAGGAAGGTTCTTTTTTTTTTTTTGAGAGGTTTTTGCTATAGGGTGCGTGCGCTCTCCAGACAGGCAGAGAGAGACAGAGACAAACTTTGGTAGATGGGTAACAGCATTGTGTGTACCATAAAATACATATGAGAATATGTAAGGAAGGTTCTTTTTTTTTTTTTGAGAGGTTTTTGCTATAGGGTGCGTGCGCTCTCCAGACAGGCAGAGAGAGACAGAGACAAACTTTGGTAGATGGGTAACAGCATTGTGTGTACCATAAAATACATATGAGAATTTGTAAGGATGGAAAGTGACAGGAAATGAGATTAGAAAACAGAGAGGTTGGGTAATAGACGGCCTGTGATCAAGGGTTGGTATAAAATATCTCTACAGATCTGGTAATAATGTCTTAGAAGATATGATTTTTAAAAAAATATTATTCTGGGTGTTCTGTAGAAAGATTTAGGAGATCACTTGCTCACATAGCTTAGGAAAAGGTTTCTTCTCGCCTATTGAAATTACTTTTGAACCTTTTATCTGTGAAAGTAGTGTAACCTTTATCTCTTTCTTTGCTTTAATTTTTTTTTTTTTTTTTTTTGCCACTTGTGCTCCCCAAAGAGACAGAGTCAGGGGGAAAGTGAGTAAGCATCCCCTCCCCCCATAGGGAATGGTCACATTTCAATCCCTTCTCTTTCATTTCTCCCTCCTTTTGGGATTTTAGACACACATGCACATGGATCTAGCATGTTTTTCAAGCTACTGGGTCTGGGACTTGAACTGTGTAGTCAGGCATTCAGGATCTAGCTCACATAACCACCAGGCCATGAGATAGTCCCTTTGCCTTGTTCTTGAAGTTTAAATCTTCATTTTTCATTTACCTGTTACATGCTACTTTAGCTTAGGAATTCTGATCTAAGGCATCTGTTCCACCCCATCCCAACCCTTGATTTTTCTGTTCTTGCTTCACTGTAACACGTATTTTGTTGTGTTGTCATATATCTATATTCTCTTTCTTTTTTCTGTTGGAGTATAGATTCTTTAAGGACAAGAAACACGTCCATTTCACCTTTTTAAGCTTGTAATGAGTACTTGGTAAATATTTAAATGAATGAATAATATACTAATAGATTTTTGGCTTCATTTTACTTGTACCTAAGTTTTAAAAACTAGTTTATTTATCTCTTCCATGAGGGGTGGGAGGAGAGACAGATAGACACAACTCTTAACAGGGGCTCTGTGTTGTGGGGCATCTGTAGTCATAGCTGGTCCAGATAGTGGGCACACATTGTCAGGGTGGTTCTGGGACATGTACCCAGGGATTTTTTCATGTGGGTGCATTTATGTTACTGCTATACCTTTGCCTGGTCCTACTTGCCCTATTTTTAACTTCTGCCTCTATAAAATTCTTTTTATAAATGGATAGGGTAGATAGAAATAAGATGTTGCTATACTAATGATATAAGTTTCATAGATACAATCTTGTTAAATTATCAGTTTCTTTTTTAAGAGAGATTTTTACCATTGGACAGGAGAGACAGAGAGGCAGAAAGTGAGATATCACCTCCCAGAGAATGGCCACGCCACAGTTTGTTCTCCAGTCTCCTCTCAGGATTTTGGGAATACACGCACATGTGCCTTGTATGTTTCAAGTCTCTGGGACTCAAACCATGGTTGTGCATGTGGGAGTCTAGTAATGCAACTGGTACACCAGCTGTTGGCCCCGCTGTCAGTTTCTTAATACATAGAGAGAATGTGGTATTACAATGATAGCTATTTACTGAAGCCTACCATATGCTAAGTACTTTTAGAGCTTTTCCGTCAGTGAGTCTTTCTTGGCACCATTGAAAGTTTTGTACCGCTTGGAAGGCACATTGATCAGGGCTTCTGCTGCTGCCTTTTTCTCCTCATTTTGATCTCAACTCAAGATTTAGGTGTTACCTCTTCAGAGAGTCTTCTTGACTACTTATAGCTAAAGGAGGCTCTTCTCTCTTTCATTTTTTCCATTAAAGTCTTCACTTATACACTGAGGCAGTGTTAGTCTTTGTAGCAATTTGCTATAATAGTTCTTTCAACATACTATTATACTTATTTTTAAAATAATTATATTGTAAATATACTCTTTGTTTATTTGTCTTTCTTACATTCTGATGTGTGAGTCCCTATGGGGCAGATGTGAGTTCCAGTGTTGCCTGGTATGTGGTAGGTGATAATGTTTGTTTAACAAATGAAAATCTCTTTGAAATGCTAGATTCAGAGAAGAACAATTTTTTTCCCCAAAATTTTCTGTTAATGGAAGATAGAATAGATGACACAGGAGTCCGTAAGTATTTGGAAAAGAGTTAATATAGCAGGCTTCAAATAGCTGTTCTTGGAGAGGTCTACTTGCAAAGTTGGCCCTTCCCTGGTATGGGAGAACTTAAATTTTGGGAGGTTTCCTGTCATTTCCTAACTGATAAGAACGGCTCTCTGTACTTCTACAGTTTGTGCTCATGATATGGTTTATGCTGAATGTTTGTTTTCCTTCTAGGAATCTAGAGTTTTGTTAGACAGAAGGTACTGAGATTATCAGGCTTAATAAAAACCTAGGGGATTGATTCTCTGGTGAGCTTTCCTGGTAGACAACATTTTACATGTGTTGTTGCAATTCAGTTTTGGAGGAATTAAGTACGTCTTATGTGACTACTAGGGGAAGCCTTTCGGAGGCCTGGTTTCTTCTGCACTTCGCCTCTTTCATCTTTCCCTTTGCTGTTGACTTATTTTGCTTTGTATCTTTTCACTGTAATAAATGTTAGTTGTGGGTATGGCCATGTGCTGAATCTTGTGAGTCATTGAGCCTTTGGGAAGGTTTTTAAAGACCATGACATAGTAAGATAGATAAATTTTCCTTGCTTATAATTGGGAAAGAGATGAGAAATAATAAACAAGAAAAATACCAGTAACTGATATTTCATTCACAAAACTAAAATTGGTTGAGTGATAGAGTGTCTAGATAGCTACAGGTGTTCAGCAAAAAATTTCTGTGTAGAGGAGGCATTTAAATTGAGGTCTGAGTGACAAAAGGAAGCCGGACATTGGAAGATGAGGAAAGAGTGTTTTAGAAGAGCAAACACTGCGGTAGAAGAGCGAACACTGCGGAAGCTCAAAGATGGGACTGGCTGTGGTTTATTTCAAGAAGAGAGAGGAAGACACATGACCGAAGGACCAGGCAGAAGAGTGGTACAAGATTAGTGTAAACAGGTAATCAGGAATATTACCTAAGTTTCTGTAGGGCACAGTGAGCAGTTTTTGTTTTGTTTTTAATGGCACTGTGAAGATTCTGATGGTTTTAAGCTAGGGAGGAACAAAGGTTTGATTCATGGTTTTAAAACACCACTCTAGCTGTCTTTATGGACAGTGACTACAGTGGAGCAGGGGTAGAAGCACGAAGACCGTTCCAGAGACTCTTTTTTTTTTTTTTTTTAATAGAGGTTTTTGCTATAGGGCACGTGCATTCGCCAGACAGACAGAGAGAGACAGAGAGATAGAAAGTGAGAAATCACCCCCCAGGGGGGATGGCCACGCCGCAATGCACATACACGTGCCCAGTGTGAGTTTTAAGCCACCGGGTCGGGCCACGAACCGCGGTTGACTACGTGGGAGTCCAGCAACACAGCCATTACACTAACTGCTGGTCCCAATTCCAGAGACTCTTGTAGCAGTCTCTGCCTGAGATGTTAAAGGCTTGGGCTATAGTTGTACTTCAGAGGAGGAGTGAAATGGATAAATTTGGAATATATTTTGGCAGTAAAATCAACAGTGTTTGGTAATTAAATATAGGTGGTAAGTATAAAAGTGTTCAAGAATAACCTGTAGATTTTTAGTTTGAACAATTGGATAGATAATACTGTAATATATTAAAACAGGGGGAAGAGAGAATCAGGTAAATATATCTAAGGGGAGAAAATTAAGTGTTTGGCTTTGAAACTGTAATAGATATCCAAGTGGAAATGTTAAGTGACAATTGATACATAGTTCTGAAAATGCTGAATTTTATTCATAAAACATGTATTGAGTACCTATCAATTACCAAGTACTTTGATAGAGTGAAGAATGCAGTGATGACTATAACAGTCTCTTAAGCAAGTAACATGGTCTTGAAAGGAAGGCAGCCAAGTATTCAGATTGTTACAGAAATCTTAGGGCTCTGCAGAAAGTGCTTAGAAGTGGGGGCCAGCAGGTGGCATGGTGAAGGCACTGGATTCCCACATGGCCAACTGCGATTTGAGTCCTGTACCTAGTGGCTTATTTTCTCACTTTCCCTCTTTCTCGTTGTCTCCCTCTGGTCAAATTAAAATAAAAAAATAATAAATACATCAATCAATTAATTAAAAAGTGCCTATAAGCTTATCAAAATGGTGCTATTGCAAAATCTTAAATTTTAGTTCAATGTCTGTTATTTTCTGTTGCATTTACAATTCTACCTTCAGTGTTCAGTTTTGAATTTTAAAGTTGCTATAGAATTGGTCTATGTTAAAGACTAACCTATGTCTATTTTGGCTGTTTCTTATTTTTTCAGAGAGGTTTTTTTGATACAGGGCATGTGCCTCCTTGGAGAGACAGAGACAGAGACAGAGACAGAGACAGAAAGTGAGAAATCAGCTCTAGTGGGGATGGCCACGCTGCAATTCCTTCTCTTCCATTCTCTTCTCAGGATTTTGAGCATGCACACATATGCCTGTGGCATTGCCAGGTCAGGGACTCAAACTGCGGTCGACTACATGGGAGTCCAGTGACATAACCATTATGCCATCTGCTGGACTGTTTATGCATTCCTCCTGCTCCATTGTGTTTTATACTTGGCAATCTCTTTGTCAGTTTATATACTTCCCCCTAAGTAGAATCCATTTCCTCCAGTATTTACACCTTTCCTTCCCCCCACCCTTTTTTTAAAAAAAGAATTATTTATTTATTTTTAATTATTCATTCATTTATTTTAATTTGACGAGGGTGGGGGGCGTGAGAAAGCAAGTCACCAGGTTTGGGACTCGAACTGTGGTTGATCATGTGGGATTATCTTAACACCTTAACCACCACTTGCTGATCTCCTCTTCTCCCATTTTGCAAATATTTTTACATCTCTCTTTCTTCCTCCCCCCTACTTTTTTCTTTTCCACATGCATATGCACACATATACACATTGGACGAGGGTGGGGGGAGTGAGAAAGCAAGTCACCAGGTTTGGGACTCGAACTGTGGTTGATCATGTGGGATTATCTTAACACCTTAACCACCACTTGCTGATCTCCTCTTCTCCCATTTTGCAAATATTTTTACATCTCTCTTTCTTCCTCCCCCCTACTTTTTTCTTTTCCACATGCATATGCACACATATACACATTACATGCATATATGCGTACATACACTGAAATGCATAGGTAGTTACTCTGTCTTTATCATGACTAATTATCTGCTCAGTAACTCAGTAATTCAGCTTGCCCCTGTTTAGCATTACAGACTTCAGGGGAAACTATACAGAAGTCTGAATGTGGATGTGAAGCTTTCTTTGCTGCCTGATTTTATGTGGCTGTGTTGGCTGGTGTTATGGAAATTTCTTCTTTTTTATTGGTTTGTGAGTTTTTTTCCATGCTTGGTCAAAGGCAGTGATCTACCCAGTTAGAACATATAGATGATAGATGTTAGCAAGCTCTTTTTTTTTTTTTTTTTTCATTAGCTTATTTTTAGCTATCCTGATGGTTTCTTCTTCTCTTGCACCTTTTTGCTTCTAATTATCTCCAACTGTTGCTTAGTTTTTTTCTTCTAATTGCCTGGCTGCTTTTAAAAAAGTTACTCATTGAATGATACGTATAAAAGTAATCCTGTTATGGGGACCAGCAGGTGACGTAGTGGGTTAGGTGCTGGACTCCCACATGGTCGATGGTGGTTTGAGTCTATATGTGGTGGCTTGAAACTCATGCGGGGTGTGTATGCATGTGTACTAAAAATCCCAAGAGGAGAATGAAGGAGAAGGGATTGTAGAATGACCATATCCCTTGGGGGGTGATTTTTCACTTTCTCTCTCTGTTTCTCCACCGAGCATATGTGTACTATGGCAAAAATCTCTGTCTCAAAAAAAGTAATTATGTAACTACATATATATATATATATATATACACACACACACGCACACACACACACACACACACACACATATATATATTTCTTTTTTATATTCTTATATGTACTTCTCTCCTTTCAATTTATTTTGATAAGTGAATCATTGGAGAATTCAAATAGACATTTCTCAATTTTTTTTTATAACAATATATATTTTTTTGGACCAGCAGTTGGTGTAATGGCTTTCTTGCTGAACTCCCATCTAGTTTGGCCCCATTCGA
>NW_006159866.1:1081631-1107665 GCF_000334495.1 Tupaia belangeri chinensis | reverse complement strand
TGGAGGAGAAGGGATTGCAGCATGGCCATCCCCCCTGGGGAATGATTTCTTGCTTTCTGTCTCTCTGTCTCTCTCTCTCTAGTGAGTACACACACTCTATAGCAAAAACCTCTCCAAAAAAAAAAAAGAGAGAGAGAGAAAACAATATATATTTTTAAAGAATTATTTTATTTAACTTTATTTTAATTTGACTAGAGAGGGACAGGTTGAGAGAGAGAAAGAGAGAGAGAGAGAGAAGGCAAGCTGTCAGGTCTGGGACTTGAACTGTGGTCAGCCATGTGGGAGTCCAGCACCCTTAACCACCATGCCACCTGCTAACTCTGATAACCATATATTAACCTCATGCTTAATAAAACAGTTTACTTACTATTGTTAATTGTCTTTCAGGTATTTATTGGCTACCTTAGTTCTCCTCAGTATCGCTAACAGCTTTCAGTGATTAATTGTACATCTTTATTAATCACTTACACTTAGAAACTACAAAGATTATTAATTAGAAACTTGTAATTAGATTTTAAAAGACAGTGAAGATTATGAGTTGGGAAAGAAATCATTCAAGCTGTGGTCTTTATCTGGAATCTTCTGTCTATAATCACTTTGAAGGTGGGAAGTGTTATAATGTTTGAGAAATTAAAGATGATCTTTTGTGTTAACTTCAGTGATTTATGCCTGTATATCAGCTTCTGTGTAGAACAAGGATATTCTGACTGTAACCTAAGAAATGAGAGATATTGGTGCTGGCAGGTAGTGTGGAGGTTAAGGGTGCTGGAGTCCCATATGATCGACTGCAGTTCGAGTACCAGAGACCTGGTGACTTGCTTTCTCACTTTCTGTCTGTCTCTCTTCACTCTGTCCCTCTCTGGCCAAATTATAAGTAAATAAATAAATAAAGTTAATAAAATAATTCTTTAAAAAAAAAGAAATGTGGTTTTCAAGCTGCCAGGTCTGAGGCTTGACCCATGGTTGGCTATGTGGGAGTTCAGTGCCTTAACTACTGTGCCATCTACTGGCCTCTAGTCACATTTTATTTGCATTTACTTTTTAGCTTTTTATTTTATGAGTAATCCTTCAGTTAAAAAAGATAAAAATGAGATTTTATACTTGTTGGCCCTTAGTTTTTCCTTTCTGCCTGTCTGCTCACTTTTCTTCCTGTTTATTTTAATTATTTTTTCATGAGTGAGAGAGATACAGTGAAAGCACCTCCAGCAGGGTCCTGATGCCATGATGCACCCCCAAGTTTAGCTAGCCCCATATGATGAGCACACATATGCCTGGCATATTCAGGAAGATCTGTGACATAAATGCAGCACCTTGTATGGAATAGCCTCACAGAGCAGCATTTTTTTAGTTTTGTTTTGTAAGAGATTTTTGCTATAGGGCCTATGTGCTTATTGGAGAGGCATAGAGACATAAAGTGAGAACTCACCCCCTGGGGGGATGACTATTCTCCTCTCAGGATTTTGGACAAGCACACATGCACACATGCCCAGCATGAGTTTCAATCCACTGGGTCTGGGACTTGAACTGTGGTTAACCACATGAGAGTCCAGTGTCTTAACTATTATGCCACCTGCTGGTTCTGAGCATGTTTTACCACTGTACCACTATCTGGCTTCTGAAATTTATTTTTAAATATTTGGAAAAAAAAAAAAGTATGTTTCTTTCATAATGTCAGTCAATACCAGTTCTGAATATTTTCTTTTATGATTAGGATGAAAAACACTGCTAATAAAAATACAGTTATTTTTCAAAGGAAGAAGTGACAAAGTTAAGAGCCCTTAAATTTGTTTGATTGAAGTATTGTGCATATTTATTTTGTTTGATCTAAAAATTTACATCATTTGTATCTTCTTTTGGTGTTGCACAATTGGCTACTACCCTCTATGTTAAAAAAAAAAAAATCAGAGGATAATGAGAGGGAACACTCGGAATACTTTCTAGTTTCTTTGAAGTGATAGGCCGAAAACTGAGGACTTAGTAACAATAAACAATAATAATAAATAATAATAAAAATGATAGCTAACTCTTGAATGTTACCATGCTCTAAGCTCCATGTTCAATAGTTCACACATTTTTTATTTAGTTTTTATGACACTATGTGATTTCCATTTTACACATGTTTAGATTGGAGAAACTAGTAATTCTAACTCTGAGTCTGATAGTATCTGGAATAGTATTCTGTACAGCTTGGTTTTTTTTGAAGGAGACCAGTAAACTGCAGAGAAACTGAAATAGATGAGGAAAATGTTCATGAAAAGGAATGAAAGTTGGGTATATTAGAGTAGTCTCTACCAAACCCTACTCCCTAAGTTAAGCATAGTCTCTTGGAGAGCTCTTCTAACATTAAATATCTCAGATGAAGTTGAGACTATTAGCCATGATTTCCTTTAACTCCCTCTCTTAACATCTTCAAACTTTGACATTTAAGTGTTGTTATACACTGAAGACTACTATAAAAAGACAAATAACTCATAGTCCTCACACACAAAGAAGGAGCTTGGTTTGAATTCCAGGAGAGGGAAAAAGACATGGATAGTATAGGTAGCAAATACATGAATACATAATGAAAACAGACATGTTTTCACAAAGATCTTACTGGTATTGTGGTAGAGATATATGTTGGAATATTGATTTAAAACAAAAAGGAGGACATTTGAATAAAGCCTGGGATTCCTATCCTTCTTGGCTAAGTCCTCTTATTCCACCAGATATTTGACACCTAACTTGTCTTTTCTTTAATTACCTCTCAGGGATCTGTTTTATTGTAATTGTGCTCATTTTCTTTCTTCTTACAGTTCTCCTCTGCTAATCTAGGCTTTACAGGTGTTATTGTCAGGAAGATAGTGTTATTTTTGGTAGTGAGTTTATGGCTCATTAGTAGGAGTTTATAATAACATAGGTTTTTGTTTCATATAGCAATAGGGTTTATTCAAAAGGTAAAAATTCTTTTCCCATGCTTATTATCAGTGTGCATCCTTACTGTAAATACACACGTGCACACACACACACACACACATATTTCAGAAGTACTTAAAAAACTTGAAAGTGAAAGATGTGTTCCCTAAATATTTATATAGTACATACCGTGTGGTAAGACATTGTTAGCTGCTGAAATATAACTGCTGTTACTAGTTTGGTACGTATTCTTAAAGCTTTCGTAAAGGTCTGTATAATCACTTAGTGCTGTTATTTACTGAAATAAAAACCTTAAACATTATTCTTTGGTTTCTTGCTTTTTATCACAAACTAATACATTTTGGATGGTTTTAATGTTAACATATGCAGATTTGTTCCATTCTTTTAAATACTATCAAGTATTCTCTTAAATAGATAATCCATATAGTTAGTAAAACTTCTATGAATGAATTTCTGATATTTTTCAGTTTTTTGTTGTAATAAGCAGAGATACAGTGAAAATTCCTTTACATATACCTCTTTGGAGTATGTGTTTCTAGAAGATATAGTTCTAGGAGCAGAGTTGCTGGATCAAATAGTATATTAATCTCAGATTGCTCTGATTCAAACATTAACTTTCTTGCCTGTTAGGAATATTTGATATTATCAGTGTATATATTCTGCCAATTCAACTGGTAAATACAATAGTGCCCCCTTCTCCACAAGAGATACATTCCAAGACCCCCAGGGGATGGCTAAAACTGCTAATAGTACAAACCTTATATATGCTTTCTCCTCTATGTTTACATTACTTTGATAAAAATTAATTTATTAATTGGACATAGTAAGAAATTATGAATAGTTGGTATTAATGACAAAATACAATTATAATATGCTATAGTGAAAATTATGTAGATAGGGTCTCTCTATCTCAAAATATCTTATTTACTGTAGCTCTCAGCAACCTCAGCAAATTTTTTTCCCTTTTGTTAGTTGAACACTTCAGCCATTTTACTTAAGGGAACACTTTACATCTACTCATTGGCATCTCTGAATTGTCAGCATCACTGTTCTTGTACTTTAGGCCATTATTAAGTAGAGGTTACGTGAACCAAGCACTATGATACTGTAACAGTTGATTAGATAACTTGGACAGCTCCTCAGAGTCTAATGGGTGGGTAGTGCATGCAGTGTGGAGACTCTGGAGAAAGGGATGTCTTGGATTGGACAGAGTAGGATGTGAGATTTCATTGTGCTACTCATAATTTAATAGTTAAGAATTGTTTTTTTTTCTGAAATTTTCCACTTAATATTTTTGGACTGTGGTTGACTGTAGGTGACTGAAACTGTAGAAAATGAAACTATGGACTGTGGGGACTCCTGTATGTTCATTGCTTTATTTTGTATTTAAAAATCAGGTTACATGGGACCAGCAGTTGGCATAATGGCTATGTCTCTGAACTCCCATGTAACCAACCGTGGTTTGAGTCCTGGACCTGGTGGCTTAAACTCACGTGTGTGCGTGCCCAAGATCCTAAGAGGAGAATGGAGGAGAAGGGATTGCAGCGTGGCCGTCCGCCTGGGGGGTGATTTCTCGCTTTCTGTCTCTCTGTCTTTCTGTTTCTTTCTGGCGCGCTCACATTTTTTTTTTAACCCCCTCTCTCTCAAAAAAAAAAAAAAAAAATTATATATATATATATATATATGTGTGTGTGTGTGTGTGTGTGTGTGTGTGTGTCAGGTCACATAACCTAGTGGTTAAGGGAGCCAGATCATACATGGCCCACTATGGGGTTTAAATCCCAGATCCAGTAGCTTGCAAAACACACCAAGCACATGGGCATGCATGCCCTAAATCCCAAGAGTATATAGAAGTGAAAGAGAAGGAACTGTATATGACCAAACCCATTGGAGGTGGTCTTTCCCTCTCCCACGCTCTGTCTTTCCATCTCTCTTTCTCTCTCTCTGGCAAGCACATGCACCTGTGGCAAATAAAATAAATAAATAGGGGCCAGTTGGTGGCACGGTAGTTGAGGTGCTAGACCTCCCACATGGTTGATCGCGGTTTGAGTCCCAGACCCAGTGGCTTGAAACTCAAACTGGGTATGTGTACATGCATGCATACCCAAAATCCCTAGAGGAGAATGGAGGAGAAGGAATTGTGGTGTGGCTATCCTTCCTAGGAGATGATTTCTGTCTCTCTCTCTTTCTGTCTCTCCAGTGAGTGTATATGCCTTACAGCAAAAATCTTTCCCCCAAAAAAAACAACAGACATGTCCATACAAATTTTTAATGAAGTGAGTCTTCTTTCATTAACATCTTTATTGGCTAGTTGTATTTTATACATTGTGGCAAGTACTATTTTTTGGCCCAGTTATCTGTTGGATTATTCTTTATTTATTTCTTAATTTTTTAAGGTTTTTGCTATAAGGTATGTATGCTCCTGGATTTGGGCTTTGAACCCTGTAGTCAGCCATGTGGGGTCCAGTCACTTTAACCACTATGCCACACACTGGCCCCCCAGAGTTTATGTGTATGTGCGTGCGTGTATGTGTGTGTATGTATGTATTTAGGTTTTTGCCATAGGGCATGTGTGTTCCCCAGAGACAGACAAAGAGAGGGGAAGTGAGAAATCAACTTCCAGGATGTTCAGCCATACTTCAGTCTCTTCTTACAATATCCTGAGTACAGATGCACATGTGCCTATAGTGATATTTACGCCATCAGGTCTAGTACTTGAACCACGGTCAGCCATGTGGTAGTCCATATCCTTAACCACCACACCACATGCTGGCCCCCACAGTGTAATTTTTAATAGTCACCTTTTGCTTTTAAAAGTGCCTCAGTTTATTGATAGATCAAAAATTGTAAGGATTACAAGAGACATATATAAGATAGTTCTTTAGGATATAATACTGGGACCAGCAGTGTGTGTAATGGTTACATTGCTGGACTCCCACGTTGTCAACTGTGGTTCAAGTTCTGGACCTGCAGCTTAAAACTAATGCCAGGCATGTGCGTGCATGCCCAAGATCCCAAGAGGAGAATGGAGGAGAGGGGATTGCAGTGTTGCCATTCCCCTGGGGTGATTTTTCATTTTCTATCCTTCTCTCTCTGTCTCTCCAGCAAGCACACATGCCCTATAGCAAAGATCTCATAAAAAAAAAAAAAAAAAAAAAAAAAGAAACAAAAGCGGGACCACCAGGGAGAAAGAAAGGGGGACCAGCAGTTAGCGTAATCGCTATGTCGCTAGACTCCCATGTAGTCGACCGAGGTTCGAGTCCCGGACCTGGTGGCTTAAACTCACGCCGGGTGCGTGTGTGTGCGTGCCCAAGATCCTGAGAGGAGAATGGAGGAGAAGGGATTGTGGCGTGCCATCTCCCCTGGGGGAGGATTTCTCGCTTTCTGTCTCTCTGTCTGTCTCTGTCTGGCGAGCGCACGCGCCCTATAGCAAAAAAAAAACCTCTCAAAAACAAACAAAGAGGATATTATATTAAAGCTTTAGTTGTTTCTGTTTCCTGTTATTCCTCTAATACTTAGTAATGTTTTATTTGCTTTAGCTTTTATTTTCTTTTAATTGATTAACTTTTTTTTTTCACAACGAGGAGAGAGAGAAAGAGAAACAGAGAGAGAGAGAAACAGATAGCCCTTACACGGTCTCACGGTCTCACTTTTCTGAAGTTCCAGTGTGCCTGGTATGTTCAGGTGGATCTGACATCTGAACTCTGGGCCTTTCCTTAGGCTCCAACTTAGTGCGAGACCAAGTCACGGTAGCTGGGCCTGCTTTAGCTTTTTTAAAAAAATCTTATTGTTAGTATTTTCATGATGAACTTGTAAGTTTCATAGAGTTGCTTTATGTGAGTTATTTCCAGAACAGTCATGCTAGCGTGTCCTCTTTTTGTTTTCATTCCAATTTCTAGAATAGTGTTCACTTTTTGAATAAAATGGTCTTGATAATTCTTGTTTATCCAGTATTGTTCTAAAGATGAGGAAGCATTTGTACTCATGCATGTGACTTGGTTATATTTTACTAAATAAGTGATCAAATCTTTTCATGTGACTATGACTAAATATTTGAACTGGGCCAAATAAACATTTATTTATTACATAAATGCTTTTCGATGATGTATATATCCCCAGATATGAATTAGTTTAAACTTAGATCATAGAATTTTGCAGTATGCTAAGTAGTACTGTTCTTAACGCAGATCCCTGCAGAACCCGCTAAATGCCAATCCTTATTGTACTATAACAGTGTTGATAAAACCTTGGAACTTGTCATCTGGCAGATGGATTTTTAGCATACTCATTTTATTCAGACAATACTTCTCTAGCTTTTTCTTAGATAGTAATGTGTCAGTAGGCTTTTTAAAAGTAGGTAAAATGTGTCTATTACATTTTTGTTTCATCTTCTACCTCTATTACTGCTTAAAAGGTTTTTAGAATTTAGAATTAGTTATTTTTACCACTGATTGTAAAGTGTAAAACCAGTCTATCTTCTTCTTTCTAAAACTATTACTTTTTGTTTTGGGATGTTTTATAAAGTTGCCATTTAAAAGAATTTGCTATTGAAAGTAGTTAGATTATTTAAGAAATTGTGTTATCAATACAATGTAGGTAGGAAAGGAATGGAAGACAATTTTAGACTCCAGAGATAGTGTGAGAAGAAGGTGGGAAAGGACAGAGGGTCAGAAATAGGGTTAAAAAAATATTTCTAGATACTAGAAATGAAGATTTGTGATAATAATATGCATGATTAAACCACTGTGCAGTATATTCTGCATGAGAAATCACATTTTGTATGCTGTGACGATGCTTAGGGTAGTAACTCAAAAAAATGTGGGCAAAAACAGTATAGAAAGCAAACATAGATACCAGAGAAAGTGTGGGAGGAGAGTGGGAGATGGCAGAGGGTGAGAGATAGGGAATCAAGGATGAGGGGAAAAAAGCAAAACATAGAGGAAACAAGAAATGGAAAATTATTTGTTGACGTTAACACGTATGCTGATGTGCTTGATTGAGCCTATATACAGTGTACTCTGGATGGAAAATCTCATTTTGTATGTTGTCATGATGTACAGTGAATTAATGTAAATAAATAAATAAATAAATAAATAAAGACAAAGCAGTTTTTTGTTTTGTCGAAAGTATTTTTAATGAATTAATTTTTAAAACCTAAAACATTTATTTTAGATTACTGGTTGTTTGTGTGTTCATATCGTGAGCTATATGTTTCTCAGGTTATATTTTAGTATTTATATTTGATCTTTAATTTTTATATTTACTGATTTCACTAATATTGGGTTGTTGGAAAAGTCATGTCATAGCACACTTTTGCATAGAAAACATAGAAAAAATATGTAATGACTTTTTTTTTTTTTTTTTTGAGAGGTTTTCGCTACAGGGCACGTGTGCTGACCAGAAAGACAGAGAGAGACAGAGAGATAGAAAGCGAGAAATCACCCCCCCTCCAGGGGGGATGGCCACGCCATAATCCCTTCTCCTCCATTGTCCTCTCCAGATCTTGGGCATGCATGCACACACGCCCGGCGTGTTTAAGCCACCGGGTCCGGGACTCGAACCCTGGTTGACTACATGGGAGTTCAGCGACATAGCCATTATACTAACTGCTGGTCCTTGTAATGACTTTTCCAACAACCCAATGTTACTATGAGACTATTAATCTGGTGAATAGAATACCACATAGAAATTTCTAGTTGTGTTATCATTAGCTTTTAAATGGTACTCTTTTTGGATATAGGTATTTTCAATTATATACTATTTAAACTGTGAATGAAAATTTTCATAAAAAGTTTATGCTTAGGAAATATTTACCTAGACAATAAAGATAAATTACATTAATGAAATTATTACTATTAATTTGCAATGGATGTTGTAAAATAAGAAGTACTGTTTGTTTTATTAGACACATAGTTGTGTGTATAAATATCTACTGTAATACGTAATATAAATGTTGTTTTTGTTTTTGTGTTTCTTCTGCAGAGAGTGATAATGAACTCTCAAGTGGAACAGGTGATGTGTCTAAGGATTGTCCTGAGAAGATCTTATATTCTTGGGGAGAATTGCTGGGAAGATGGTAAAAATTTATTTTTGTACTGAAAATGGTATTTACATAGTTAGCATTAATTTGTTACATTAATTGAAATCTATGTTAAATAGTTTTTAAAAGAGCAGTATTAAAATCTACCTTGTTAAAGTCTTAATGGACATAAAAACAGAAACATTAAAATGTAAGTCATAGATGTTCTTTATGATTGGCTGGCTGTTCCCCCAAAATAGTCTTATTTAACTTACATTTGGAAGATATATTTGCCCTATTATTCTCCTGAGAAATAACATTGTTCAGAGCTATCCATTTTAGGCTCTATTGCCATATATATAGGCTATATTAAATGGTTACAGTTTCTTTCTTTACTAAGTCATTTATCACCAAAGGGGCTATAGAACTCAGAATTATTTATTTCACCACTGATCATAAACTATAACTCAGCCTAGTTTACTCATTCTGACTAAAGCTATCACTTTACATTTTGGAGTATTTTATCTGAAACTACAAAAATAAATACTCTGTTTATTATAATAAGTATTCTGTATATATGGTAAGAATTATTATTATTATTTTTGCTAGAGGTTGCCTGCCAGAGAGAGGAGAGAGATAGGGAGAGAGAGAGAGAGAGAGATAGTAAGAGAGAGAGGTGGAAGGAAAAGTGAGAAAGTACACCCTTCAGAATGGGGTATGGTCACACCACAATCCCTTTTTCTCCATCCTTTTGAGAATTTGGGCACATATACATATGTGCCTGGCATGTTTTTCTTTCTTTTTTCTTTTTCTTTTTTTTGGGGGGAGGGGGGTGCTTAGGACTCATGCACTCACCAGAGAGAGAAAAGAGAGAGACAGAGAAAGGGAAAGTGAAAAATTACCCCCTAGGGTGCATGGCCATCCCACAGTCTCTTCTCCATTTTCCTCCCGGTATCTTAGGCATGCATGCACATGTGGCTGGTGTGCATGTCAAGCCTCCTGGTGTGGGACTTGAACCATGATTGGCCATGTGGAACTTCAGCAACATAACCAGTACTCCATCTGCTGGCCCCTGCCTGGCATGTTTCCAAGCTTCTGGGTCCAGGACTCAAACTGCATAGTCATCCATGTGGAATTCAGCCACCTTAACTACCATACCACCAGCTAGCTTAACAAGTAATCTTTAAAAAAGGTCATCATTGCTATTACATGTTGATGTAATAAAAATATTCTGCCAACAGAGGACTTCTCCATATCAGGAGAAACCTTGAAAATGTGATTGATTCTTTAGTATGCATATCATATTGCATTCATGCATGTAGTCAAGAGACAAATCTATTAAATCATATTTTACAGTAAAGTAGGAGGAGTAATTAAAACTTCTTTTATCTTCTTAAGAGATAAATGTTGTTCATTCTGTACATATCCTACGAGACTCCGAAATTATAATTTAGGTTGTACTTTCAGTTCCATGGATGGGAAGGCTCATTTATTCTCATAGTAATCTGGATTAGATTTATCAATTTTTTTTTTTAATGAGAGATATTTGCTGTAGGGTGAGTGTGCTCACTGGAGAGACAGAGAGAGACAGAGAGTGAGAAATCACTTTCCGGGAGGATGGCCATACTGCAGTCCATTCTTCTCTTGGGATCTTGGGCATGCACGCACATGCACCCTGCGTGAGTTTTAAGCCACCGGATCTGGGGCTTAAACCACTGTCATGGGAATCTAGCAATGTAATGATTATGCCATCTACTGGTCCCAGATTTATTGAATTTTGACTGAAGCATCAAACCTATTACTGTGTTTTGTTTTGTTTTGTTTTTAATATAGTTTTTTGCAATAGGGCACATGCTCTCCCTGAAGAGAGACAGAAAGAGACAGAAAGAGGGAAAGTGAGAAATCACCCCCAGGGAGTATGGCTGTGCTGCAGTCCCTTCTCCTCTGTTCTCTTGAAATTTTGGGCATGCACATACATGTGCCTGATGTGACTTGAACCACTGTCGGCTCTGAGGGATTCCAGTATGTTAATCACCATGCCACCTGCTGGACCCAAACCTGTGTTATTAAAGGACACTCAAAGAGAAAGGAGGACTAGCTTCATCTCCTTTATTAAGCAAAGAAAAATTCTTATATTTATTCCTTATGCATACAAATATAAAATGAACATCTCTCAGATAATTTTTAACTCACTAATAGACGACCGATAAGACATTAGAACCAATCAAAGTGAGGATTTGATTTAGAAGTTAATGTTCTTTACTTGACCACTTATTTGCAGGCTATGAACAGCTTATTTGCATATTTGCATGGATATGGGTGGAAAACATTTGCATTGCTAATCAATTTTCTATTTGTATCCTGTCTGTTGAGAATTGTAAACTAGATGGGTGGCTCCATGGTCTATTGGCTAAGGGAGCCAGATCCCATAAGCCTGACTGTGTACTTCACATCCCAGGCTTAGTGGCTTGAAAAGCATGTCTGCTTGTGTGCACCCAAAATTCTCTACAGGAGGGCGAGTTGGAGGAGAAAGTATTGGATGTGACCATGCCCCACTGGAGGATGCTTTTCCGCTCTCCCTCTTTCTCTTACTCTGGTGAGCACATGTGCCCTCTCACAATACAAAACAAAAAACAACAAAAAACAAAAACGATCTAAGTTCACAATAAATGCAGTAAGGGCATACTTCCTTGTGCTATCTGATTATGCCCAGATGCTCCAGCATTCCATTGTAATGATGTTCAGGATTCTCTTTTGTCCGTTTCCATAATCCTACACAGTTTTCCCCTCTGTTACTTCCTAGAAGCTAATTTATTCATTTTAAAGCACTGTCTACCTATCTAACTTATTTCTCTAGATTTTTGGCATAGAGCATATGTGGTCACTGAGAGGAGAGAGACAGAGAGATGCAGAAAGAGGGAAATTGAGAAATCACTCCCCAGGGGGAATGGCTATGCCGCAGTTCCTTCTTCTCCCTTCTCCTCTGGGGACTTTGGGCACGCACACACATTCCCCGCATGATTTTCTGTGTTTTTCTGTTTTTTTTTGTTTTTTAAGAAGTTTTTTGCTAGAGGGCACGTGCGCTTGCCAGACAGAGACAGAGAGACAGAAAGTGAGAAATCACCCCCCAGGGGGGATGGCCACGCCACAATCCCTTCTCCTCCATTCTCCTCTCGGGATCTTGGGCACGCACGCACACACGCCCAGTGTGAGTTTTTATTTTATTTTATTTTTTTTTTTGAGAGGTTTTTCACTATAGGGTGTGTGTGCTCGCTAGACAGAGAGAGACGGAGAGACAGAAAGCGAGAAATTGGTCAGGCCGCAGTCCCTTCTCCTCCATTCTCCTCTCGGGATCTTGGGCACACACGCACACGCACCTGGCGTGAGTTTTAAGCCACCGGGTCCGGGACGTGAACTGCGGTCGACTACGTGAGAGTCCAGCGACATAGCCATTACGCTAACTGCTGGTTCCCGTGAGTTTTTGTTTTAAGTCACCGGGTCCGGGACGCGAACCGCGGTCGACTACATGGGAGTCCAGGGACATAGCCATTACTCTAACTGCTGGTCCCCCCCACATGATTTTCAAGCTGTTGGGTCTGGGGAGTATAACCATGGTTGACCATGTCAGAGTCAGTGCCTTAGCCCCCATGGCACCTGCTGGCCCGTTTATCTCATGTATTTTTTTCTCTTCCACGTAACTTTAAGAGGAACAGTGTTTTGTTTGTTTTTAGATAGTTCTGAGACTTTTTTTTCTTTAAATTTTGCTGTAGGATCCATGCACTTGCTGGAGAGAAGGAGAGCAGAAGGGGTTAATGAGAAAGCATCCCTGGAGGATGACCATGCTGCAATACCTACTCCATTCTTCTTGGGATTTTAGGCATGCACACACACATACTCTGTGTTTTTCAAGTCACTGCATGTGGGACTTGAACTATACAGTTGGCTATGTGGGATCTCAGCCACCTTAACCACCATGTCACTGGCTGGTCTAAGTTGGGAGAATTTTATGTGGAACAGAGAGGAATAGGAGGTAAAATGGGAAAAAATTGTCAGAGGAAGAGGATTGTTTCAGCCAGAAACCATGGTTTTTCAGAGGGCTTTTCTTGCGGATAATTGGTTTGAAATGTGTGTGGAGGCTGAAAGAGGAGAAAGTGACTCAGGTAGTAGGAAGCAGCTACGATTTCTAGGATAGGAGGAACTAAATGAAAGGAGTATTGTTCCAGAATCTAAAATCTCATTGAAGGCCTAAGGAGCTGGTACAGGAACCTCCAAAGAGAATGGCACAACTGATTTCTTCACCCTCTGAGGATACTCAGAGCTTCTGAGGTTTAATAGAACTGTCAAGGGAGGAGACATGAGGTTAGTTCTTCACTTCTGAAGAGGTGGCTAGACCTCTGAGCCAGTGGAGAGCGCTATGTAATTGGTGATGGTACTTAGTTTTTTTTTCCTTTTTTTTTTTTTGGAGGGGTTTTCACTATAGGGCACGTGCGCTCGCCAGACAGACAGAGAGAGAAAGAGAGACCAGGAACCTCCAAAGAGAATGGCACAACTGATTTCTTCACCCTCTGAGGATACTCAGAGCTTCTGAGGTTTAATAGAACTGTCAAGGGAGGAGACATGAGGTTAGTTCTTCACTTCTGAAGAGGTGGCTAGACCTCTGAGCCAGTGGAGAGCGCTATGTAATTGGTGATGGTACTTAGTTTTTTTTTCCTTTTTTTTTTTTTGGAGAGGTTTTCACTATAGGGCACGTGCGCTCGCCAGACAGACAGAGAGAGACAGAGAGACAGAAAGCGAGAAATCACCCCCCAAGGGGGATGGTCACGCCGCAGTCCCTTCTCCATTCTCCTCTCGGGATCTTGGGCACGCACGCACACGCGCCCGGCGTGAGTTTTAAGCCACCGGGCCCGGGACGCAAACCGTGGTCAACTGCGTGGGAGTCGAGCGACATAGCCATTACGCTAACTGCTGGTTCCCCGTTTGGTGGTGGTACTTCTTGAAGGGTCTGGCTGGTATTAGTATTTCCCAAAGGTTGTGGTAGAGCTGGTGCTAGGAATGCAATCCCTTATTTTTTTCTACTTTCCAACTGCACATGACTGTTACTACTCATCGGCAGAACTTAACCATTAACCGGTAAGCCAGTTGGCAAGGGAGTCTGGGATACATAATTTATAGATTCTCAATTCTTGCATCATTTAGCAGAACAAAGAAAGGTGGATTTATAGCTGAGAAACAGTAGGTAAATAATTGCACAGGAGAAATAGCTTATCCTAATTCTCATTTACCCACCTATCTGGGCCAATTGAATTAGGCATTCTTAACGCACAGGATTTTGAGGTAGATATTTATTAGGGGTAACTTATAAATCAAGAAAAAAGATGGCACCAACAGCTTACCCTCCTCATCTCTTCACCTTTGGTCTGATGGCATGATTTTATGGTCTAACCATACTTCTTTCAGGAGCTCCAGTGGATAGTATTGATTTAAATATGGGGAGGAAACGCAATGAAGAAAGACTTCTAAAGAAGAATTGGCAAGAGTCTTTCAGTTAAAATTCAGTGTACATTTTATTCACAAAGAAATATATCTTTTGGAATTATAATAAGACCTTTAGACAACTTGCTGAATTGGCCACTCAGTGGCATAGTGCGTAACTTAAGGCAGCTAAAACCCTTGTGGCTGTGTGGTTCATTTCTGGGCCTGATGGCTTGAAAAACATGCTGAATGCATATGTGTGTATGTACCCAAAATCCTGAGAGGAGAATGGAGGAGAAGGGATTGTAATGTGGCCATCCCCTCTGGCGGGGATGCTTTCTCATTTTCCTTCTTTCTCTCTCTCTCCAGTGAGCACATATACCCTACAGAAAAATAAAAAAGAAAGAAAACAAATAGAAAACTTGAAGAATCTTTCACAGTTCAGATATTTTTCTTTTATTTTTATCATTATTGCAGTTACATCTTGAAGATGTGGATTGGTAAAATTTTTAAATTGCTTTCAGAATTTATTTTTTACCCATTAATATTCTTTAATGTAGAAACTTTCAAAGACTCAGGAACAATAGGTAGACATTAATGAGATCTTGGGGACCAGCAGATGGTGGGATGGTTGTATTGCTAGATTCCCATTAGCCTACTGTGGTTCGGGTCCCAGACCTGGTAGCTCGAAACTCATGCTAGATGTGTGTGCATGCATGCCCAAAATCCTGAGAGGAGAACAATGGAGAAGGGATTGGCAAGAGTCTTTCAGTTAAAATTCAGTGTACATTTTATTCACAAAGAAATATATCTTTTGGAATTATAATAAGACCTTTAGACAACTTGCTGAATTGGCCACTCAGTGGCATAGTGCGTAACTTAAGGCAGCTAAAACCCTTGTGGCTGTGTGGTTCATTTCTGGGCCTGATGGCTTGAAAAACATGCTGAATGCATATGTGTGTGTGTACCCAAAATCCTGAGAGGAGAATGGAGGAGAAGGGATTGTAATGTGGCCATCCCCTCTGGCGGGGATGCTTTCTCATTTTCCTTCTTTCTCTCTCTCTCCAGTGAGCACATATACCCTACAGAAAAATAAAAAAGAAAGAAAACAAATAGAAAACTTGAAGAATCTTTCACAGTTCAGATATTTTTCTTTTATTTTTATCATTATTGCAGTTACATCTTGAAGATGTGGATTGGTAAAATTTTTAAATTGCTTTCAGAATTTATTTTTTACCCATTAATATTCTTTAATGTAGAAACTTTCAAAGACTCAGGAACAATAGGTAGACATTAATGAGATCTTGGGGACCAGCAGATGGTGGGATGGTTGTATTGCTAGATTCCCATTAGCCTACTGTGGTTCGGGTCCCAGACCTGGTAGCTCGAAACTCATGCTAGATGTGTGTGCATGCATGCCCAAAATCCTGAGAGGAGAACAATGGAGAAGGGATCGTTGTGTGGTCAACCTCTCTGGGGAGGGGGGGTTGATTTCTCACTTTCTGTATCTCTGTCTCTCTCTTGGGCAAGTACACATGCCCTATAGCAAAAATCTCTCTCTTAAAAAAAATTATTTTGTGACTAATTTAGGCAAACCACTGGTTGTGTAGCGTCCTCACTTTATACTTTGGGGAAACTTCTTTTAAATGGGAAATACCCTGCATTCACAGTGAACTTTTAAGTAAAATATAGTTGAAAGTGTTTTGAGAATTTATTATAAAATAGCTAGGTAAGACTAGTACAATAAAGCATAACCTTTATGGATACAATCAGAATTCATGTAATATACTATAAGAAAGATATAAAGGAAAGATATTTAATACTAATTTGAAATTATCAGGAAAATAAGGATATTGTGAAAAAGAAAGCTGAGGACAGACCGTATGAAAAATTCAGTAATGGAGAACTTGTAAGAGATTACAGTTAAGGTGCATAAAAAACAACTACACGTATAAGACAAGTAAACTAAAGGAAGAGGGAATAAGCACTTGCTGATGATTTAAATTATTTAAGGATTTAAAGGAATAGGGCAGAATGATTTTTAGATAACTACCTTTGGTTTTACCTAAAAGGTAAGGTGGAAAATTGTTGAAAAAAAATTTTTTTTAATTTTAGGTTTGTCATAGGGCACATATACTCACTGGAGAGAGACAGAGATAGATAGATAGATGATAGATAGATAGATAGATAGATAGATAGATAGATAGATAGATAGATAGATAGATAGGCAGGCGGGAGGAGGGAGAAATAACCCCTTTCCTCCAAGTGGAAATGGATAAGCCACAATTCCTTTTCCTCCATTCTCTGCTCGGGATCTTAGATACTCCTGCACACACATCTGGTGTGATTCTCAAACCTTTAGGTCCAAGATTTGAACTGCAAAGTCAGCCATGTGAGACCCAGCTGCCCTAACCTTCATGCCACCTGTTGGCCTCAATTATTGAAAAATTTTAAAGGCTAGAAAAAGGTAGTGCTGACTGAGAACCTTAGGCATAAAAATCAGCTTTTTATATTTTTAATTAATTTTATTTTAAATTTATTTATTTAAATTCATTCACTGTATATCATTACAGAATACAAAATGACAGATGAATAGTTGCTTTATTTATTTATTTATTTTAGAGGTTTTTGCTACAGGGCGCGTGTGCTTGCCAGACAGACAGAGAGAGACATAGAGACAGAAAGCGAGAAATCACCTCCAGGGGGTATGGTCACGCCACAATCCCTTCTCTTCCATTCTCCTCTCGGGATCTTGGGCACGCATGCACATGCGCCCGGCATGAGTTCTAAGCCACTGGGTCCGAGACACTAACCGCTGTCGACTACGTGGGAGTCCAGCAGCCATTATGCTAACTGCTGGTTCCCCATAGTTGCTTTATTTGTGATTTTTTTTTTCTTTTTTTTGGGAGAGGTTTTCGCTATAGGGTGCATGCGCTTGCCAGAAAGACAGAGAGTCAGAGATAGAAAGCGACAAATCACCCCCTGGCGGGATGGCCACACCACAATCTCTTCTCCTCCATTCTCCTCTCGGGTTGTTGGACACACACACACACACACACACACGCGCGCGCCCCGGGCGCCTGGCATGAGTTTAAGCCACTGGGTCCGGGACTTGAACCGTGGTCAGCTACATGGGAGTTCAGCGACATAGCCATTACGCTAACTGCTGGTCCCATATGTGACTTTTTTTAAAAAGAAGTTTTAGCCATATGGTGCGTGTGCTTGCAGGAGAGAGACAGAGACAGTGAGAGGGAAAGTGACAAGTCACCCCTTAGTGGGCATAGGCATGAGCCATCCCTTCTCCTCCATTCTCCTCTGGGGATCTTGGGCATGCACACACATGTGTGCCAAGGGGTCTCAGATTCAAACTGCAGTTGGCCATGTAGGAGTTTAGGGACAGCCACTATGCCAATGTCTGAGTTTCGCAACATAACCACTATGCCATCTGCTGGCCCCTATATGTGACTTTTTAAATGCAATCATGTACAATATAGGGACATTTTAATCAACAACTGACTACCTCTAAGCGCATAAGAGTATATACCATTTAGCTGAGATATGTAGCAGGCTGTGCTTATAGGTTTGTATAAGTATACTTTGTGATGTTTGCACAGTGACAAAATTGCTTAACAACCAACTTCTTGTATTCTTGTACTTAAGGGACAAATAACTAACTGCATTAACTATCTTATTTGTAGGGCATGGTTCAGCATGTATCATAACTAGTTACCTCTTTCTTTTTTTAAGAGATTTTCACCTTAGTGTTCATGTATTCTCTCTAAGAGATTTTCACCTTAGTGTTCATGTATTCTCTGGAGAGAGATAGAGACACTGAGAGGGAAAGTGAGAAACCACACCTTTAGGGGGCATGGCCATGCTGCAATCCCTTCCCCACTATCCTCCCAGGATCTTTAGGGGGCATGGCCGTGCTGCCATCCCTTCTCCACTATCCTCCCAGGATCTTGTGCACACATGCACATGTGCCTGACCCGAGTTTCAAGCCACCAGATCTGGGACTCGGACTGTGATCGGCCATGTGGGCGTCCAGCAATGTAATTCCTGTGCCATCTACTGGCTCCACCTTTTTTTAAGTTCCTGATAGCTGCAGTTAGTGTATCATAGCAATATCCATATGTAGTTATATTCTTATTAGAAACACAGAAAGCAATAATGATTTTTATATATTGCTCTCTTGCTTTTTAACTTGGGTGTTTCTGGTCAGAGAGAAATAGTAGAAGCTTTAGCTTTGTGTCTGTTAATACCTCTTAACTAATTGTGTCATATGAAACATAATTGTTATATTGTTACCAGGATAACTAGTAATTAAGGCTGCTAATCAAGCTATGTTATGAGTGACCCAGTTCTTTATCAGGGTTAGTCTATGAGATAAATAGTGCCTAGAGTTTTTAAAGAATTATTTCTTTCTTTCATAAGTGAGGGAGAGGGTGCTCATTCCCCTTAACATCATCTTGACACTGAGATTTACCCACAGCCTTCAGCCAACCTGGGTCATGAGCAGACATATGCCCAGCATACTCAGGTCTCTTGAACTGTGAACGTTTCCACGTGTGATTGACTTGCAGAGCATCATGTTTTATTGCTCACCGCTGCCTGTCCCCCTGTGCCTAGGTGTTTTTTTTTTTTTTTTCCCCCTTCCTGTCCCCCAGTGCCTGGGTGTTTTTTTTTTTTTTTTAATTTTTAATTTATTTAATTTTAAGAGAGGTTTTTGCTATAGGGTGTGTGTGTTTGCCAGAAAGACAGGGACAGAGAGACAGAAAGCAAGAAATTAGCCCCTCCCATGGGGGGATGGCCATGCCTCAATCCCTTCTCCTCTTGAGATCTTGGGCACTCAGGCACATACACCTGGTGTGAATTTAAGTTACCAGGTCCTAGACTTGAACCATGGTTGACTACATGGGAGTCCAGCAATGTAGCCATTATGCTATCTGCTGGTCCCTCTACTTGACTTATTTTGTGGAGCATCTTTATCTATGGTATTTTTAAAAATTAGCCACAATTATATATATATTTGTATATAAAAGTATAATTGTTATATAACTATGTATTTTTGGGTTTTTTTGGAGAGGTTTTTGCTATAGGGTGCGTGCGCTCGCCAGACAGACAGACAGAGACAGAGAGATAGAAAGCAGGAAATCACCCCCCCAGGGGGGATGGCCACGCCACAATCCCTTCTCCTCCATTCTCCTCTCGGGATCTTGGGCACGCACGCACATGTGCCCGGCGTGAGTTTAAGCCACCAGGCCCGGGACTCGAACCGCGGTCGACTACGTGGGAGTCCAGCGACATAGCCATTACGCTAACTGCTGGTCCCTATAACTATGTATTTTTTAAAATTTTGCTATAGAATGTGTGTACTTGCCAGAGACAGACAGACAGACAGACAAAGTGAGAAAACACTACCCTGGAGGGATGATCATGCTGCAATCCCTTTTCTTTCAATTCCCTTTCGGGATTTTGTGCACTCACTAACATTTGTCCAAGCTGCCAGATCTGGGACTTGAACTGTACAATTGGTCATGTGGGATCCATGCCATCTGTTGGCTCATATTTTAATTTAAATCTGTTTAAACAATTGACATTTAAGAGTTGAAATGACCTTTTTTGTATTTTATGGTTATAGAGGAATTATTTAAGGTCATGGTAAATATTCAGACAGCATAGGCAAATAAAAGGGGTGCTTTCCCTCTTTATTCTATTATGCAGATACTTTGGAGAATATTATTCCATATTATTTTCCTGTGCATGTTTATAAACAGGTTTCAAAATAATCTGTGTGTTTTTGAAATAATGCCTGTATTATTACATATTTTCTTTTTTAAAAATTAATTTATTTAGCTTTATTTATTTTAATTTGACCAGAGAGGAACAGAGTGAGAGAGTAAGAGAGAGAAAGTGAGGAAGCAAGCTGCCATGTCTGGGACTCGAGCTGCAGTTGGCCATATGGGAGTCCAGTTCCCTTAACCACCTGTTGGCCCCCATATTTTTTTCCCCTTTAATTGCTGTGGGGGGTACATGTGCTTGTCAAAGAGAAAAGGAGAGAAGGACTCCCCTACTTGCCCTCCCCTCAATGGGGCATGGTCACTTCACAATCCCATTTCAATTTTTACATTCTGTTAGGGTTTTGAGCATGCATGCACACAGCCTGCTATGTTTTTCTAGCTGACAAAGCCAGGATTTGAATTATAGCCAGCCGTGGGATCCAGCTCCAGGTGCACTGTACTTAACTGTTGTGCTAACGGGCTGGCCCACTGTGATACTATTGTGAAACATGCTTTTGTTTTTTAGTGATTTAACTCTGTTCTTTAGTAGTCTGATAGCATGTTAAATTAAACAAGCTGTACTTTTCTTTTGTGTCATTTTGCCTGAAGCCCATTGATATTATCACCTTAGGTTCTCTACTTCTGCAACACAAAAGTGTAGCTAAAAGAGGTTGAAAGAAAGCAGAATGGGTATACATTTGATAATGGATTAAAAATACAAATGGAATGAGTTTACTTGAGCTTGTTTGAGTTGTTGAAGTTATACTTTTGTCTAAAATGTGCAGATTATGGCAATATAGCGAAAGCATGGAACATACTTGAAAGGGCATGCCAAAACTGGGGCCTTGAAAGTGGAAGGGTATATATAAACTAGAGAAGCTGGGGGGAGGCCTATTTGAGAAATAGATACGTGGCTTAATGACTTTAAAGGCTTAAACCTTGAAATCAGAGCTTGGGATGTTAGGTCAAACCAGGTTCGAAGTACCAATGATTATACCATGGTCAGCTTTAAGAGATCAGAAGGGAGCAGTGCACGCAAGTAAAGTCTGAGCAAAATGGTATATAATATAACTTCAGATTCCTCAGGAACTAGGTGAAGAGTGGAATTATACTCACAAGACTGGGGACTATAATTCAGTTTCTTGACCAGGTGGGCAGAGGCTATCATAGCATACTTACTACATGACTTTAGGACCGGAGATGTCTGTCTGCCTTTCTTCTGACCTTCAGCATGGGTGAGGCTATGAGTATGGATTGCTCCACCTGCAAGACAGAGTTGTATAGGTTCTGGTGACTGTAGGAAAAGCTACATCCTTCCTTTAGGGAGTGCTTGCAGTTATAACAAATCAGAAAGACAAATCCAGAGGTATAACTGTGTACTTTTATTACTAGAAAACCCATCTTATGAAAGATCTTTATGTATGCTTAGTTTATACTGCAACAAAGAATTCTATATTTGGTAAGCAAGAGATAGGCTTTTCAGGGAACCTTTGGGTCGCAATGTTGTTGCTGCAAGAAACTGAAGTATATATTCCTCATGACTCCTGTAACCCTGGTTGATTTTGACATTTGGCCCAATTCAACTTGACCTTAGAGTAAGAAGTGTAATGATAGACCTGTGATCCATTGTCAGCATCTCTTCCTAAACTCCATCTCCAGCCATTTACATTAGCTGACTTGCCATACATTCATCTCCAGTGGTGCACATGGTTCTGATAATGCTTTGAAACACTACTTATAAATATATAAATAATATATTAATTATTACAAATAAGTTCATAGGATAATTTTAAAAGGTAAAAGAGAAGAAGAAAAAAAATTTCCTTGAAGGGAAATAACATGGCTCTCTTAATGGGGTGTAGAAAAAAAGCTTATGTTTGAGCTCTCCCACCATTTTTCTCTTGACACAGGTTTATATTGGGTCATCAGAAAAGTCATGATGTATTTTTCTATGCAATAATTACATAAACTAATAACTATACTTTCTATAGCAATGGCAGTTCAGGAATGAGGAAGGGAGTGTGAATGGTTTATTTTCTCATTTTCTCAGGCACAACAACCTTGGTGCACGGCCGAAAGGGCTGTCAACTCTGGTGAAGAGTGGTGTCCCTGAAGCATTGAGAGCAGAGGTATGGCAGTTATTAGCAGGCTGCCATGACAACCAGGCAATGCTGGATAGATACCGAATTCTCATCACAAAGGTAGGAAGCTTTTTCAAATTATTTTCATGGGACATCATGTTAAACAAATTATGTCTTTCATACCTCCAAAGTCATAAATGCTTCAAACTTAAAAATATTAAAGGAAGTCAATGCTGTCTTTTTTTCCTGGATACTTACAGGATAGAGGTAAAAAAAATGCATGTAGTCATCTATGCACACTTTATGCCTTTGCTTTAATTTTTTTAAAGTTCAAGTGACTTTATAATAACTATTTGCCAACTTAGAAAATATTTATATTTCAAGTGTTTCCTTACTTGGTACAATTTTAAAGTAAAGTTAACTTGAATTCAATGGCCTTCTGTACTCATGTCACCTTACATTTAAATGATGTGAATAATTGCATATCCATATTCTGTTGGGAGCCCTTGGTTCCAGTGTACTTGGTTTATGTTCAAGTAGCTAGTGTTAGAGCGCAGGTAAAGATAAGTGTCGGCTTTGACTTTAGGGTCTCCTTTTAACTTTCACTTCCTGATTTCTTCAGCTACTCTAAATCATGGATTTTTAAATAATAGTAATATCTTTTTTTTTTTTTTTTGAGAGATTTTCACTATAGGGCGCGTGTGCTCGCCAGACAGAGAGAGACATAGAGACAGAAAGCGAGAAGTCACCCCCCAGGGGGATGGTCATGCCGCAGTCCCTTCTCCTCTGTTCTTCTCTCGGGATCTTGGGCACACACGCACACGTACCCGGCATGAGTTTTAAGCCACCGGGTCCGGGACACGAACTGCGGTCGACTACGTGGGAGTCCAGCAACATAGCCATTATGCTAACTGCTGGTTCCCAATATCATATATATTTTAAAAATCTTAGTTCATAAGTGAGATTTTTTATAAGCAAGACACTTCCTCAGAATAAGGCTTTTTTTTTTTTTTTTAATCTCCTGTGATTCCTTCTTCCTCAGTTATAAGGTTTTACATCTGCCTCTGGGAATTTATTCTTGATCAGTTGCTTCATGATTGGTTCCTGATTCTTAGTCATGATTCCACTTGCCTTCATTCTGTGGTTCTTGTTTCCTGCAGTTTTCTGACATGACTGTTAACATACACTGCCTGATTCTCTGGACAGTAGTTATGGCGGCAGACCTAAAAGCTAGCAGCAGCATCTCCACTGTTTAGCTTTTCCAGTTCTTCCAATATTTAAGTACTTTAGTCCCTACAAGAATCCTTTTTGAAAGATTCTTTTTTGCCTCACTGAACTCTGTCTGATGTACTTGGCATATATGTTTGTCACCTTGTCACAGATGGCTGTTCTACATTTAGCTTTATGCTTAGAAAAAAAGAGAGGAAAGACAAAGGCTACCCACATTTAGTCACACCAGGGGTTAAGAGCACAGTCCTTGAGACTGCTAGTTTGTGTAGGACTTCTGATACCAGGTGAAAGTTTAGGGTCTCCAGAGTCACCCAGATTTAAGACCAGCTGGCTGTAGATGTGGGGGTCCCACAAACTCCCTCAGGTTTAATTTATATCTATATATTTAGAGTTGGTTTTCTTTTCTTTTTTTTCTTTTTTTTTTTTTTTGCTATAGGGCGCGTGCGCTTGCCAGAAAGACGGAGAGAGATGAAGAGACAGAAAATGAGAAATCACCCCCCAGGGGGGATGACCACGCCACAATCCCTTCTCTTCCATTCTCCTCTCTGGATCTTGGGCACGCGCACATATGTTTGGTGTGAGTTTAAGCCACCGGGTCCAGGACTTGAACCGTGGTTGACTACATGGGAGTCCAGTGACATAGCCATTATGCTAACTGCTGGTCCCTAGGTTTAATATATTTTTTAGAATGACTCACAGAACTCAGCAAAGTGTAGTATTTATAATTTTTTTTGGGGGGGGATAGCAAATAAATACAAATCAGGGGCCAGAAGGTGGCATGGTTGTTAAGTTGCTGGACTCCCACATGGTTGGCCCTGGTTCAAGTCCTGGACCTGACACCTTGAAAATCATGCCAGGTGTGTGTATATGCTTGTCTAAAATCCTGAGAGGAGAAGGTATTACAGCATGGCCGTCCTCCCTGGGGGATGATTTTTTCATTTTTTCTCTCTCTCTGTCTCCCTGGTGAGAACACTTATCCTATGGCAAAAACCTTAAAAAAAAAAAAAAAAAAAAGGAAAAAGAAATACAAATTAGAACCAGTCAAAGGAGGAGACACATAAAGCAGAATATGGGACTAGTAGAATTCCCAACATGAAGCTTCCTTTATTCTCAGGGGCATGTTGCCCTCTGGCGTCATCCTCAAGGACACATTACAGGAGTGGTGCACACTTGGAGTATCACGAACCCAAAGATGCCTCTAAACTTTGTTGTCCAGAGCTTTTATTAGGGTCTCATTGCATGGGCATGACTGGAATATTGCTTACCTGGTTGAACTCAATCTCTAGCCTCCTCCCCTTCTTTCCTTTTTTGAAGTTCATCTGATATCACATGTCTCAAAGTCTCAACCCTCCAATCACATGGTTTATCTTTGTGGCTTGTCAACCCCTATTCTTAGTCTTCTCATTAATTTAAACTGTCTAGGTACCCCTTGTGAGTGCCTCATTAACATGAACTGTAGAGTTGGTTAGAAGGGCCCACTACAAATAATAAAAACTCTCCTATCATTCAGGAAATTCTAAGGACTTAGAGGTTACCTCCATGAACCTGGACAAGGGTTAGATCACTCTTCAGCACGTCTGAACCAGTCTGTCATCCTTTTATTAAAAATGTATTTTATTTTTTAAACTTTCTTTTATACATTCAATCACTATACATCACTTAGCTTGTAAAAGTTAATTTTCCAACATGAATACATTTTACACCAGTCCAGTTAGGGATAGTATAAGGAGCTTTTCCTTAAGCCCCAAACAACCTCACCTATAGCTTCTTGACCAGAATTCAGGTACATAGCTCCTATCTCCATTGAAAGCTGGGAAATATTTTGAGATGGGCACATAGCTTTTCCCCTTGCACTCTTAAAACTGTTTTTTAAAAAATAAAGAACAGAGACTAGATAATGGGCTAGCTACTATATTTCTCTGTTCTATATGCCACTTAATAGTGGCAGTAGTTGAGATCTGTCATGGCATAATGTATTCTAATAATATATATAAACTTGGTACAGTATTTTTGGATTGGCAAATGTCTATTTAGAATGTCACTGAGATTGACTAGCAATGTATAATTAAGATAATATAATGAATATTTTCACATTTAGTTTATAAACCTATGACAACATAAATTTTTTAATGTTACTTCTATCGTTAATGTGCAATTTATCAAAAACAACAGTTTTTATAAACAATATAGAAATATGGGTCTTTGACTATGGGCCTTTATTTAAGCCCTCAAGTCAATACATTTCTGTGACAGGAAGTACAACGGTGTATTTAATTTTGTCTTCCTTGCATCAACGCCAAAGATAATAAATGAATGTTACCATTATTTCTAGAAGTGATTTTCTCCTTTCCCTATGTTTAGGGGTAGAAACGAGTACTTGTAGCCAACTATGTGTGTGTGTGTGTATGTATATGTATGTATTCACTTTGGAGGTGAATATATATGAACTTTCAAGCCACTCCATGGAAGGAGCATGAATACCCACAGGGTTTTCAGTAAGAAGTGTCTGCATATTTGGCACTCATTGGTTATGGTT
>NW_006159866.1:1079307-1081600 GCF_000334495.1 Tupaia belangeri chinensis | reverse complement strand
GCTATTAGTCTCTTCTTTTGGTCCAGCTTACTTGTCCTGTCTTATTAAGAAAATGGCAAGGTTCCAAGGTCAGTTAATGAAATGGTTCAGCTTGAACAAACAGAAATGCTTTATAAAACCCTACCAGAGGATGTTGGCATAGAGATAAAATGCCACACTTTTTGAGGCTGACCCATGTGGGTAGATTTCAGGTTTGCATCTCAAGACCTCCTGAATATGCCAGACATGTGCTTGCCCTTGAACTGGGGCTGACTGATACTAGGTTGGATTGTGGACGCTGTGGGGGTACCTTGTTGGGGAAACCATATTGCAGATACCATCTCTCTCATTTGGGAAGAAATAAATGAATACACTTTATACATACACACAAAGAAACCATCACAGAGACCTCAGATTATATAAGAAAGAAGGAATATGAAGTATTAACAGAAAACTTAAAATTTGGCTTCTATGAAAAAATAGCCTATAATTTACTTTTACAGTGGGAGTGTGCTAGTTTGGAATTTGAAACTACAAATTACCTTCTGAGGAATTCTTTTCAGGGGTGGCAAACATGTAGTCACTAGTCTAGATCTAGCCTACAAGTGTGCTTTGTATAACTATCAGTCTATCAAAGAACAGCATATGCCTCTGGCTTGAAGTTTTATTTTTTGTTCTGTCAGGCTTAGTATTCTATTACTTACTCTCTATCTTTTACACATTGTAAAAAAGTTTTTTTTTAAGAATTATTTTATTTATTGTTATTTATTCATTTATTTATTCTAATTTGACCAGAGAGCGGGGCAGAGAGAGAGAGAGCAAGAAAGCAAGCCACTAGGTCTGGGACTTGAACTGCAGTTGGCCCATATGGGAGTCCAGTGCCCTCAACCAACCCACCACCTGCTGGCCCCCTTTTACACATCTTAATACTTATCTGGCTCTCAAATAAATTTTGTGACTATATTATTACTACCATGGTAGCCATTGTCTCAGAAAAGGGAGCTATTGGGTTGTCAGAAAAGTCATGACATATTTTTTCTATTTTTCTATGCAAAAATGTCTTACAATTTTTCTGATGACCCAATGATATGGTGAGGTTTTCTTTTTTTTAATGTTTTTTTTTTCCACTTCTGTGACAATCTTAACCAATCCCCATTCTCCAGCCTTTCTTTTTTTTTTCTCCTTGTTTTGCCATAGGGCATATGCCTTCACTGGAAGTGATGAGAAAGAGAGAGAGAAGAAGAGAGAGAGAGCAAAAGAGAGAGAAATCACCCTCCTTTCCCCAAGAGAGGATGGCCAAATGGCAGTCCCTTCTCCTGTTGGGACCTTGGGCATGCATGCACATGCACATGGCATGTTTTTCAAGCCTCTGGCTCTAGGATTTGAATCATGCAGCTAGTCATGTAGGATTCAGTCACCCTAACCACCATGTCACTGACCAGCCCCATGGTGAGTTTTTTTTTTTTCCTCTTCATTTATTTTTTACATTAATTCACTATACATCATTACAGCATACAAATGAATTTTCTATCCGAAATACACTGTATATTGGCTCAATCAAGCACATCAACATACATGTTATCCGCAAATAATTTTCCAATTCTTATGTCTTGTATACTCTGTTTGTTTTGCCATCCTTGATTCCCTATCCCTCACCCTCTGCCATGTCCCACCCTCCTCCCACATTGTCTCTGGTATCCATGGTTGCTTTCTATGCCTCCCCCCCCCAATTTAATTGATTTGCTAATGAATTCAATTTAATTGATTTGCTAATGAATTTAATTAGTCTAAATATATCCAATAGCTAGCACAGCTGATATATACCTATGCATAAACCCAAGTCTGACTTTAGGCATAAACCTCAGTGAGTAGAATGAACATACTATAAAGTAGCACCTAGCTGGGGCTATATAGCTTACTGCAGTCATCAAATATGCATTTTTTTTCATTTCGATATGAACAGTTTTACTGTTTTTTTTTCTCCTGCAACTTTTTAAAAAAATTACTTAACATTCATTCCCTAAGCATCACCACAACATACTAAATGACTAAATGTGGTTTCCCATCTAGAATAAACTGCCTAGTGGCTTAATCATGCATGTTATCATCAATAATATTCCATTTCTACTTTCATATATATGTATATGTATATATATGTTTTTTACCCCATGTTTGACCCTCTGCCTTTTCCCACTCTCTTATTACACTATCTCTGCTATATACAGTTGTCTTCCATTCCTTTTTCCCCAATATTTTGTTGATCACACAATATCATAAGTAATCTAACTACTTTCAATAGCAAGTTCAGCTGGTA
>NW_006159866.1:1066232-1078460 GCF_000334495.1 Tupaia belangeri chinensis | reverse complement strand
GTATGATCTAGTCTGCTTTTACTACTTTCAAGGGGGATTTTTACTTCCTGTATTATAGCCTTCATCTCTAACAGTTCCATCTGATTCTTTTGTAAAGTGTGAAATTCCTCTTTTAGATCTTGCATGAATTTCCTCACCTCCTGGAACTCAACAACTTCTTTCTCCTTCCTCTTCAGCAGTTCATTGTCTCTCTTCTCTTCCATCTCTGTTAGTTTTGCCATTATGAATGTTCTGAATTCTTTATCAGACATTTCCATGAATTCCATTGAACTGTGTGTGGAGGAAGAGAAGTTATCCTTTTCCCTAGGAGGAGAAGTATTTTCCTGCTTTCCCATATTTCTTGTGGTCCTGCAGCAATTTCTAGTCATCTGGTTGATGGTCAGTTTCTTCCCAAACTTGGAAGTTAAATCTGAGTGTTGAGGAGCGTGCAGAAAAGGAAACAGAAAGAGAGAAACATCAACAACAACAGCAAAGAACAAACAAGAAACAGAAAAAGAGAAGAAAAAGCGAAGATAAAAACTTTTCAGTAAAACTAAAAAAAATTAATATTTAAAAAGATTTCAGTAAAAAACTAAAAATTGGAAAACTGCACGGTGCGCTCACGTGCCATGCGAAATTCTAAAAATCAAAAATTAAAAAAAAGAGAGGAGACAGAGACAGAGGTAGAGAGAGACAAAGACAGATACAGAGAGACAGGAGGCCTGGAAGGGGTCTTCCTACCACGCGAGTTTTGTGTGCTTGAGGCCGAATTATCTTCAAGAAGGCCTCTTCCCTTCTCCTCTCCTGGGTTGGGAGGGGGAGAGGGAATTATTTTAACAAAATAACGGGGTAGGAGGGGCCAGAAAGCGCAGAAAATGCTTTACCTTAAAAAATTCTAAAATTCAAAAATTAGAAAAAAAGAGAGGAGACAGAGACAGAGGTAGAGAGAGAGAAAGACAGGTACAGAGACAGGAGGCCTGGAAGGGGTCTTCCTGCCATGTGAGTTTTGTGTGCTGGAGGCCGACTTATCAGTGGGAAGTCTTGATTTCTGTTTCCCCAAAATGGCTAGTTTGCAGAATCCATGAGGCTGTGTCTTCAAGAAGGCTGATGGTGAGCTTTTTTGACTAATATCCATTCTCCAGCAGACACTAAAGTCTGGGGAGCAAGGTCCACAGCTTTTTAGCTTTTTATGTAGTAATCCTGTGCCTAGTATGTCCTAGATGATGAAAGAAAATTGACTTTGTCCCTTCTAAGAGGGACCTAAGGTCACTTACAGATTTATTCACATTATCATTTGTTATTTCTTTTATTCCCATTTCCAAAAACTATAATCTTAACACTGTGTTAGATGCTGGGTAAAGAAGATAGAGTATGAAGGGGCCAGCAGGTGGTGTGGTGGTTAAGGGTGCTGGATTCCCACGTGACCGACCATGGTTCGTGTCCCAGACCTGGCGGCTTGCTTTCTCTCTCTCTCATCAAATTAAAATAAGTACATAAATAAATAAAGTTAAATAAAATAATTCTTTTAAAGAAAAGATAAGAGTATGAAACAGTGTTATTTCCTGGGAAGCTTATCCATGGTTGGGAGAGCTATAAGCTGTGAATTAATTTGAGTAGCAGCTCCTGGGTAATAGTCTCTATTGTTTTTTTTTTGTTTGTTTGTTTTTTTTTGTTTTGTTTTCTTTGCCAGGGAGTCAGTAAGAGCCTCCAAGAATTATTGGCCTAGAGAGTTTTGCAGTGGTAGTGAGCATGTATCAATAGATTTGAGTCACCTCAGATCATGGTAGATCAAAGCCAGAGAGTAGTATTCAACAAGGGTCCAGAATCGCAGTGTGCAACCATCACCTTCTTTGGTTTTGTTGGTTTATAATGTAATCTACAGAAAATAAAGTTTTATATAACTTTTGACTGGTAGGAATTGACTTCAGGAACCAGACATTAAAACGGCATGAGAAACTCCGGACTGATTCAAGTGGAGATGAACCAGGGCAGGAGCTATAGGCCTAGTGATGACCTCAGTCTGGATTAGGCAGGACAGTCTGAAGAGCTGTCATGTCTAAATCCATGGGGAATTGCATGGACTCGACTGCCAGCATCAGAAGGCACTTTTGGGCACAAATGCCTTGGCAAAAGTGGCAGCACCACTTTAGGAGGAAATGCTGGGGTGCACTAAGGAGGGAGCCACTGGTTTTAAATCCCGAACTCTGCTATTTGAATCATGGCCACCAAGTGGGATCTAGCTTCTTTGGAGTGGTGCATTACCACGGTCCCGCGGAGCTGGTCCTCATTCACCTTGTTTAGTCATTCCTTCAATAACTCTGATTGAACATCTTCTATGGGTCAGATTCTGTATGGTTTTTAGGGCTATGTAGATGAAAAGGGTTACTACCCTTGAAGAGTGCAGCCTAGAGAAAGTCAGGCCTGTGCTTGGATAGATCCTGTATATTCTGTATATTAGATCTATTAAGTTATCATAGATGTTTTAATCAAGTGTGTGAAATACAGAAGAGGTAATGACAGCTCTGCTTGAACCAGGGAAGACTTCAGAGAAGAGAGGATATCTTAGGTGGGATTTGAAGAGTATGGCTGAGCAGAATAGGGGAGGGGTGCAGAACTGTGTAAAGAATTGCTTATGTAATAGTTTAGCTGTCATTTTGTGACTTACTTGTGTTTCTAGGGAGGCTTAGGGAGTAAAATCAACGTGCTTCTCCCCCCACTCCTTCTTCCCCAAATGGCCAGCAGCACTCAACTATTCATGGGTCAGTGGCTTATCCGTTTGTTAAACAGGGAGGAACTTAATACAAACTCATTCCTCTTGAAACAAATATGTATAGTTAAAACCCTCAGAAAATATATGTTAAAATGATATCATAAAAAATGATTTAATTGGTGACCTAGGATTGATGTTATGGTATGCGCTCAGTAAATGTTTGAGTAGCTATTGTGTGCTAAGTACTGTGCTGGCATGGCAATGCATATTAATTTATTACTTTTTAAAAATTAGCCAAGTGAAAAAATATCATAGCTTGATTAAAATAAAATAGTATAAACTTGTAAAAAAAAGTCCAGCTTTATAAACTACAGAGTATATTTGCTTAAACGTATAGTAGTGAACATAAAGGACAGTAGTTGCTGCCAAAAATCCTTTTTGGAATAATAAATAAAAAACAACCATGAGAGTGGCCTGTTTTAAGATTCTGTAAGTTCTCTGCTTTCTTGAGCATTGTATGGACAGATAAAACTTCACTGTGTTTATTCCTGTCAGTTTATTGGTACTGCTCAGAGTAAAGCCTGTCTTTTCTCTGTTCTCCAGTGTATTATTGTACCAGATGGCTTTTAATAAAACATCTAGCTAAATTTTTTTTTAACTCTTGTTCTTAGCAATACAGTGCAATTATAATACTGGAAATTCTCAAGAGAAGATGTTTAAATTGGTATTTTTCTTATTATTGAATAACATTTAGTGAATATTTAACTGAAAAGTCAAATTATAGCATCCATTTGTAGCTTTTTATTTGATAAAGTTTCACAGCCAAATTAAACTCCGTGTCACTTAAATGGGTAAATGTTTGCTTTTTCCTTACCCAGTTTACTTTTTAAAAATTCAGCATAGTTCATTAGTTAACACTGAACACTAGATTTCATTGAGAGTCAGGGCATTGCTTAATTACACAGTTACTCTGTTTTCTGTCATTACCTTGTCTAGGTGTAGGAAGTGAGCTTTTTGATAGAATGAGGTTATTTCAGCTGGATCTATACCATTGGTTTTTATAAAAATCATAGGCTTTTGTATTGGTACATTACTGATGTATCCTAAAATTTACAAAAGTTTCATTAGGAAATTATACTTGCCTAAAACTTACTAACCAAAACAATAATAATTATCAATAAAGTGGACAAAGAGAATAAAAAGTACTCCTTGTGCTGTAGTATAAATGTCTTGAATGTGTTAAATACTGAAAGGTTTTTATTAAAGGAAACTAAGAATTAATAAAGTTTTTAAGAAAATGTACATTTTATTTTTCATTGCATAATAAGGGTAGTAGCTTCTAACTAATTATACCTTTGTTTATTACTACTTTTTACAGTATAATTTTTATCAAATAATTTTGGTCCTCATCTCCAAGGGCTTTCAGTTTCTTTCATATCTATAGTTATATCTACACATGTATAAAAACTAGAATTGTGTGTGAATCAGAACTGTTCTTACCAACTCCCCAACACTAATATTTGTGTAAAAATTTTAAAAACTTAATTATTTTCTTGAAATATGTAATATGTGTTATTGGGGGCAAGAAATAGGAAGGTAGAATTTTGGTACCCATCCCGTATCTATCTTCTGCCTATTCTTTTTTCTCACCATGGCACTAATTAATAGTAAATACATACAAACATACAAAAGTAGGTCAAAGCCAAAAGAAAAGCCCTGGAGGAAACTCATCACATATTATCCAATGAAACATTAAATATGTTCTAAAAATATGTACTAAGATCAATAAAGTTAGCATAGGTCTGACTGTAGTTGTGCAGGTGATCGTGATACATTTTATTACTAGTATCAAAGATAGTTTTTGCTATTCTTTAAATACACTTAATATTTTTAGGTAAATTAAAAAGATAAGTTTTTAAATGTTACCTTCATTTTCATATTGTGGAATTAGAGTAAGAGCACACTGTTTTGAGGGAAGACTTTTGAGGTAATTGTTGAGCAGGTTATTCTATGGCATAATAAAATCTGTATTTTTTAAATAGCTTTGACTAATACTTACAGCTATCAAATTAAGTAGAAGAAATACTCTTGGATCCCAATTTCATAATAACTTTATTATTATTATCATCACTTTTTTAAAAAAGTTAATGTTATTTCTTGAGAGAGATAGAGAAGCAGACAGATACCCTCAACAAGTTCTCACCATGCATGATCCTACAGCCAGATAGAATCATGGACCCATGTAACTGGCATGTTGAGATCAACCTGAGATCCATACTCCGAGCTTCCATATGGTTCCAGTATCCTACCACCTGGGCTACTGCAGTTGGATCCATGCTAACTTTATTGACCGCAGTACATGTTTATAGAACATACTTCTATTTCGTCAGATAAAGTGGTGTGATGAGTTTCTTCCAGGGCTTTTGCTTTGACTTTCGTTTACTTTTCCATTCAAATTTATGTTTGGATAGGTTTACCATATAATGAAAAAAAGGGGTAGATAAGATATACTTATGAGGTGTGTACCAAAAGTCTACCTTTCTACCCCTTCCTCCAACATACTACAATACATACATGATTGTGTTTTCGGTAGCAGTTCTATTTTATTTTATTTTTTTTAAGAGAGACTTTTTTTGCTGTAGGGCTTATGAGAAGAGACAGAGAGATAGACAGAAAACGAGAAATCAGCCCCTGGGGGGATGACCACACTACAGTCCCTTCTTCTCTTGGGATTTTGGGCAGGTGTGCACATGCATGTAGCGTAAACTTAAGCTGCCGGGTCCAGGACTTGAACCGCGGTTGACTAGGTGGGAGTCGAGCCATGTAACCATTACACCATCTGCTTGTCCCAAGAGTTCTGTTTTAAAGTGTCTTGACTGATTGTTCATGGATCTCCTTTTCAGTATCTCTTCTCTTTTTGTGTCTCTTTGTAGTTTATCTGTTTATCATACCATCTGTTTTTCTTTTTACCTACCTCCTTTACTAAACTTTCAATAATACAGTTCTGAACAATGTTTTTTATCATTTGTTGTTTTTTTTTTACTTCCTGGTTTTCACGTTCCCTGTGCATTTCTCAGATAAGTTTGCTTTTTATTATATTTGTATGAGATAAGACACAAAACTAGTAATTGAAAACTTTTTAATTTATTCAAAATTTTCACTAAAATTACTTTATTTTTACTTATTACTTGTAGAAAAGATATGTAATTGCTATTATGTGCTCATATATGCACATTCCAAAATATGACCTGCAATACATTATCTATTGCAAACTCATTTCCTAGTTCCTACTTCATTTTTCCATCAAATAGAAAAAGATAAACGGAAAACGGAAAGACCACTGAATAATGTCATTACAGTGCTTGGGAAAATTCAGATCAAGACATTTCTTGATCTTCTTCAAAAGATACTATATAAATACTATGTTGGGGATCTTACTGATGTCGCAAAAATTTTTTAGATTTTTAAAGCTTTATTCTATAAACCAGTTTTGATTATTATTCTTTTAGCTTTATTCATTACATTGATTCAAACTAAGTATTATAATCAATTGTAATTTTGAAAGAATAATTATACCGTAACAATTTATGAGTATTCTTTATTTAGTCCCTTTTTTTCTCTGGATTCAATCTCTGCTTTTTCTACATTCATTATTTATTTTGATCAGTAATAGACTTCAATTTTTTACATACAAACATTTTTATTCCTAACGAGTAATGAATAAATTGATGGTAAAAGTTGCTCAGAACTTTTTTATTCCTGAATTGAAATATCATGGGTATGCATACTTTTCTTTCATATGAGAGAGCTTTAATTGTTACTAATGTCAGAATAATTCAATCACTTCTACCCTTTGAGAAGCTGATCTTTGACATGTTTATAAAAACTGCTTAATCTTTTAATAGATGACTAATTTTTTTGAAGACAGCATCTTGAAGCTTTTACCTTGATACCTGCAAAATGATGTGAAGGAGCAATTTTCATTTGACTTTTTAAATCTGCAGTTCTTATGTATAAAAGTAGAATGGCAATTTTGGATTGAAAGCTTATCTTAATTTTTCTACCCATCTGTCTAAGTTGGTATTTAGATACTCTAAGTAAGGTTCCATTTCTTCATAGACAATTTTTAATCAAAGACTCTGTAGCTTTCTTACTTTACTTTGCAGTGACCTCAGATCATCTTTACTTTGAAGGGTTTCAAATCTTCACTATTGCAAAGGTGATTTGGGTATGTTTACAACATTTCTGTCTCAGTTAGTCCTATAGATCTGACCTTGCATTTAAAAAGGTAATTTTTTTATTACATACTATTTAAAAATCAAGATTCTGTGAGTAAACTATACCAGAACCTTAAATTAAAAATTGAAGGAATTTCCCTAGATAATTTACATATTTTGTTTTGCTATCGCAAATGATGATAATATCTCCTGAATTTGAGGTATGGTTGTCCCAATTCACTTCTACTGTGCAAAGACCCTTTCTCATTTGAACAGAAAATAGATTGAGCTTTATCTTTGGGAAGAATGATGCTTAGCTATTACCATCAGGAGAATCATTGTTTGTCCCAGTGGCACAGAGTAGTCTTGTATTAGGTGTCTTGGGACTAATTAATCAGGAAACTACTCTAATTAAAAAGGAAGCTGCTCATCAGCTGCCTGCTCAGGCTGTTTTACAGACAGAAACTGTCGACCTGGCGACTTGTACATTCTAACAATGTTCTTTGACTGCTTAAATCCCAGTTGAAAGGGATAATTTAAGGATTTTTAGCATACCATAATTTATTTTGTAGTAATAGACTTTGATATTTAGTGGACTTCTTTAGGGACGTAAAATATAATTTTAGAACTAGAATATTTTGGTCAGTCAGTAAGACTTTTTAAGTTCTAATCTTACCATATTTTTAAATCCTGGGACAAATCAGGATTAGAAATAATGCTAGTAGATAACATTGAACTGTGCATATGAGTGTGTATAAATATAAGCAAACATGTATCTATTACCTTTCTCTCTCTCTCTGCTCCAGTGAGCACACGTGCCTTCTGGTGAATTAAAAAAAAAAAGAGTATTTTAATTTCATAAGAGTATATGTATTACTTAAGTGTTTTATGTGTTATTTCCCAGGCTGGTTTGTGTTTGTGTGATAATTAATCTAGCACATCAAGTCTTAATTAATTTATCACATGCTAATTGATTATAGCTACTAATAAGAATTTTATTCTTATTCCTAATGTTGCTTTTGCTAACTTTCTCTGTAATCTTTTGACATTTATCCTAATACATGTGGAGGTTTATTATTTTCTAAACGAGCAAGTAGTTGGATGAATTAGGAACGTAAAAACTAGAAAGGTACTCTCAGTAAGGGTTGGAATTATAACTTACTCTTCCTTGTATCCTTTCCAACCTTACATTCCTATCATCTGACACATAGTACACTCTGAGCATATTTGTATGAAGCTGATTTGAATTCTGGCCCTTTCGGAGTCAATTTATTCTGCCCTGTTTAAGTCAGTTATAGTTCAAATGGTGAATCTTGCACAAGGGATTGCTCTTGTACAGTTGAATATTGCTTGGAGTATAGAGTCATAGAGAATAGTTCTGTTTTTTTTTTTTTTTTTGAGAAGGCACCCCTAGGGGGTTGGGCAGGAAGGCCATGTCACAATCCCTTCTCTCCATTCTGTTTTCAGAATTTTGGGCATACAGGTGCATGGGCCTGGTGACAACAATATTTTATTACACCCAAATTCTGTGGATTAGGAATTCAGCTAGGATACATTGGAGATAGATAGCTTGTCTCTGATTTCATGATGTCTGAAACCTCACTTGGGTGGCTCAGATGACTGGAGATGGCTGGGATGCTCATCTGGGGCCATATGTCTGGGGCCTTGACTCTGGCCTGGATCCCAGGTTCTTCTTGTGGCATCTGCTGGGGCTAAAATGTCCAAGATGGTTTCTCTATGCTCGTGACTGGGATGTCTGAAATATCTGAGAGTTGGCTGGACATCTTCCTTCATGCAGCCTTTCCATGTGGTTAGCCACAGCATGGCAGTTTTAGTCAGACTTTTTACTGCTGGCTTGCTTTCCCTAGAGCAAATGTTCCTAGAGATGGAGGTAGAAGATGCAAGGGTTTCTTTGACTCAATCTTGGAAGTAAGTAATGTTACTTCTGTCCCATTCTTTTGGTTAAAGCTGAGTTACAGGACCAGCCAGATTCAAGGGAAGGAGACCACATGAGGGCATCAGTGTCAAGAGAGGTGGCTCATCAGAAGGCCCACTTTGCATACTCACTACCACAACTCTCCTTCCTTTTCTCTATTACCTTTTTCTGGAAGATTGGAATATAGGGGTAAAAGAGAAAGTTTTTTTTTTTTTTTTTTTTTTCTTTTTTTTAAAGGATTATTTTATTTAACTTTATTCACCCATTTATTTTAATTTGACCAGAGAGGGACAGAGACAGAGACAGAGAAAGGGAAAGGGAAAGTGAGAAAGCAAGCTGCCAGGTCTGGCACTTGAACCACAGTCGTCCATGTGGGAGTCCATCACTCTTAACCACCATACCACCTGCCGATCCCAAGAATAGTTCTTTATAGTGTGATGAAATGGCAGGCTTTTCTGTTAATGATGAATACCTCCAGAAGCTTTGAGAAGCAACTTTCTTGCTTTCCTGAGGTGACTTTTCAAGTGCTGATCCACATGTACAGATGTGTTTTATTGTCAGGATCACTCACCAGTGCTTGGAACCCGCCCTCCTTGTTGTATATGAGACACTGATGAAAATTGTGCATCACTCTAAAAGATACTTAATGATCCAAATTTGACATATATATCATGTACTTTTTTATTTGCCACAGGATGGTGTGCACTCACCAGAGACAGACACAGAGAAAGGAGTAGGAGGAGAGCCTCCCCCAGTGGGGCATGGTCACACTACAATACCTTTATTTCTCTGTCTTCTTGGGACTTTGGACATGCATACACATGCACCCGGAAGAGTTGTCCCAGTCACCAGGATTCAGATTATGTGGTTAGCCATGTGGGATCCGGTTCCCTGCCCTCCACATTTTTTAAAAATAATCTTGGAACTGCTTATAGAAATTTTAATTAAAAGTTTTATAATTAAGACAAAATATTTGTATATATTTATAGGTTACAGTGTGATTTTTCAGTACATGAATACAATATGTAATAACCACATCAGGGTAATTTGCATATCTCTCATCTCAAATATTATCATTACTTCGTATTGGAAATAGTCGAAATCCCCCCTTTGAGGTATTCTAAAATATATTGGATTGTCAGAAAAGTCATGACATGTTTTTGAATAGAAAAACGTAGAAAAAATGTCATGACTTTTCTATCAGCCCAGTACATAAATTATTGTTAACTAGTTATCCTGTTCTGCTGTGTTCTATGTTAACTAGTTATCCTGTGTGCTGTAGAACACTAGAACTTATTTTTCTTATCTAACTATAATTTATTATCTATTAATCAGCATCTGTTTAGGCCCACATACCCCCTAGAGCTCCCCCCCCCTCCCACTTCCAACCTCTAGTAAGCACTATTCTATTCTCTACTTCTTCAGGTCAACTTTTTAGTTTCCATATATGAGTGAGAACGTGCATTTTTTTTCTTTCTTACTTCAGTTAACACAGTATCTTTCAGACTTGCTCATATTACCTCAATTGACAGGATATCATTATTTTTAATGACTGAATTGTATTCCTCTGTGTGTGTGTGTGTATGCCTACCACCTTTTTTTCCCTCCATTCTTCTGTTGACGGATGCTTAGGCTGATTTTATATTGGCTGTTGTGAATAGTGGTGCCACAATGAACATTGTAGTGGAGATATCTCTATGGCATGCTTATTTTCTTTCCTTTGAATATATACCTAGTAGTGGGATTACTGGATCATTCTCCAACTTAATTTGTTTTTGCTCAGGATTGCTTTGATTTTCTGGGTTCTTTGTGATTTCATGTGAATTTTAGAATTTATTTTTTATTTTTGTGAAGAACACTGCTGGTATTGCATTGATGGCTTTCAGGAGTATGAGCATTTTGATGATAATAATTCTAATCTATGAACATGAGATACCTTTCCATTTTTTGGTATGTTTTTCCATTTGTTTCATCAGTTGCTTGTAGTTTTCATTGTAGAAATCTTTTACCTCTTGATTAAATTCATTTCTAGATACTTTATTTTTTGCAGCTATGGTAAGTAAGATTGCTTTATTTCTTTTTCAGCTAATTTGTTATTAGTGTATAGAAACACTACTGACTTATATATGTCAATTTTGTATCCTGCAGCTTTGCAAAACTCATTCATTAGTGTTAACAGTTCTTTTGTGGAGTCTTGAGGCTTTTCTATACATAAGATAATGTCTTCTGCAGACGGGCAATTTGATTTCCTCCGTCTCATTTAGGTGTTCTTTATTTCTTTCTCTTGCCCAATTGCTCTGGCTAGGACTGTCAGTACTATACTGAGAAGAGTGATGAAAGTGGACATGCTTGTCTTGGTTTAGTTCTTAGAGAAAAGGCTGTTTTTCAGTTATGGTGGTGGCTATGGGTTTGTCATATATGGCCTTTATTGTTGTTGAAGTCCCTGCCTTCTATTTCTAATTTGTTGAATGTTCTTATCATGAAGGGATGTTATATTTTATTAAGTGCATGTTTTGCATTTATTGAGATGATCTTATGGCTTTTTCCCTTCATTCTTTGGATGTGGTATATTACATTTATTGATATGCATATGTTGAGCCACCCTTTTATCTCTATAATAATCCTACTTGATCATGATGTATACTGCTTTTGTTGTTGGATTTGGTTTGCTAATTTTTTTGTTTTGAGGATTTTTACATCATTACTCATCAGGAACATTAGGATCTAGTTTGTTGTGGTGGTGGTTTCTTTGATTTTGGTATCAGGGCAATACTGGCCATGTAAAATGAGCTTGAGAAGATTCCTTCTGGTTTACTTTTTTGGACAAGTTTTAGAATTGCTGTTAGTTCTGTTTTCAAAGTTTTATAGATTGCAGCAAGGAAGCCTTCCATTCCTGAACTTTGTGTGTGTGTGTGTGTGTGTGTGTGTGTTGGGATACTTATTTAATCTTGTTACTTGTTACTGGCCTATTCAGGTTTTCTCTTTCTTTCTTAGTAGGTTATATTTATCCAGAAAGTTATCCATTTTATCCAGATTTTCCATTCTCTTGGCATGTAGTTGTTCATAATAGTTTCTAATGAGCCTTTGTATTTTTTTGTTGTAGCAGTTATAAGGTTTCTTCTTTTCTCTTTTTTCTTAATCTAGCTAATGACTTGTCATTTTGTCTGTCTTGTCAAAAAACAACTTTTCAGTTTGGTGATCTTTTATGTTCAGTTTTTGGTCTCAATTTTATTTTTGCTCTATCTTTATTTTTTTTTTTCCTGCTAATTTTGGCTTTAGTTTGTTCTTGACTTTTTAGTTCCTTGAGGTGTATTGTATATTTGAAATATTTCTTTGTTTTAATGCAGGTTTTTTTTTTTTTTTTTTTTTTTTTGGGGGGGTTTTTT
>NW_006159866.1:1060468-1066205 GCF_000334495.1 Tupaia belangeri chinensis | reverse complement strand
GCTATAGGGCACGTGCACTCGCCAGAAAGACAGAGAGAGACAGAAAGCGAGAACTCATCCCCCAGGGGGGATGGCCACACCACGATCCCTTCTCCTCCGTTCTCCTCTCCGGATCTTGGGCATGCACCCAGATGTGTCTGGTGTGAGTTTAAACCACTGGGTCCGGGACTCAAACCATGGTCGACTACATGAGAGTCCAGCGAGATAGCCATTATGTGAACTGCTGGTCCCAAACTGCCATATTTTTGTTGCAGTTTGTTTTCTTGCTTGCTGTATTTCACTGTATCTCATTGATTTTGTTCTGGTTATTGTAGTAGAGTCTATCTCTCCCTTTAGGTCTAGTAATTTTTGCTCTATCTATTTGGATGCTCTGGTTTGGGTGCATATATATTTATAATTGTTAAATTTTCTTGCCGAATTGATTCTTTTATCATTATATAATGACCTCTTTTATTTCTTTTACTTAAAATCTATTGTATCTAAGTACAGAGGGAATTCAGAAAATGGAATTAAAGTACTTGCGGATTTTGTTAAAATGCAGTTCACTAGGTCTGGATTAGGAGTTGGAATGCCTAGCATTTCTAACAACTGTCAGGTGAGGTTGACAGTACTACTAATTCGTGGACCATACTTTAAAGCAAGGGCCTAGGTTCTAGATGCTTTACTCTTGAATGATTATTAGCTAAGTGAATGGATGTGGTTATTTCTGGTTTGCTTTAGTTTTAAGAAAGAAACGTATGCTAAAAAGCTATAATGTACTATTTAAAATAGTTTACTGTTTTTCTAAGCATGATTTACTTTCATTGTAATAAGAGAGTTCATAGCATAATTTCTTTTTATGAAAAGATGGACATATTGTAGTATATAGTATAATTAAAAAGTTAAAAGTTAGAATTCCTTATTAAAATAGTATTTCATAAAAATGTAAAATAGCAATTAAAGTAGGTTAAAGATAGTGTCTTATAATGTTTAGTTTTTTAAAAATTTATGTCTTATATAACACCTAAATCATCTGATTCCTGGTTTTTACTTGATGGAAAATTAGGAAAGCAAGTCAGTAAATCAAAAAAGTAGAAAATGACTTTTCTGAATTACTTTTTTTCTCTTGGGTCTTGGCTGTCCACTTTCATTTCTGATTTAGATTTTTTCTTTAACTCTCAAAATAGAGGCTTTTAGATTTTCCATTTGAACCCACAGAAGAATAATTAAATTTTATTCTATTAATCTTCATTTTCATACTACTCAACCCATCTCATTTAAAACCATAATACATTTTACTCCCCAGCAAGACTAGTCTTGTTTCTTATTCCTCTGTCGCCTTATATTGAGAGAAGAAGCCTTTAGTGAAAAAGTCAACCACGTTAATTTAAAATGCCCTGTCCAGAGGTAGCTAACACAGAGTTAGGTTATTAGAGAACCTTTGTATTGTTTTGTTTTAATGAATGAAGACATAGCCAGAAAGGTACTGTGACAAACAACCCTTTAGAAAAACATGGCCTGTACTTTTGCTGTGGAAATTAAGTGATACAGACCAAGTGCATTAACTCCGACTAGTTATTTGCATTACTTTTAAAAATCACTGCCAAGCAGAAAATGAGTTTAGATGTTGTTCATTATATATGTGATCAGTAACATAGACATAATGATAGGACTCTTGAACATACTATATACTAATTTAGATTGCTGAATTAGAGAACAGGATGGTGAATGTTACTAATATAATTTGTGGGAGTGCTTTCTAAACGACAGTCATTTTCTAGATATATCTATTATTATCCTAAATGTTCAAGAAGATATGTAAATTAGCTTTTCATTTTCATTCCTAATGTACCTTATAACCCTTTTATATTACTTAATATTGTTTGAATATCCAAAAGGGACTCAGGTTTTACAGGGCTTAAAACTTGAAAGGATGAATGATCTCTTTAAGGAAAAGAATTTTTTTGTGTGTATGTTTGTATGTGTACAAATTTTACCAAAACATAAAATGATGTGTACATGTTTCTAGGGTTATTTCTAGGACAGAATGAAGATAAGCTTCATCTTATGTAGTGTGACAACTGAGAAAAAATACTTGTGTGTTTTTCATGTTGAAGTGTATTCCAGTATATTTGGAAAGAATATAGGTTTTATGTTACAGGTGATATTCAAATATATGCTTTCTCTATCTACTATTAGTCTTAGGCAGCTACTGTTAGTCTTAGGCAGCAGTATTGTTTTATTTTTTTTTTTTGTTTTTTTTTTTTTTTTTTTTGAGAGGTTTTTGCTATAGGGCATGTGTACTCACCAGAAAGGCAGAGAGAGACAGAGAGACAGAAAGTGAGAAATCACCCCCCCCAGGGGGATGGCCACACCACAGTCCCTTCTGCTCTTTTCTCCTCTTGGGATCTTGGGCACACATGTACACGCGCCCGGCGTGAGCTTAAGACATCAGGTCCAGGACTCGAACTGCGTTCGACTACATGGGAGTCCAGCAACATAGCCATTATGCCAACTGCTGGTCCTAGCAGCAGTAGCTTTTCTATGTGGTCTTCACACTTCCATCATTTCATATGCACTGCTTAGCCCTTTCTTCAGATTGCAATCATAGGAATTGCTTTAAAAATTATTCAGTGATATATTTAGGATAAAGAACAAAATACAGATTTTTAAACTATTTTCAATGTTCTTCATTCACTTCTGAAGACTTAAGTTTTTCTCTGCTGTAATTTCCCTTGAGTTTGAAATAATTTCTTTAGTAATTCCTATGCAAGTCTGTTGGTGACAACTTCTCTTAGTTTTCCTTGATCTGAAAATGTCTTTGGTTTGCTTTTATTCTTGAAGGGAATTTTTGCTGGGTATAGATTACTGGGTTGACAGTGTTTGCTTTCTGCATTTTAAAGTTGCTATTCCATTGCTGTCTTATCCATAATTTGTAATGAAAATTGATCATTTAACATCATCCTAGGGTTGGTTTAATGGAGGGGTGACCTGTATAGTTGCATAGAGCCCTACTTGGAAAGTGCTGTACTTGGTTAAATGTTTTGCTTTGGCTGTCTTAAAATTTTGATTAGTTTTTGAACCACGTGTCCTGTGTTTTCATTTTGCATTGAGTTTGTGGTTTCTTCTAGTTTGGAGACTTGATCATTATAAATGTATCCAGCCAGAATGTCTTCTCTGCTCACTGGGTGAGAATTGCCTTGTATCCAGGCTGCCAGTGCCAGATTAATAAGGGTCATCAAGATTTAAGTAGAAAATTTTAAAACATTCGACCAACTTACAATAAGTTTTTAAAAATAGAAAGTAACATTTATGATATGAATAATCATATATATTTTATAGCCTCTCATAGTTTATCAGGTTATTTCCATATACTTTCTAATATTATCCTTATGAAAGCCATGTGATTTAGTCCAATAATAATTCTAATCCCTTTTATTGATGTGCACATAGAGGCCCAAGGGAAGGTAGATGAAATAATCTTAAACCAGTTAGATAACTATACTTATATTAAAATCTGCTTTTGAGATATTTTTTCTTTGGCTGTTATTGGTGAAAATAGTGACATTCTTAGCACACTTTACAATTTTTTCAAAAATGTTTCATAAAAATAGTCTCATTTTGTCTTTCAGCTAGCCATCTGAAATAAGCAAGATAATTGGTGTATTATTCCTTTTTTCAAGTGAAAAAGATAAAGGTCATAAACATTTGTATGGATTATACAAGTAATAATTATAGGATCTGAAGCCAAACTAGAAGCCAAATCTCTGTGCCTTATTCTTCTATACTATACTTTCTTGGTTATAGGTCAACATAATGTGCAATATACATTTATTATTTCATCAATATTTTTCGCATAGTAGGAAACAATACTTTATTGGATCAACAAATAATAATGTAAATAAATCTTTTGGCCGCATCTACTGATGTCCTTTGGACTTTTTTCCTTTTTCTTTTCTTCTGGAAAATGTACTATGAATAATACTGCCTTTTCTAAATTCAAAATGAATGCATTTTTTCCAAAGTGCCATGTACTTGCACTCTGAATTCCAAATAAACTAATAGAAATATTTAAGCCTTCTGTGCCAAAAGGGCTATTTAAATGCTAAATAATATGCTTTGGAAAGAAAATAGATTATAAATATGTATATTTAATAAATTTTGTCTGTAAATTTTTTTGGATTTTTTTGATGATTTTTTTTCTTTCTTTGCTCCTTCTTGAAACCTTCCTTTCTCCTTCCTTTCCTCTGTAGCTAGTATAGTGTGATGTTCTGTAAAAGCTATATTCTATCTTCTGCTAAGCTCTCAGATCTAATTTTGGGACAACTTCTGTAGGTAATTTAGATACAGAAGGTAGATCGAATGTTCATTTTACTTTTGATTTATATATGACGTCTGTTTGGAACAAAACTCTCTCTTTTCAGAAACAGAAAAAAAATCTTTATTCTGGGATATGTTGGCCAAAGGCAAATGATCTAAGAAGTAAGCTCTCTTGTTTCTAAAGGGGGAAAAAAATTACAGTTTATAAGAAAAGGGTGTCTTTGACCAAGACCAAAGGATTTCAAAAAGAAAGCTTAACATACTGTAGGATTTTTTTTTTTTTAAGTTTACCAAATGATGAATGAAAGAAAATGTGTTTCTGTGTTTTAATGAGCTACCTAGACTACTGGATACACTATTGATCTTTTTTACCCACTACCAAAGGAGAATTATAAAATTGCTGTATCTTCAGTAGTGTTGGCTTAAATGTGAGAGTACAACCTTTATGTGGCTAACTCTCAGATTTTGTGCCTTTTTTGGGAAGTAGGATGGCTGGCTCATTGCTTTAAGCCTTGCTTCTTTTCCATTCTTAACATGGCATTTACAGTTAATGAGATGCAAGCCTGCATTTCTTCCTTTGAATCTAAGTCATTTCTGTATTTCTTTAGTTACTAAATGTTTTTTGATAATATGATAAAAATACACATGACATTGACTTTTCAGGAGCATTTTATCATGTATTTTCTAAATTTATTGTAGGGCCTCTCCACTCTGTGTACTCTAACAAAAACTGTATTTTAAATAAAAATTGGGCAGCATTTTGATTTTATTTCCTTTACAGAAAATGAAATGGTGCTGAGTGATTCTAATAACATGCAATGCGATAATTGGCTAGAAATCACTCTTAAGTGTCTTACTGCTGCCATGAAATAAGAACAGGAATAATTCCAGTCTTTAACACATTGTGTTAACTTGTCTAAAGCATCATTCATGGCACACATTTATGTTCCATTTATACACATCATTAATACTTTATTGACATTACTTTTTTAAGTTTTTTTTTTTTTTTCTTTTATGAGAGTGAGTGAGAGAAAGACAGGCACCCTCCACAAGGTCTCATGCCATGATACCCACCCCCCAACTGCCAGCCATACTAGCCAGCCAGGATTATGGGTACATGTATCCCACAAGTTCAGGTTGATCAGGGAACTGAACCAGGGTCTGAGCCAACCTTATGGGCATTATTATTTATTTATTTTTTGATTTTTCTCTCTTAAGGTAACTATAGGCTTTTTTTAAAAAATAATTTTTTATTTCTTATTTTTTAATTAATTAATTTACATTTATTCACTGATCATTGGCACAGCATACAAAATGTAATTTCCCATCCAGAAGATGCTACATAGTAGCTTAACCATACATGTTATCCGTCAGTAATTTTCCATTTCTAGTTTCATATACATATATGTATATGTGTATATATATATATATATATATA
>NW_006159866.1:1053055-1058438 GCF_000334495.1 Tupaia belangeri chinensis | reverse complement strand
TTCCCCTTCTGGGATACCAATTATCTGGATGTTTGGACCTTTGATGGTATCTAGTATTTCTCATATAGTATTCTCATGTTTTGAGACAATTTTCTCAGTCTTTGTGGTGGATTTTTCTAGGCCGGTAATTCTATCTTTTACAACTGAGATTCGATTTTCAGTGTGATCTAGTCTGTTTTGAATACTTTCAAGGGAGATTTTGACTTCCTGTGTTACAGTCTTCATCTCTAACAGGTCCATTTGATTCTTTTTAAAAGTGTGTAATTCCTCTTTTATATCTTGCAAGAATTTCTCCACCTCCTGAAGCTCGTCAGCTTCTTTCCCCTGCCTCTTCGGCAGTTCATTGTCTCTCTTCTCTTCGATCTCTGTGAGCTTCGTCACCGTGAAAAGTCTAAATTCTTTGTCAGACATTTCCATGAATTTCAACATACTGTCTAAGGATGAAGAAGACTTATTTTTCCTTGGAGGAGAGGCATTTTCTTGTTTTTCCATGTTTCTTGTGACTCTATGGTGATTTCTAGTCATTGGATGGATGGTGCGTTTCTTCTCATTCTTGAAGTTTTGTCTGAGTGTTCAGAGGCGTGCAAGAGGAGGTGATCTGCAATCTCCCGTTCTGTTCTCACTCTTTGTGCATCAGAATCAGTGGGAATAGAGGAATATTCTGACCCTAACTGTATTCAGATGTATAGAATCTGTTCATTTGGACGTGTCTAGACGCTTAGTGAGCAGAGGTAGAAATAAATGAGGAAGAAGTCTCAGCAGAAAATCTTCATTTTAAGTCTCTGAAAGCACTAGTTCACAGCTGAAGTTCAGGATCCACATTTTTCTGGAACTGAAATAAGTAACAATAGAGTGATCATTAAGCATTTAGAACAGGATGATTAAATCATTTTTGTTGGTCAGAACAAGAAAATAATACAACTTTCTGTATCTTTTTGTTGTTGATTTTAGTTAGTATGAAACATTATTATATACCAAATAATATTTGAGATGTGTAGGTCATAAGCCACACATTGGGAATCTTTTGAATCAGCTTTTTCATTCAACTTTGTTATGACATTTACTATAAATGGAATTTGACTTGTATAACCAGCAGATTTTGTAATATCTTGTTCTTTATCAGTAGTTTTCTGCAACTATTATGTGTATAGTCTTAGTGTCCCAGCCCACATACGTAATATTCGTATCTTACTCTGAGCACTAATGAATGTAAAAATTTTAGGGCTCGTAGAACATTAAAAAGGCATCTAGTCTTATGTTCACATGTTTCAGATGATAAGCATTTCCTTTTATATTTAGAAGCATTTAGCACTTGAAGGAATTGTGACCTTCTCTTTGTCATGCAATGAATAAGTGAACCATAACATTGTTCTCTCATTTCCACTAGTATTTGGCTAAGGCATGAAGAATATTGTGCAACAAATGTATCTAGAATTCTCCAAAATGATGATTCTCATGAAAATCCCCCAAACTGCAAGGGATTAATTAGACATAATCTAATAATTGTATTTCAACAGATTTTTAAAGAAATAGAATAAAACAAAACAACAGAAACAAATACCTTAGTCTGATCATCTTGTGTACAGTCTTATTTATTTATTTTTAAAGTTTTACTTATTTCTTCAACAAACAACAGAAAGAAGACATATGATTCCAATGTTATGAACCACCCCTAACCTTCAGAAAGTCCTGGATTGTGGGAACATATTTCTCACGCATACTTAGGGAGCACGCAGTCTCTGGACTTGAACTGGGAACTTTCCCGGGTGGAATTGCCTCAAAGTATTTTACTACTTTGCTACCATCTGGCCCCTGACTTCTATTAATGATGGGGTTAAAACCAATGTTTTCCACAAATACAGTACAGACCCATGTTCTCTAATAACTGATATTTTTCACTTGACTCTACTCATGTTGGTTAAACCTGTTTTATGCAAAGTTAAAAATCTCCCCCCTCAAGAGTGCTTTCTCTCTCTCTCTCCAGTGCGTGCATCTGCCCGATAGCAAATGCAAACAAAAAATTTCGGATGTAAAGATGTTCTAGATATATACTGGAGAAATAGTTTCTTTGAAAATGTCTACAGCTTTTCTGCCACCTATTTTGCATATAGATAAAAGTATTAATTTTAATGCTTACTTACACCTAGCTTATCATGAAGTTCTAAGGATTAGCACTATATTTATAATTAAGCTTTATCTAGAAGGAAGAAACATTATTGGTTGAATAACATTTCTTATTGCAATTGCTATTGCTTGAGTGGCGTAATTTTAGTGCATATTAACAATCAATTAGACATCTTCGTTCTCGTAAAATTCTGTAAGAAAAATGGCCTGTTTAATACATTTGCTCTTGAACAACACTAATAATTTCATTTCCCTTTGGGGCATATAGCTGTTTCCAGCCTATTCAGTGCCATGTCAGGGCATAAAATTATCTTGACAGAGAGCTCTAAATTATAAATAGTCCCATAATGACATTCAGCTTGGGCGGTACATTTATAAAAGGAGTTATTAAGGAAAATGTCATTCCAACCCATTACTCTCACTAGAAATCCTCATATTTCTGCAGCCATCTTTTGGTACCAGATAATATTTTGCATATGTAAGCATTTAAACAGTTAAGACAATCAAATTCACAAGTATAAAGACATGAGAGGGATGTTAGATAAATGGTTTTCTAAAATATTCTTAAGCTTTTTTTTTTTTAATCACAAATACATCTTAATACATGCCTTTTTGCCTTGTGAAGACTCCTAAACAATTAGAAAGTTAAGACTTCGAGTTCTTTGGCCCAGTTACAGTAGTGCAGGTAGTAGAACACTACTGTGTTATACTGAAGTTATAGGGGTTTGGATCCTGGGTCTATCTGAGGCTCCAGCAGAGTGTCCATGATTCTCACTGGCCGGAAGGCTGGGAAAAGAATTGCAGCATGATGAGACCCTGTCAGGGATTTGTGTCTGTCAGCCTTTTTCAGGAAATGAACTTTTAAAAAAAAAGAAGAAAAGAGAAAGACTCTAAGGTCTTGATATTATTCAAAATGCATAGCAATGGAAATTCTTTATGTTTGGGGGGGGAAGGTGTCTTCAAAAAGTTAATGGGAATGCTATGTATTACGAAAAAACTATGAACTTAAGTTTTTTGCACCAAAATAAACTTATACTTTAGTTCCATCTTTCCATGAACTTTTTGAATATCCCTCATATAAGAAAAGAATCAGAAGTTGATTTTTCTCATTGTTATCTTATAAATAACTTATAAATATTAGGTATTGAACAAAATTCTGTTGAGTATTTTTTCCCCTAGTGTTAACGTTGATTATAATTTACTTAGTGTTCTGATTTTTATTTTTATTTATTTATTTTTTTTAGAGACATTCTTGCTATAGAAAAGGCTTATGTGCTCATTGGAGAGACAGAGAGACACAGAGACAGAAAGTAAGAAATCACCGCCCAAGGGAGGATGGTCACACCAGAATCCTTTCTCCTTTTGAGATTTTGGGCACACACACACACACACACACACACACACACACATGTGCCTGGTCTGAATTTTAAGCTTCAGGGTCCAGAACTTGAACTGCTTTCAATTGCATGGTAGTTCAGCTACATAACCATCATGCCATCTGTTGGTCCCAGTATTCTGATTTTTAAATGTCTAATTAATTCTAGTGTCTTATTAGGAGAATCTTTTAATCCACAGTATATTTTTCTTTGAAAAAAATTGTATTTTTTTCAACATGCTTTAATATTTCAGTAGCTATGTTTTAGTAGTCATCTTTTTACTTCGTAATGCTTGTATACCTGGTTATTTCATCACCCAAAAGTGGGGTTAGTAAAGAAAGTGAATAGAAGAGCAGAGGGCTGTAGTAATTTGTAGTGTGAGTCCATGTTGCAGGGCCACACTTACTAAGCTTGAGCCCGTGCTCTGGCCATCACTGAAAAAAATACAAAGCATTCTTGGATTGAAGCTGGCATTGTGGAGATGTTGGTTTTAGATTAACTGGAAGATGTAGCCTCTGTGGATATGCATTATGTAATAATGTATGTGACTATTCATCTTATTTCAGGTTCTATCCCCCAACCCAGTAGTTTGAAAACATCGTTGCATTGCTTACTGGGCCAAAAATTACCTAGGATGATGGATGATCCCTACTGCAATCTTATAATTCAGTTTTTGTTTTTTAAGAATTATTTTTATTGGGACTAGCAGTTGGTGTAATGGCTATGTCACTGGACTCCTATGTAGTCGACCGTGGTTTGAGTCCCGGATCTGGTAGCTTAAACTCACGCTGGGCATGTGTGTGTGCGTGCCTAAGATCCTGAGAGGAGAATGGAGGAGAAGGGACTGTGGTGTGGCCATCTCCCCTGGGGGGTGATTTCTCGCTTTCTGTCTGTCTTTCTGGAGAGCGCACATGCCTTATAGCAAAAATGTCTCCAAAAAAAAGAAAAGAATTATTTTTATTTAACTTTATTTATTCATTTGCTTATTTATTTTAATTTGACCAGGGAGGGACAGAGCTAGAGTGAGAGCGAGAGAGAGAGAAAGGGAAAGTGAGAAAGGAAGCCACCAGATCCGGGACTTGAACCACAGTCAGCCATGTTAGGGTCCAGAATTCTTAACCACCAAGCCACCTGCCGGCCCATATTCAGTTTTTAATCACATTTTCTTATTTAATCTCAAATCCTTCCCAGAACAGACATTTTCTTACCAGGCTTCTAAGTTTAATTTTATTCCTATTCTAGGCATATCTTGAAAGCAGAGTAAGTTAACTCTTTCTTTTCTTAATTACTGTTTCTTAAAAGTGGTATCTGTCAAAGGTTTAATATCCTGAGTTGTTCTCTATGCTTCCTAATTGTTTTAACCACAGCTTTGAAACTGCCTGCTGAAAAAGGAAGTTTTAAGAGCAGAAGAACAGATGTAGGTCAATTTGTTAAATTTCTTATTTCCTCAACACGTTTCCACCACACGACTACCACAGAATGAGAAAGTAATATTTTTACCTTTCTCTTTAAAAATTTTATTCTGGGACCAGCAGTTAGTGTAATGGCTATGTCACTGGACTCCCATGTAGTTGACCGCAGTTCAAGTCCCCGACCTGGTGGCTTAAACTCACGCCAGGTGCATGTGCGTATGTGCCCAAGATTCCGAGAGGAGAATGAAGGAGAAGGTATTGTGGTGTGGCCATCCTCCCAGGTGGGTGATTTCTCACTTTCTGTCTCTCTTTCTCTCTGTATTTTTGGCGAGCGCACGTGCCCTATAGCAAAACCTCTCCCCACCCCCCCAAAATATTTTACCTTCTGGTGGGTTTAAGCAACTCCAGTTTCTTGTATTTTAAGAGAATTTTGATATTTATTCTATATTACATTCCAGAATTATAAAATTA
>NW_006159866.1:1049882-1053039 GCF_000334495.1 Tupaia belangeri chinensis | reverse complement strand
AGCAGGGCAGGAACATCGACTAGTCAACCTGATTTATGTAGCAAATATTATCACCTTCTATTTTGTGCCAAGCTGTGTGCTTGCCACTGAGGACCATAGTGAAGAAAAGTGTCCCCAGAGGAGCTCAGAGCCTGGTGAAGAAGTTGTCAGATTTATATTCTGTAGTGTTGATTGGTCAATTAAGTGAATTATTTTAGGACTCTTTAACAGGAACTTAATGACCTTCTGATTAATTCATCTCTGGTCCGAGGATTAGGTTTTCTTGCTATTCTTTTCTGTTAACATTTTTACTTCATCATATATTTAATATGATTTTGAATAAGCCATACAACATATTTTTAAAGTCAATAATGGCTATCTAGAAAGTATTAGGAGATCTTTGGGGAGAACATGCTGGGTCAGCAGAAACATTGGCCTTCAATCAAACATGTGCTGAATACTTGTGATTGGAGCACTGTGTTGTAAGCCCTGTGGTTGACACAAAGATAAATGAGAGCACTTGCTAGTCTAGGCACTGACTGGGTAGTGCATGGATAGAAATGGGATATAGAGGAACTTTGTGGAGGAGGGGTTAACAATTAAGGTATTACTTTAGTGCTTTCATGTAAGAACAAATATATATTTAAATAATCATCTTATGACTGTTAGTTGTATTCTCTCTCTTACAACTCTATTCTGTCTGTTCATAGAGATTGTAATTGGCTCTTTTCCGTAAGCATAATGGACACGGCAGTCAAAATTTTTGTTTTTTATCAACCTAGTTAAATAGTGTTTTTTAGCTTTGCTTGTATTTCCAGAGTACTTAGTTATCATTATTAAAAGGTATTGTTTGAAGGGGCCAGAAGGTGGCATGGTGGTTAAGGTGCTGGACTCCCATAAGGCGGACCTCAGTTCAAGTCCTGGACCTGGCGACTTGCTTTTTCACTTTTTCTCTGTCTCTCTCTCTTTCTTCCTCCCTCCCTCTCTCTCTGGTGATCATGTATGCCCTGTAGCAACTTTTTAAAAAGGGTAAATAAAGTAAAATAAATAATAATTATATTTTAAAAGATATTGCTTGAATATCAACTATATATGTCAGGGTTTTTAACTTTGAATAATTAGCAAAATCATTCCAGGGAAGAAGTCCTCAAAGATCCTTCACTCACCAGTGTTGATTTTATATATATTATTTTAGTGTTCTCTAAATATGTGGAAATGTAAAATTAAATATAAACATTTAACTGTATCACATGATCATAATAAAGCTAATAGATGCAAACTTTAAAATGTATAATTTAAAGTTACGGGTGAGGTTGTCTTCCTCAAACTAAATTGCTGTGGACAGTGTGAGTATGATACTACTAGCTACAATGTAGTCAGTTTTTTTTTTAGTTTGGGGCGCTTATAAGGCCATGTGTCTGCAGATGACTCAGTTTTCCCACCACACTTTTCCAACCCACTGGAAAAACTTGTATACTGTAGTGGTAGGTCATAGGAACTTCTCTTAGTATATCATTTATATATTTAATCGCTTTATGTTCTGTTTTCTTAATCTGCAACAAATTAATAACTTCTTGGCTCTAACATGATGGTAAATACTTTAACAAATATTGGCATCAGCATTGTATAACAATACTTCGTTGTGAGATAGCAGCCAGATTATCAGAATCTACTTCTTATTGAGCTTTTAGATTGGTTTGGAAATAAAAATAGAAAATTAAACAAAGGTAAGGAACATTCCAGAACAACTAAAAATCATACAGTCAGAGATTTCTTGGACTGAAGTTTGAGAAATACTATAAAATATATAGTATGTACATGTATATAAGCACCATATTTTATGTAGCATTACAAGTAGAAATCCAACGACTGTTATAAAATTAATCATACAGGTACTACATGGATATTAATTACTCTCTATAAACGATCAAATTAGTTCTTGAATTATTCACTTTTATTTTGGTGGTGTAGTCGTAGTACTTACTACACCTGTGTAAAATTAGGTTCTTTTTCCTACTTGTAATGCTTGTTTGTAAAAATTAGAAAAATAAGATTTTACTAGCTGATACTAAACAATAAAGCAAGGTGTTATAAATCATTTGTCTAAAGGACAGTAATAGTTATTTTAATGAAAGGCAGTAAAATAGTATTGCATTCAGGACCAGAGTAATAGTGGTTATTACTTGTCATCTTTACTGGGTAAGGTAGTTAAGGGAAGGGAATGTGGTTTTGAATGTGTTCTGTTTCTACAGTCATAACTAGAGGCTTTACCTAAACAACTGCTGCAACTCTCTCTCGGTCTAAAAAAATCACGGCCTTTGTTCTCACCAAGTCCTGTCTAATTTTCTCAAGTTTTTTTTGTTAGCCCTTAAGATAAATCAGTGTTTTTAGGGAAGAAAAAAAAAAAAAAACTGAAAAGTAGACAGATGAAGAATATAAATAATGTAGGGAACCAGCAGTTAGCATAATGGCTATGTGGCTGGACTCCCATGCAGTCGACTGCAGTTCGCGTCCCGGACTTGGTGGCTTAAAACTCACACCGGGCGCGTGTGCGTGCATGTCCAAGATCCCAAGAGGAGAATGGAGGAGAAGGGATTGCGGTGTGACCATCCCCCCTGGGGGGTGATTTCTCACTTTCTGTTTCTTTGTCTCTCTCTGTCTGTCTGGCGAGTGCACGCGCCCTATAGCGAAAAAATCTCTCCAAAAAAAAAAAAAAAAAGAATATAAATAATGTGGAAAGGTATGGAGAGACATAGGGATCTGTTTCCATCCAATTCTCTTCAGTCCTCAAATGCTGGAGAAATGTGGGATATTAGCAACATACATTACTACATTTGTAACAAAATCTTGACAAATAGTTACTAACAAGGAACATATGAAACTAAAGTCTTTTCTTGATTTTTTTAAAAGTTTTTTTTTTCCTCATTTGAGAGAAAAAGAAAGTGGGAAAGGGAAGAGAACCCTCAACAGGGTCTTTGTACCATGATCCTCCCAAGTCCTGCAGCCAATCAGGATTACAGGCATGCCAGGTATGCTCAGGTAACCCCAGAAAGCAAACCCAGAGCTTTTCCTCATGGCCTCCAGCATCAGGTCAACAGTTCCACAGCATGCAGCACTGTAACTCGGCCTTTTTCTTGATTTTTTTTTTTTTTTTTTTTAATACAAAGAAAGCAAACTT
>NW_006159866.1:1027820-1049676 GCF_000334495.1 Tupaia belangeri chinensis | reverse complement strand
TTTTTTTTTTGTAATACAAACCAAGTAAATCTAGAATGTTTATTTCCCAGTATGGACAACTCTGGGGAAAAAATAATTAATTCATATTATTTCCCAGCTTAAAAAACTTCAAAGGCTTCACCACTACTTACAGAATTTTCATGAATTTTCTCTTCTATGAGATCAGAATTTCAGAACCTTAAACTTAACGTGCAATAGGCCTTTGATAAATTTTTGATTTAATTAAACCCTAATTATATGAGTCTGGGCACAGCATTTTGGCGATAAGTAGCAATTTTCTACCTTTTAAGTATTCGGTGGGAGAATAGCGAAGACTGGAGGCAAGAAGCAAGACCAGGAAATCCAGATTTCACGCAAACTGTATAGAGTTCAACAGACTCTTAACTGTTACTGGCATTTCTCTGTTCAGGCCATTTAGTAACATGTAATGTTGTCAGACCACATTATTGAATATGTACAGAAGGACAAGGGCTATAAGTGATACAAAATATTTTAACTCTTATGCTATAGTTGTTGGACTCCAGAGATAAGTCGTAAAGAGAAGAGCATTAGTATTTCAAGTTTCCTTTTGAAACTGAGTCATTGATGTTGCATCTCAAGCCAAGTAAAGGTTTGATTATTCTACACTTCATGGCTTTTTAAAATTCTAGTTGCTATAACAACTTTGATATTTCTTTATTATTTTTAGCACTTCAGTTGCCATAACAATAAGATATCTTAAAAAAAAAAATTTTTTATAAGAGAAAAATTCCTTTCAATTTAAAAATGAGCTTGAATCCACATTTCTTTCCTATAGTATGAACCCATTATTTAAAATGTGATTGTGCTTTTTTTTGTTTTTGTAGTTTTAACAGACTTTTTCAGATGTTTTAAGGTTCAATTTTTCCCGTCTAAGTTTTTACTACACAAATATTGATAAGAGGTGGCTGTTTTGGACCCCTCCTGTGAGAGAATATTAACTTTTTTTTTTTTTAAGAGAGATTTTTGCTACAGGATGTGTGTGATTGCCGGAGAGACAGACAGAGACAGAGAGACAAAATGAGAAATCATTTTCAGGGTGATGGCCATGCCACATCCCTTCTCCATTCTCCTCTTGCGATTTTGGGCATGTATGCAACATGGCATGAGTTTTCAGCTGCTAGGTCCAGGGCTCGAACTGAGGTGAACTTCATTGGAGTCCAGCGACATAACCATTATGCCATCTACTGGTCCCTTTTAATTAATGTTTTTAAAGCCCCTCAGTTATCTGGGAAAGGTAAGATTCATGTAATTAGATATTTTTAGAAACTACAGTTTAGTAATTTTTTTTATTGCTGTGTTGCTAATCACCGTGTTTTCCTGAAATGCAAAGTCAGGTTTAGATAATGACATTTCTTTTAAGGATGTAGTTTTTAAAAGGAATACTGAGGTTGTTGGAGAAAAGAGAAAGTGTTATTAATTGAGCAGATTACCCATAGGTATAGTGTTCAAGGATAAATGATTAAACAAAAGTTTACTAGTAATAAAGAAATATGCTTATCCCACTATCAGTGAGCTTTAGATGAATAGCTGCTAAGTGTTTTATATACTTTATTTTTAATTTATATTTTATGCAACTGACTTTTTTTAAAAGACTGTTTTTTATAACTATTTATTTAATTTTATTTATTCAGTCATTTATTTTAATTTAACCATAGAGACACACACACACACACACACAGAGAAAGAGAGAGAGAGAGAGAGAGAGGGAGAGAGAGAGAGCTGGAAATTGAGAAAGCAAGCCACCAGGTCCAGGACTTGAACCATGGTCAACCATGTGGGAGTGTCCAGCGCCTTAACCACCATGCCACCTGCTGGTCCCGTGTTTCTTTTTTTAAATTTAACTTTATTTATTTATTTTAATTTGATCAGAGAGGGAGGGAGAGAAGGACATACCTTAGGCCTCATACTTAACAAGTGCTGTAGCCATTATGCCAATCCTGATCTTTGTGATTCTAAAGCTATGTTCTTTCCTCTAAGTCAGGGGTCCCCAACCCCCAGAGATTAGACCTGTGCTTGTCTGTGACCTGTTAGGGGCCAGGCTATGGACTTGTATTGGTCTGTGACCTGTTCCTACCCATCCCCCAAGCCCCCCTCCCCCAGGCTACACAGCAGTAAGTGAGGAGAGTGACTGGCAGGCCAGCAAGTGAGGCTGCCTCTGTGTTTGCAACCACTTTCATTGCTAGCTTTGCCACCTGGGTCCCACCTCCTGTCGGATCTGAGGTTGTATTGGATTCTCATGAGAGTGAGAAACCTATTGTGTGATTGTTTCATTGTGTGTTGCAATGTGGTAGTGGTGGAAATGAGGTACACAATGGATATGGTGTGTTCTGGTTACCCCAGGACCACTCCACTCCCCCTCCAACTCTCATCTGTGGGGGAATTTCCTTCCCAAAGGCTGATTCCTAATGCTGGGATGGTTGAGGTCTTCTACTCTAAGTTGCAATCTTTCCTAGTCTTCAAACAAGAGAAATACTTACGAAGGATATTAACATATCTGTGGGAAAGTGTGGAAAGATTGCACTGTTTTATTTATTTTTTAATTGCTGTGCATGGCATTTTGACAAATTAATTTATTTTTAAATACACATTTTATGTGTTAGGGTTTTCCTCCACTAAGAAAGAGTTAAAAATACATGTAAACTAGTATTTTCTTTCTGCATTTCATTTTGTGGTTGACCAAATGTAATGGACTCTCCCAAAGGTTTTGCTTACTTGATCAGTAGTCTTAGATCACAGCCAGCTGGGGCAGTCTCACAGTGTTGTGGAACTGGCATTTTGTAAGTCTTTACTCACTTAAAGTCTCACTTGCACCTGGGTTGTTGTGTGTGTGTGAGTGCAAATGCTGAGCCATGAGTCAGGTTTACTGACTGGGTGTGAAAAAAAAAAAAAAGCACAATCTGGATGGGCTTGTTCCGTCCAGTAAGATCTGTTCCTTTTGACATTTCAGTAGTTCTCATTCTTGACGGCACATTGCTTCAGAGGCTTCTGCCATCTTTCTTTTAAGTGTATATATATATATATATACACACACACACACACACTCACACACATACATATACACATAATGTGTGTATATGTGTCTGTAATGTATATATATATATAGAAAAATATATAGCAAATATGTGTGTGTGTATATATATATACACACACATAAGTTTTAGAACTTCATATAAAATCACATTGTGTAATATATTGCTTCTTTAGATTTTAGATCCATTTTATGTATATCATTAACTTTATTCATTTTTATTACTAAGTAGCATTCCATTATACCAATATAATGTAATTTGTTTATCCATTCATCTGCTGATGGATTTAGTTTCTTGTTTTTGGCTATTTTATTTTTATAATACTGTTGTGAACATTTTATACAAGTTTTTTGTAGATATAAGATTTTCTAAAAATTTTTTTCATTTTCTTTTTTTGGAGGTTTTTGCTGTAGGGCACATGTGCTTGCCAGAAAGATAGAGAGAGACAGACAGCAACAAATCACCCCTGGGGGAGATGGCCATGCCACAGTCCCTTCTCCTCCATTCTCCTCTCGGGATCTTGGGCATGCACACACATGCACCCGGCATGAATTTAAGCCACTGGATCTGGGACTCGAACCACAGTCGAGTACATGGGAGTCCAGCGACATAGCCATTACACTAACTGTTGGTCCTTAGATATAAGTTTTCATTTTTATTGGGTAGAATTCATGAATCATAGGGTAAATTGTTTACTTTTGTAAGAAACTCTGAAACAATTTGTAAAGTTTTCGGAGTTGATCTATTTTATACTACCATCAGTAATTTATGTAAGTTTCAATCGTTCTACATCCTTATCAACATTTGTACTATCAATTTTTTTTATTTTAGCCATTCTAGTGGGAATATATTTATGAATTTTTAAAAGTTAATGGAAAAATGAAATTAAAGCACTATTTTATTTTTGGTGAAAAATATTTTGAAATTCATACAGGTTTTTCATAATACATGTTTTCTAAGAACTTTTCAAAACTCCCTTCTACCCTCTTGTTGGTATATCAGTGTGGCTTTACTTTGCCATTTCCTGGTGAATATTGATGCTAAGCACATTTCCATTTTATTCCCCTCCCTCCCTCCCTTCCTCCCTTCCTCCCTCCTCCCCTCACTCCCTCCCTCCCTTTCTGGTTTTGTTTAACTACCAGAGTGCACATGTGCATGCCTGAGAGAGAGAGAAAAAAACTGTTTTTTTCGAGAGATAGTGAGAAAGCATTCCTCTCCAGTGGGGTATGGTCATGCTATAGTCCTTTTTCCTCTGTCTTCATACCATCAAGCTCTTGGGCACTAACACACATGCATGAGGCTTGTTTCTCAATCCGCTGGGCCAGGATTTGAACCATAATTGACCATGCTGGATTGGCCTCCCAGTGCATAGCACTTGACTACTATGTTACCTGATCAGCCCTCATTTGCTTTTCTGTTTCTTTTTAAAGAATTATTTTATTTATTATTAGTTTCTGTTTGTCCAGAGAGAGACAGAGAGAGAAGAAAAGTGAGAAAGCAAGCTGTTAGGTCCAGGACTCAAACCACGGTTGGCCATGTGGGAGTCCAGCACCTTAACTACCATGCCACCTGCTGGCCCCAGCCCTCATTTTTTTAATGCCATTTGTATAGCTTTTTGTGTGTGTGTGAAGTATCTATTTCAGTTTCCGCCATTTTTAATTGAGTGCTTTGAATTTTTGTTAATGATTTATAGGAGCCAGTTATATATTTTAAATGCAAGTTCCTCCATTCTTTCATTCTTTTAACTTGCTGGTTTTTTTTTTGTTTGTTTTTTTTTTTTTTGAGAGGTTTTTGCTATAGGGCGCATGCGCTCACCAGACAGACAGAGAGAGATAGAGAGACAGAAAGCAAGAAATTACCCCCTGGGGGGGGATGGCCACGCTGCAATCCCTTCTCCTCTATCCTTCTCTCGGGATCTTGGGCACGTACGCACACGTGCCCGGCGTGAGTTTTAAGCCACCAGGTCTGGGATTTGAACCGCGGTCGACTATATGGGAGTCCAGCGATATAGCCATTACACTGCTAGTCCTGTGATATCTTTTGATAAACAGAATTTTTATCTTAAATATAATAAACTAAAATTTTCTTTTGTAGTTATTGCTTCCCATATCCTAAGAAATCTGTCTGCTCTTACAATGTGAAGTTATTCTCCTTCTAGAATATTAGAAGTTGTAAATTTGAAGTTCCAGTTTTTATATTTAGACCTATCTATGATCCATTTCAACTAAATTTTTGGGTACAGCATGAGGAAGTGGTCTCAGTTCATTTTTTTCCAGATTGATACTCATATTTTTCTAGTACTACTTACTGAAAAGATGTTCATTTCTCTAAGACTTGTTTTAGAGTTTTTGTTGAAATTCAGTTGACCATATAAATATGTGTTTATTTTTGGAATGTCTATCCTTTTCACCTATCTTTTTGTCTATTCTTAGGTCAGTCTTGACCATTTTACAATAATAATTGAAATTAGGTTGTGCTAGTCTTCCAACTTTGTCTTTTGTTTTTCTTTTCCAAAATTGTTTTAGGTATCCTGGATTCTTCATGTTTACATGTAGATTGTAGAATCAGCAGCTTGATAGTTCTATTTTTTAAAAAAACTGCTTAGATTTTAATAGAATAGCAGTGAATCTGTAGATCATTCTAGGGAAACTGACATTTTTAATAATATTGAGTCTTCAATTCCATAAACATAGTATATCTTTTCATGTACTTAGTCCTTTATAGTTTTTCCTCAATGGTGTTTTTTAGTTTTCAGGGTAGGCACATCTTGTACTAAATTTATGCCTATTTATTTATTTATTTATTTATTTATTTATTTATTTATTTATTTATAATTGCCAGAGTACATGATGTTTGCTTGCCTGAGAGAGGGAGAAAGTATTCTCCATTGGATTGTGGTCATGTCACAATCCCTTCTCCTTGATGCTCCATCCTGCTGTGTTTGGGGTACATGTGTGTGTGTGCACAGGCACATGCCTGGTTTTTTTTTCTAGGGCTGGGATTTAAACAGTGGTTGGCCATGTGAGATCTGGTTCCCTTAACAAGTAGACCATGGGGCTGGCCCCTATTTACTGTTTCTTGAGGCTATCATATTAATAGTTTATTATTTTAAAACTTTCTTGCCTATATGTTGCAAGTATATAAAAATGCTGTCATATTTATATATTGACCTTGTATTCTGAAAAATTTATTCATTAGTTCTGATGGATTCTAAGATACGTTTTTAAAATATTTCTTATGTATACAATAATGCCTTTTTTACTGTGTATGACTTTTATTTATTTTCTTGAATATTTTACAGTAGGACAATGTGCATAGTAGTGTTATGTACAGCCATCCTTGCCTTGTTTCCCATTTTAGGGATAAAACATTTAATCTTTTACAATTAAATGCCATTTTAGATGTAGATTTTCCCTTAGAGTATCAGATTGAGAAAGTTTCCTTCTATAGTACCACTAAATTAACTTCCGTTAAGTATTCTTATTTGCTCAAAATTTGACTCATAGTGAAATGAAGTTAACAGTATAAACTGTGTCTTCTGCCCGTGAGAGGTCCTTAAATCAGTAGATTTTGAAGTGTATCACTTCAGAGAATTTAATTGTTCCCTAGCATTTAGACCAAGTTACTTTAATCCTATATTCGATAAAACATTTTTAATGTGTCCACTGCAATTTGTAGCATTTGGCATTTTAAAAATAATAAGTAATTAATCATGATCACTTTAGATACAAATTTTTCTAAACACTAATCAAATATTTATATTGAATTGGGTTTAGGTAGAGGTATATATGACTAATTTTGCTCTTAATTTGGATATAGTAGGAAGTTAATTTTTCTCCTCTGAAATTTGGTCATTTTGTAATTTTTGCAAATGACTGTCTTTGGAACTTCAGAGAAATTGACTAGTAATGTTTTTCAGCCCTTTAGTAGACTCTACGAGCTATTTTTAAATGCTTTTAAAATTATATTAAACATGTTTTGGACTCCTGTTTTGTGTCCAGTTTTGTAGCGTAGGCAGTTGAGATCTAATGGCAAACAAGCAGGTATTTTTCTACTCATAGGGCTTGCTGTCTAGTCAAGAAGACAGAACTGGGGAACCAGCAGTTAGCGTAATGGCTATGTCGCTGGACTCCCACGTAGTCGACCGTGGTTTGCGTCCTGGACCCGGTGGCTTAAAACTCACGCCGGGCGTGTGTGCATGCGTGCCCAAGATCCCGAGAGGAGAATGGAGGAGAAGGGATTGCGGCGTGACCATCCTCCCTGGGGGGTGATTTCTCGCGTTCTGTCTCTATGTCTCTCTCTGTCTGTCTGGCGAGCGCACGCGCCCTATAGCGAAAATCTCTCAATAAAAAAAAAAAAGACAGAACTGAATTAAATAAATAATTATAAATTATGATTAAGTGTGGAATTTTCTTGGTTCCCTGTGAGAAATTAGGAAAGTTTTTCTAGATGGAGTGGTATTTGAACTAAGACCTAAAGATTGTATTTGAATAAAATTAAAGGAGTGTGATAGTATAGAAGACAGCAGCCACAAATATCCAAAGGTTGTAGGGAACACAGCAGGTATATGTGGGACTAGGGTGGGAGGTGAAATGGGGTGGGTAGTGGTAGTTCAGCTAATCCTAAACAACACAGAAGAGTAATAGGAATGTATACATATGTGGAGACTGGATTCTATAGGACCTGTTATAAAACAGGTATAAAACAGCTCAAGTGTTTGAAACAGGAAAGTGATTTGGTTTGCATGCTAAAAAGAATATTCTCTCTGTTTTGTGGATAATTAAATTGTAAATAATGCTTTGTGAATGAGAGAGACCACGAACACCTCAGGAAAACCATATCGGAAGCTTTTGTAGTAGTCCAAGTACAAGATGATGCTAGCTTGCCGAGGATACAGACAGTGAAGCTAGAGAACAGTTAACAGCGGGAGGGGTAGTTGAGGAAATAGATTAATTCTGAATGCATGCGCCTTTTAGTAGCATTAAAAAAATACATTTAAGGGGTCAGCAGACAGCATCATGGTTATGTCACGGGACTCCCACATAGTCGAAAATGGTTTGAGTCCTGGACCAGGCGGCTTAAAACTCATGCCAGGCACTTGTGTTTGAGTGCACAAAATCCCGAGAAGGGAGAATGGAGGAGAAGGGATCACAGAGTGGCCATCCCCCTGGGGGATGATTTCTTGCTTTCTATCTCTGTCTCTCTGTCTCTCCAGCAAGCGCACACACCCTATAGTAAAAATCACTCTCTCAAGGAAAAAAAAACATTAAAAAGACAACTTTATTTTGCCTTTTCTTTCACTTTTCATGCTACTATATTGCTTATTTTGGTCTCTTTGACAGACATCATCTGCTATCATTCCTATTTGCTGTTGATGGTTAATGTTCCTCCCTTGCTTTGCTATCTAGCTCCTATTGAGTAGTTGCATTGATAGATTGCTGAATAATGAAATTTTGATGTATAAAAAAGAATATATAGCTGAATAAAGTATAAATAAAAAATCAAATGGCTGTGACATATCATCTAATAAAATATTACAGTTTTATATATAACAGGTAATTTTGAAGTAATCTCAAATAGTGTTTCCTAATGAGATATTTTCTAATTATCATTCATCAGTTGAGAGGAAAAGAAAGTAGTTGATAATTGTTGTAAAAAAGAATGGTGGACCAGGTGGCATGTTGGTTAGGGTGACTGGATTCCACATGGCCTATTTTGCAGTTCGAGTCCTGAACCCCACAGTTTGAGAAACATACCTGGCGAATATGTGTTTGTACCCCAAATCCTGAGAGGAGAGTGGAGGAGAAGGAAATGTGGCATGGTCATCCCCTTGGAGAGGATGCTTTCTCACTTTCTCTCTCTCTTTCTCTCTGTTGCATGCACCCTGTCACAAACTAAAAAAAAAAAAAAAAAAAAGAATAAAATACCTAATTACCCTAAAATGAAGAGACTCAGGCCTAAAAATAAAAATAAGAAATGCTTTATGTAATGAGCTATGTAAATATCTCATACTATATTTTTTCATTATTAGAGCTTCACATTATAAATTTGTTTCTATTATAATCAGAGAAGAAAAAAAATGATTAACAAGAAAAGTGAGTGTGTTGCTAAAAAGAAGAAAATTACATCTTTAGTTGTGCCAAAGTTTGTTTTTTTTTGTTTTTTTTTGTTTTTTTTTTTTTTAGTTAGCACAGAAAAGGAGGAGGCTTAATGGATCAGAGGCACTACCTTCTTTAACTATTCTTGTCATAGTTCATATTGCCTCTGGAACCATGTGTAATTATGAATTATTTACAGTGCTTTTACATTCAAATCTCTAACAGTGATTTTTTTCTTTTTTTGGGAGAGGTTTTCGCTATAGGGCGCGTGTGCTCGCCAGACAGACAAAGAGAGATATAGAGACAGAAAGCGAGAAATCACCCCCAGGGGGGATGGTCACGCCGCAATCCCTTCTCCTCCATTCTCCTCTCGGGATCTTAGGCACGCACGCACACGCGCCCAGCGTGAGTTTTAAGCCACCAGGTCCGGGACGTGAACCGTGGTCGACTATGTGGGAATCCAGCGACATAGCCATTACGCTAACTGCTGGTTCCCAACAGTGATTATTTTTTGTAAATAAACATTTTAAACTAAAGTAATCTAGAATTTGACTTTCCCTAAATATTATTTGCCATAGAAATATTAGTATTTAAAACTATGTAATATTACTTTTTAAAATATGTAATGTCTGTGCTTTTTTTTTTTAAGAGAGAGATTTTTACTATAGGGTATGTGCACTCACAGGAGAGACAGAGACAGACAGAAAGGTAGAAATTGAGAATTAATCCCCCAAGAGGGATTGACATGTCGCAGTCCCTTCTCCTCTCTTCTCCTTTTGGCATTCTGGGCATGTTCGCATATGCACCCTACATGAGTTTTAAATTGCCAGGTGTGGGACTTGAACTGTGGTTGACTACATGGGAGTCCAGTGATGTAACCATTATGCCATCTGCTGACCCCAGTGTCTATACTTTGAAAATGAACAATCAGGGGCCGGCAGGTGGCATAGTAGTTAAGGTACTGTATCCCATGTGGCCGAGTGTATTCTTTCAAGTCCTGGATCCAGTGGCTTGAAAAACACCCAGGGCAAATGTCTATGTGCCCAAAGTCTCAGGAGGAGGATAGAGGAGAAGGAATTTCAGTGTGACTATCCTCTCATGGAGGCGATTTCTCGCTTTACCTCTTTCTTCGTCTGCCTTGGTGAGTGCATCCACTTTATGACAAAAATCTATAATAATAATTAATAATACTGGGTTGTCAGAAAAGTCATGATGCATTTTTTCATAGAAAAATATCTGACAACCCAATAATAATCATCAGATAAAGGTAGCTTTAGTAATTGATAGTATTTGATTTCTCTATAGTTTTATAGTAAAATTTAGTATTTAACTTTTCTTTATATGAAATGTAGAGCCTGTCTATAATCATGAATACTTATCAAGGGCAATTTTATTTTGAATATTTATTATTATTGTACTAGAGAATATTAAACCCAATCTTGTTTTATTTTAATGTTTTTAGGTATTTCTAAAAGTCAGAATGCTTCCCTGTAAAATGGGACTTTCTAGCCTTTTCACATTAAATTTAAATATTTACTTTCAAACCTAAACCTGCTATTCATTTTAAGATTGTTATTCTAACGTGTCTTATAAATATTTCTGGTGATGAGAAATGCAGTGCTCATTCTGTATTTCACCTAAACTCCCAAAGATTTTTAGCAATAACCTGCCTGAAAGGCAGATCAGCGTAGAGAAAAGAATAGGGTTTTCTGTTTTTTAAAAGTTATGTTTATGAAATTTGAAATCTTCTAAGACATTTCCTGACTGGCAGCCCTCAGTAGAAAAAAAAGAAGATGAAATTTACCAGTACATTATTAAGGATAATGATTTAAGCCTTTTTCAATCCTAGTTTAACAATTCTGTAATTCTAGGCAATTTATACATACATTTTCTAGTACCCACTGTCTTTGATAATGATGGTACTTACTTCATAGAGATTAAGGATTTTTAATTTTTAAATTTTGCTATAGGGCACATGCACCGGCTGGAGAGAGAGAGAGAGATAGAGAGAGAGAGAGAGAGATAGAGAGATAAATAGATAGAAAGCACTTCCTGCAGGACGACCATGCTATAGTCTCTTGGGGTGTTGGGCATGCATGGCATACGTGCCCAGTGTGTTTTTCAAGCTGCTGGATCAGAGACTCAAGCTCTGCAGTCAGCCATGGGGGATTTAACCACTACACCTAGCTGGCCCAATTTAAGGTTTTTATACAGAAAAACTATGTAAAGTGCTTGGCACAAAGAATGTACTCAACAAATGTTAATTTTCTTCCATTTTCATCTTAATTTTGATTTATTTTAATTCTGAAGTAATGTGTAAATTAAGCTCTAAGTCACTTTTAAGAAAAGTGCTGACTTTATTCGAAGTATGTTTAAAATAGTGAATGTCAGCCTAAATAAATGGAAATGTTTTTAATGTTCATCATATATTTGTACTTTGTTTTGTTCTAACTTGGGTATGTATACCTCAAATAGTGTATGACAATTTTTTTGACGCTTTTACTCGTTTTCATATTAGGATTTTAAAAAGCATGCTAAACAATTTTCTGCTTACTCTAATGCATGCAGTCTTCTGAGATCGTACCTGACCTTAAATATTTCTCCAAATAGATTGTAATATAGTGTTATTAGTTCTGGTACTTTATATAGTTAAATACATCAAACTCAGCAATTTTATGTGGGTGTGGTTGCGGTTGGAAAGATTAGTCAATGACTTTTAACTTACATTAATCAAAACATAACTATATATTTTAGAAAAAATAGTCATATCACTTGAGCTCATAAAGACTTAAGTTGATTTTTAATAATTAATAAGTTTTTTCTGCCAATGAGCATTAGATTACTGCTGACTTTTAGTGTCAGAGTACCTTGTGGTAGTTTTCTCTACAGGGTTTAAAGGTATATGCAAGTTTTTTTTCTGTCCAGGCCATAGGAAATAATCCTTACAAATATTATAAGGAGAATACCTCTAGAAGTTCATAAATACCACTAATATCTTATGAGGATCGGTCAGTTCTATTGTCTTCTTTGTCAGTCTTGATCGGAGCTTGCTGAGGAAGTCTATAAGCCTGAATGTGCCTGGCAACTGTTACCTAGTGACAGTGTCAGCTGCAGTAGCCATTGGCTGTGCTGTTGATGGGGGCAGGAGGACCGAGTCACCTTTTTGATGGTGAGTTCTTCTGCATCAGCTCAGGATGATGAGGAGGAGGAGCAGGGCTCGGGCTCAGGTGGAGGCAGTGATGCTGAGAGATTGTGAAGAGTATACCGACAGCATCCTGGCAACTGCATCGCAGTAAATCGGACTTCTGAATCAAGCAGCCCAGCCCAGCAGCTGATAAGAGAGAATGTAGGTGAGAGAAGCATTACCTTATTCCTGTAACAAGAGAACTATTTTGTTAAGTGAAACTAGGAATGTACAAGAAAGAATATCCTGTGGCTATAATAAAAAAAAGAGAAGTACTTCCCTGAATGACTTGGTGGTGCACCAGAAAATAACTTTCAGAAGAATGCTTTCTATTAAGCTGCTGCATTGTTCCTGAAGGAAATGTTTTTATATCTAGTGCATGTTATTTCTTCAGAAGGTCTGACAACAAAGACTGACAGAAGATTCTTTGAAATGCCTGTACTTAAAAAAAAAAAAGACTTTTGCAAATGTTAGCCTGATAACAGAATGACCTTGGAAGCCTTTTGGATGGATTCTATCCTGGCCAGCCTTTCAGTATTTCAAAGTCTAGGATTTAAACTCATCTTAATGCTTTAGAGGTATTTTAAAACAAGACTATCTTGCAACCTACCTAATGGCCACTATATTCATTGAGCATTTGTTCAAAATAGAATACAGAAATAGAAGAGGCATTTTCTTAACATATGGCTGCTATATAACTGCAAATATAATAAACAAGGTAATTTTCCACTTTCAGAAGATTCAGTTGAAGTAGTAATTTAATGTGTTAATCATCTAATGAAAATAGAAGTATAGCAAAGTAGAATATGAAGCCTACTAGAAATACTTGAGTAATGAATAATTGCAGCATTTCTGGTCATGTAAGTTTAGTTGTAGGGAAGTTTCTAGTATTGTCTAAATTTATGTTATTTACATATGTAACTGACATGCGGTTATTGTTGCAAAGGTGAGGAATAACTTTGAGGTATATATTTTACTATCATGCTCCGTATTAAGAAAGGTGGCATATCAAATAATGAAAGTTATTTTCAGAGATAGATGCTGAAATTAATAGCAAAAAGAATTTCTTTTCATTTTGGAAGGGAAGACGTATAAATTACATTGCTGGTTGTAGCACCGGTAACTAAATTTAAAAGACTAAAACTGTTTTAATCTAATACTTTAAAAATGCATGCAGAATTAAAACTTTAGAAGTTTATTATAGTTTGTCAGATATTAACCCACCGTATATCATCTTCCCTGCTGGAAATAGCTTTTTTTTTTTTGTTCCTCGTAAGCATTATAGGGCAATCTGGAGTCTCTTTGCTATCTCTTTTCTGCTCCTTTGTGCCCATGCAGAAATGAGTCCTTTGGAATTAACCATGATTTTCTTAGTTTTTTAAAACATGAAAGAAAAATGGATCAGAAAGCTAACTCACCAGCATCAAACCCTTGAACCGAGCCCAGAGACACACTTTGCCACAATGAACTTTTGATTAGCTTTTCAACCAAATCTGAGTTTTTAATCACTTAAATTCTAAAATACGATTGCATTTTTCATCGTAATTAAGGCAGGAAGCCTGAGACAATTTAAGACTTTTTTCTTTTCTCATTTCTTCTAGTTGATCCCTAAGAAACTACCTGTCTCAGGAGAACCAACAGCTCAGAGAAGCATTTTTTCTTTGGCAATTGATTTTTTTTTTTTTTTACTTTTACAGATTTCATTTTCACAGTGCAAAGTAATAAATCCATTTTCTCTAGAAGTGCCTTGTGTCTGCAAAAAAGTTTTTTGAGAGCACTGGAGGAAGCTAATGAGTGACCTCTTTTCACCTCCTTTCTAGCTTTCCTCCTCTTCCCCCACCCCCCTCAAAGCTGAGGTGTGTCACTGCTGAACTGAGCCTGATGAAGAGACTTGAGCACCCTCTGGGATGCTCAGCTGTGACAGAAGCACTGTCTATCGACGCAGGTTCTGAGACACTCGTGTGCAGAGTTTAGCAGATGCTGGGCAGGACACTTGCCTGCTGTAGCCAAGACTGCAGGTTCCTTTAACTCCAAGCCATGAATGAATCCAGGTGGACTGGATGGAGGATCGTGAACATGAGCAGTGGCGTTGTGAATGTGTCCGAGCGTCACTCCTGCCCACTTGGATTTGGCCACTACAGTGCGGTGGATGTCTGCATCTTTGAGACTGTCGTTATTGTATTGCTGACATTTCTAATCATCGCTGGGAATTTGACAGTCATCTTTGTCTTTCACTGTGCTCCGCTCTTACACCATTATACTACCAGCTATTTCATTCAGACAATGGCATATGCTGATCTTTTCGTTGGAGTTAGCTGCTTGGTTCCTACTCTCTCACTTCTCCACTACTCCACAGGTGTCCACGAGTCATTGACTTGCCAAGTTTTTGGATATATCATCTCAGTTCTAAAAAGTGTTTCTATGGCGTGTCTTGCTTGCATCAGCGTGGATCGCTATCTTGCAATAACCAAGCCTCTTTCCTACAATCAACTTGTCACCCCTTGTCGCCTGAGAATTTGTATTATTTTAATCTGGATCTACTCTTGCCTAATTTTCTTGCCTTCGTTTTTTGGCTGGGGGAAACCTGGTTACCATGGTGACATTTTTGAATGGTGTGCCACCTCTTGGCTTACCAGTGCCTATTTTACTGGTTTCATTGTTTGTTTACTTTATGCCCCTGCTGCCTTTGTTGTCTGCTTTACTTACTTCCACATTTTCAAAATTTGCCGGCAGCACACCAAAGAGATAAATGACCGAAGGGCCCGATTCCCTAGCCATGAGGTAGATGCTTCTAGAGAGACTGGGCACAGCCCTGACCGACGCTATGCCATGGTTTTGTTTAGGATAACTAGTGTATTTTACATGTTGTGGCTCCCGTATATCATTTACTTTCTTCTAGAAAGCTCCCGTGTCTTGGACAATCCAACACTGTCTTTCTTAACAACTTGGCTTGCCATAAGTAATAGTTTTTGTAACTGCGTAATATATAGCCTCTCCAACAGTGTTTTCCGGCTAGGCCTCCGAAGACTGTCTGAGACAATGTGCACATCTTGTATGTGTGTGAAGGATCCAGAAGCACGAGATCCCAAACCTAGGAAACGGGCTAATTCCTGCTCCATTTGAAGAGAATGACACAGTAAATCAAGTATAATCTGACAGTGGTTTTGGATCACATTCTTGACTCATCTGGAAATGGGCCACCCGAGAAATACTTACTTGAATAATTGACTTACGAATTAAAGGATAAGACTGAAGGTTCATTTTCTTTTCCTTCTTCATGGAAAAAACATTAAGGAAAGGATACATAAAGGGTACTATCATGGGATAGTTTTAGCTTGTGAGTATAAATGTGCAGTAAGAGAAAAAAAATATAAGCCCTGAGGATGAAAGAAGTATCTTAAATCTCCTCCAGGATGTGAGCAAGTCCTCGGCATTTCTGTCTGACTGTCCTCTCTGCCTCTTTGTTTCACATTTTGTCTCCTTCCATTTCTTTACACTGTGTTTGTAGAAGTACTTGCTTACATAAATTGCCCTTGATGGAAAAGTGCTACATATTATATATGTGGCAAAGTATAACCTTTTTCATCAGTATGTACTTTTAATCAATCTAACCTGCAATCTGTAAGTAGTTTCTTCATGGAAGATACACAGTAACTATTATATTTTATTACTTGCTATCCAACCCCTTTGCTTGTGTTTTTATAATCTCTGCAGCACAAATATTCTACACACAAAAAGAAACAGTATTTTTGTTTCTTTTAGTTAAAATGACATTTTGCTTCTTAACTCCTTTCTAACAGCCTGCTCTTTTTCCCCCCTCCTCTTTCTCTCTTGATCTGCATCCTTTGGTACCTTATTCCAGAAGTGTCTTAGCTAAAGAAAGAATCTACTGTATAAAGTCATAATGTTAAATAATTTATTTATTCCAACCAAGCAATCTCATAGCCTATTTGGGAGATTATGTTAAATAATTTCAATGGCTTTTGGAGACATTTTTATCTGGTTCCTTTTAAATTAGTTCACATGCCTAAAGCGATGTCTTTTTTGCTATAGTAAAGCTTTGTTTTTCTTTTGAGAAAACCCAAAGTAATTCTAATGCAGCTGCAAGATATTCACCCAACAGTGAGGTATCATTCCTTTTTACTACTTGGAATGTCCCCCCCCCTTTTTTTTTAAGTACAATGTCAACTTTTTTGTATTTGGTCTACAGTAGTTAACTTCTTGTCTTCACTAGTCATTTGTGTGATATGTGTTTGCACATACTATATTTTTTACACAGAGAAAATGTAAATTATATTATGTAACCTGTGCCTAATGTTTTCTTAGCACAATATATAGATCAGTGTTATTTAAGTTGTCAACATTGGGAAAAGTATATACAGAAACTTATTTTAAAAGAATTTGTGTACTCATTATTTAGATATTTATATTAGATGAAGCTGCATTCCTAGTGCTGCTGAGAATATTCTTAGTTATCAAATACAGGCAAGAACTGTCAGTATTTTATTTTGTAATGATCTCTTTTCAGATACAGAGATTAACTTATTTTCTAGTGTGCTACACAGGACTGTGTGACAATTTGTCGGGGTTAGAAGTAGTGGAGTAGCATTTGGGGAGTGAATAGGAAAGCAGGTATGAGCAAAAAAAATCGAAATCTTAATTTTTTTAACCATATGTTTCCTGCTTGAAAGATATTTTAACATTTATATCAAACTACTGAGTATTTTTCTTCTGAACATTAATTTTTTTTTTGTTTTATGAAATGCATTTAATGAAATGTGCCTATGACTCTTCAAATTAGAAGCCAACCTTGTTTGCACACTGATGGTTTGACTTCAGAGGTCTTTTCGTAGGAATGCTGTCATTTTATTGAGGTTGTTCTGAACCCCTGTATATTTTTAATATGTAAGAAAGGTTTAAAATAAGGAATAAATAGTATTCTATATATCGAAATCAGACTTTGCTTCAGCTTAATTAAACACTTGCTTAGAACAAGAGTTCACTTGTTTGGGAATAAAAATCTAATTGTTTTACACTCTGTAGCTTGAATTTATATTTATTCTTGTCTCATTTGCCAGTGGCATCTTGGATGAGTTAAGATTCACCTTTTAGATCAGCTCAAGGAAAACATAAAGTTAAAGGAGACAGTACTGCTAACTTTTCAGATCTCATAAATGAAACCTTCCACATTATACATATTACTTGGGAATTCAGTTTTAGTTTAGACTGTAAATATAGTTAGAAAAGACCCTGTAGATGTTTTGTAGAGAAAGCCTGAGAACACACCTACTGCATTTTCCTCTTCTGACTTTTATTCATTATAATAACAATTATGTCAGGCTCAGTATTAAGTTTTACATGCATTATAACATTTAATCCTCACCCTAACACTTAGAGATAGTACTGTTATTATGCCCGCTCTAGAAGGAAACCAAAGTAAAGTGACTGTATCTAAAGTCACACAGTCTGTGGCAGAAGTTCCTGCACCCTCTCTTGGCCTTGGGCCAAAGCCTGTTCTTCAGCGGTCTGCTCTACTGCTTTGTTTTCAAAAGCCTTCCAGCCTTTGCACCTCAGTCTCTACCTTTTCCCTGCAAACTTTGTCTGAACGGTTTGTTTGTTCCCCTTAGCCTAAATCTTTTGCTTCAGTTCTTTTCTTACCTGTAGTATCGTTTTCTTTGATCTTGTAAGATTCTTCCATTAAAACAGCAATCCACTAAGCCCCAATTTACCATTTAGTCTATAATCAAACTGAAACTTTGGGGCCTGGCATTTCCTTGATACGACTTTTGTTCTTCTATGGTGTTTTCTTTAATAGTGTTTTCAAATTTCTTAAGTTTGTTTTTGAATAAAAACTATTTTTTTATGGGGAAGAATGGAAAAGAAAGATGTTATCACAGTCTGAAAGAACCTGAATAGCAAGCTCTAGGCTTAGATTCATCATATATTGATTCATATATTGGGTACTCAGAAAAGTCATGATGCATTTTTGGATAGAAAAATATGCAATGACTTTTTCGAGGACCCAATACGAATTTACAGGAAGCCACTTAACTTTCTTTTGACGTATTCTAATATGTGTTTACATGATAATATTTATTTTGAAACTACTTCCTTTTTTTAGATTAATGTGTTATAAGAATTAGAACCATAATAATTATTCCCAACATTATATTGTATTCTGTAGCAATTATCCAGTTTGGTTATAAAAGAAAGCCTCACCCCCCAAAAACAAACAACCAACCAAACAAACAAAAAACCCCAGAGCATTCTATTACTTAAGAGTGCTATTGTTTTAGTAGTTGTTTTTAAAGTTAACCGTGTTGGAAAGCTTTATAACCTACTGTGTGAAACTTGAGCTCAAATCCTGGCCCTCATAAACTGGTCTGCAGGAAGATACTGAATGCTCCAAAATGCCATTTCCCCATTGATTTAAAAGAGGGGGGGTTATTGAGATTTATACTTCCCTAAAAACCTGGATTTGAAGATTTTGTTGTCTACATACTCTGGAACATTCAAAGTGTCAGAATATGGTAGTTGCAGTTTTATTATCTTCATGAATGCCGTATTTATTACCATTACAACTTAAACATCACTAATTCCAGTTTAAACAATTATTCCATTGAGTATTGTGGTTCTCTAAAATATTATTACTTCTCCCCATTCTGTCTGAACTCAGATTTTGCATTACACTCATATGGTTTTAGTTTAGAAAAGTTCTGTAATTTCTGGTAGCTCATTTTCAAAGAGTACTTATTCACTAAGATTTCTTTTGATATACAGCAAGCTAATGTTGAGAAGACACTGGGTTGATTCTGATATTAACCTGTCTCCTTTATTGTATTAAATATAAACTTTTTTTTTTTTTCTCATTTGAGTGGCAGTAATTGCAAAGAATTGTCCAGGGGTATATTACTATTTCTCTTTCATTTTAATTATTCTTATTTTTAAAATGGAATTGAAGGTATTTTGTCACATACAAGAGATCTTCACTAAGCTCATGTAAAATGCATATTGTGAAAAAAAATGGCATGGATTTCAAAGCTTTTCTCCACCAAAATAAATTCATACTTTTCATCTATTTTTCTACAAACTTTTCGAAGTCTCCTCATACATGTTACCATGAAGAAACAATGATTACTAAGCCAGTTTGCTCTACAGATAACAATTAATTATACAAGTTTAAAAATAAATGAAGTTGCTGCCTTAAAGGACTTTTCTCTTCTTCCCTTCCCCTTCTGCCCACCTTCTCGGAAGCTAATCACCTGATGTGGAAAATACAGTTATGTAATAAGCAGATAAAAAAAGATTTAGATCTAAGGCATCTGCTAGTGTAACATTCTGAGTATAGCATTATCTATATTCAGGTATGGCCACTGAGGTGCACAGGAGCATTTGTGAGTGAGTTGCTGCTGTTTCCTGATGTGTAGGCTCTAGCAGATGCTCTTTTCCCTGAACAAAGCTTAACTTCATTTTAGGAGTAAGAGGGATATGTAGAAAGTGGCATATTCTATAATCACATGTAAATATTGAAGAAAACCAAATGGCTAGAAAAGATAGATTCTTATTTCAATATTTCTCATAAAGGAAAATATGGTCCAGTGCTAGTTTTGTAATATAATTTAAAATATTATGAATGTTTTTATAGTAAAAGTAATCTTTTAAGATATTAAATGTGATGTAATTAGGATTTTTTCCTTTATTACTATACTGCTTAGCTTTTTTTAGAATGAGTATTTCTTTTATAATTAGAAAAAGAAAATGAATCTTTTCTTAAAAAATTAAAATTTTTGACATTTCACAAAACAGCTTATGTTGTTACTACCAGTAACACTATCCAGTGTCTCAATATTATTATTATTTTTAAAGGTTTTTGTCATAGGGTGCATGCGCTCACCAAAAAAAGTCAGAGAGAGGGAAAGTAAGAAATCACACACACTTGCCAGGGGGTGATGCTACACTGCAACCCTTTCTTCTCCAATCTTCTCTTAGGATTTTGAGCACATACACATTTGTGCCTGGTGTGATTTTCAAGCTGTGAGGTTGGATCCAGGACTTGAACTGTGATAGGTCATGCGGAAGTCAAGTAGGCACTTCAGTACCTGCTGGCCCCTTCAATACTATCTTTTTATGAAGATAGTCTATATAGTTTTCTGACTTACATAATATTTGTTATTACAGTTGATTTTTTAGGGAAATTTGATGACCTTCTGCTTGAAATATTACAAGTCCTTGACTTATTTTTGTTTCATAGTTTGAATTGTTATTTGCTGAATATGAATTGATTCTCTAAATCTGTATTTTTTTTTTTAGCGTACCATGGATTTGTGATGTTGTTGAAGTCATCATATGTTGAATTTCTCTCAAGCGTTACAATGGAAACATTTTAATATTAGTGCTTCATGTTTGTGCATAGGGCATAAAACATTATTCAGGGAATCAGAGAAATCAGTTTGAATTAGTGATATTTTAAATAAAACCTTTTATTTTACTTTATTTTTAAAAATATTTTCATTTTTCTGTATTGCTAGAGGGTTTGTGCGCTTGCCAGAGAGGAGAGAGAGAGAGAGAAATAAAGGATTCCTGCCCCCCCCCCTTGGGTGTGGTCATGTCACAGTCCCTTTACCTTCAACTTGTTTGGATTTTGGACATGCATGTACACATGCCCTGCATGTTTTCTAAAGCTGCTGGGACCTAGATTTGAACCATGATCAGCCATTTGAGATCTGGCTCCCTTTGCACAATATTTAACTGCTGCACTAATGGGGCTGGCCCTAAATAAAACCTTTAAATACATCATTTAGTTTTATTTCAGTGAAATAATATACAGAAAAATTAAATTGTTCAAATATAATATTGTCTTTTTTTTTTTTTTTTATTTTATTATCATCATAATCTTCTTTCTATTACACTAGATTACATATAACTTTACATTGACTTCCATTGCTTTTTCAAAAGGGAATGCCATGCATGTCAGTCAATACAGAGATATCAATCTCCCCGCTTTATCATTCAATATCTTTTCCATGCTTTTCCCAATAATTATTATTATAATTTTTTAAACAGTCAATCACTATTTCTCATTTTGCTTATTAAAGAGACTTCACCCATCATGAAATATTTCCCAGACCGGTTCAGTTGAGAATACTATACATGTCATCATCAACAGGTAATAAACCATATCTATTTCTCATTAACATCCTGCCTCTCTATTGTTCACTGCTGTCTTTATCCTCTTCTCCCTCCTTTTTTTTTTTTTATACTTTGTTTTTTATTATAAATTTTTTTTTCTTTTCTCATCACCACACACATATGAATTTTCCATCCAAAATACACTGTGCATTGGCTCAATCAAGCACATCAACATATATGTTCTCAGCAAATGATTTCCCAATTTTTGTGTCCTGCATACCTTGCCTTTTGTTTTGCCATCCTAGGTTCCCCATCCCCACCCTCTGCCATGTCCCATCTTCCTCCTCCATTGTCCCTGACATTCATGATTGCCCTCAATGGCTTCCGCCCCCCCC
>NW_006159866.1:996001-1026866 GCF_000334495.1 Tupaia belangeri chinensis | reverse complement strand
GCCCCAGGGGGGACTCGCCGAGCCCGGAAGGGCCCGGGACGTCCCGTGACCGGACGCAGCCTTGGCGTCCGGCCAATATAATATTGTCTTATAAATGTCCTTAGATGAAACCTTATTTTAAATAGTTTTTAGTATATGGTAATTTAATAAAAATTATTTGCACCAAGTTATTTGAAAAGCATATTCTCTTAACTAGTTAAAATTTTCATGACAACTCTGTGACTACAGTTCTTAATTTATACTACCCATTGAAGAATTTGCAACATGAATAATTGCAAAATCCAAACTACAGAAATCTAAATTAACCAGATGTTTTTGCATTACAAATCAAATTAGGACAATAAATATTTACTGATTGTGTTTTATATGCACGGCTTAAATAGTTATGTAATACTCCTAGACCCTTTTTTGGGACCAGCAGTTAGCGTAATGGCTATGTCGCTGGACTCCCATGTAGTCGACGGCGGTTCGCTTCCCGGACCTGGTGGCTTAAACTCACGCCGGGCACGTGTGTGTGCATGCCCAAGATCCCGAGAGGAGAATGGAGGAGAAGGGAAATCACCCCTGGGGGGTGATTTCTCGCTTTCTGTCTTTCTGTCTGTCTCTGTCTGTCTGGCGAGCACACGTGCTCTATAGCAAAAAAAACTTCTCCAAAAAAAAAAATAATAACCTAAATATTCCAGTAGTTTGTCAACTGAATACCTCACTCCAAATAAAACACAGATCTACTCTTTCTGATTAGTTCTTACCTTTATATACTTAACCTGTATGACTTCTGTTTAGGCCTTTTCCCTATTTTAGTAAAGTTCTTTTCATATGAAACTTCTTCCCTAGTCCTTTATTTCAGCCATCAATGTCGCACAGTCATACACTGTTTTACCTTTAAATATAGTGTTAGTAATAATTAACATTGGCTTTAAATGTCAGACATCAGAAGAATTTTTAAACTTCTTTAATAAAAATAAAAAAAATTTTAAGAGTAATGTTTGCTATAGGTCACATGCGCTCGCTAGAGAGACAGAGAGAGAAAGAGACAAAAAGCACGAAATCACTGCCCAGAGAGGAGGACCATTCCACAATCCCTTCTCCTCCATTCTCCTCTCTGGATTTTGGGTACACACACATGCACCTGGTGTGAATTTTAAGCAGTCTGGTCCAGAACTCGAACAGTGGTTGACCATGTGGGAGTCCAGTGACATAACCACTATGTCATCTGCTGTTCCAATAAATGATAACCTTATAGTCTGAAAGAGGTGATGTACTTATAAATTAACAATCCTCTTTTGTAGTGCTCTAATAAGCAGTAAAACAGAAAACTAAAAAAAAATGGAAGATCTTATTGTATTAAGAGCTAAACTTCTATGCAATTCTAGAATGTATATCATTCGATCATATGATTGAAGAGAATTTGTAATTCTGCAATGATATATAGCATTATTAGTAGGCTCTTGGTAGTAAGTTAGAAAATAATTGGATATAGTCATGCTCATGGCTAAGATTTATTACAACAATAGGAATTTTATGGGTTTTGATGTTGTCAGCTAATGGATGAGACTACAAAGCAGTTTTAAGACAGAGACAAGTTATATTTACATGAAATTAAGCAGTTTAAAAATTCTTGGTGATTCAGTTAATCACTGGTGTTTGATGTATTAACTATTAACTTTTATTTTGGTCAGTACCATTGTGTGTTTTTCTTTTTTGGAAAGGTTTTTACTGTAGGGCGCGTGTGCTTGCCAGAAAGGCTGAGAGAGACAGAGAGACAGAAAGCAAGAAATCACTCCCCGGCGAGGATGGCCACGCCCCAATCCTTTCTATTCCATTCTCCTCTCGGGATTCTGGTAACGCATGCACGTGTGCCCAGTGTGAATTTAAGCCACCGGGCCCGGGGCTTTAATCGTGGTCGACTACTTGGGACATAGCCATTATGCCAACTGCTGGTCCCTTCAATACTGTTGTTTATGAGAAAATGAATAAATGATCTTGATATTTATCTTGAAGATATATTTCATTTGGTCATTAGGATAAAAGCAAACATTTATATATGCTTTTGTCGAATTAAAGCTATTCACTATAAACTTGTGTCTAAATTCTGCTTTTTCTTATTCCTATCCCTTTCACATAACTAAGTTCCAGGTACTGCTACAAGCGACTGAGTTATAGAGCAGTCATTTAAATCTGTATAGTCTGGGTGGACACCTGAATCATTTATCAAATGTTTTTACTAAGTAAAGGAGTAGGATAATTCAATGTAAACTTATATATTAAGAGATAGCTTAATGTACAGGTTTTTATTAGAATTATTAATTAATTAAGGCAGGTCTTGCTGCATTTTAATCCCGCCTCAACTTTATATCTGGGATACAGGCGTGTGCCATCATGCTTAGCTCTTTTTTTGATGAGTTCTTACTGCATTGCCGAGGCTGCCTTCATACTCCTGATTCTCTTACCTCAGCCATCCAAGACCACTGGCATTAGAGACACTGGCCTCTCTGCCTGGCCTTCAGTATGGACTGGCAATTGACCTGGACCTTATGTGGTCCCAGCCTGAAGCACAGAATTGTAGCAACACATACCACTGTGGCTGAGCCTAGTTAGATTTTAAATAAAAAATTCCAGAGAATCACTAGGTGCTCCTCCCCTTTTCAGAAGACTCAGTGTACTGGACAGTCTTAAGGATTTGTTGTAGAGATCATTTGAATGCTAAGGCTTTGTCCTTGCTTTTTCATATACCTTTCAACTTGCCCCTATGTAATTAATACTTTTAAAATTTCTGATAAGTCTCTAAAAGGTTTACTTATAGCTATTCACTATAAATGTATCTGTGAATTCTATTTTTGTTAATTCCTATCCCTTTCATATAACTAAGTTTCTCTTTTTCCTTTAAACCAAGATTTTAGTTGCTTTTATTTTTAATGTTTTAAAAAATATTGCTCCTGAAGGAAATTTAGGGAATGTTTAGAAGGGTAAAAAAGAGAATAAATCAAGTAAATATGTCATATATAAAAGTAGGTATAATATGACTCATGATTTTGACTTTCTCTTTTTCTCATTTTTCTCCCTATGTATTAGGTTTTTACAACGTAGTTATTTTTATCTGATACCATGTTACTGAATACTCTTTAGGAACATCTTTAGAAATAAAGCTTTATCCATATTTAGTGTTTTTCTCACTTTTTAAGAGAGAGAAACATTGAGTCAAACTCTATAAAGGTATTTTAAGAGTATTTGTACATATTGCCAATTTACTTCCCAAAGGAATGAGTCAGTTTATCTTCATACAGTAATGTCTCAAACTAGCATTTCTCCAGAATTTTGCCAGTAACAGCTCCACATTAATAAATTAAGGGAGTTCATTTTTTTTTTTTTAATTTTATCTCCACCCCAACTTCTGCTAGAAGATTTTTTGGGTACTTCTGGGTTTTTTTTTCGTTCTCCACACTGATTTTTTTTTTCTTTAAGTCAAAGATATATTAACTAGAATGGATCTGCTGAGACTCTATTAGGTTGGCCAAATTGCCCCAAATTCTTTATTTCAAAACACTTTGAATTCAGATCATCATCTCACTTTTATTAGCTCACCACTCACTCTGTGCTGCTGCTTTGTTGTTTAGGGTTGTGAGTTAGTATTTTTTTAAAAGAATTATTTATTAAATTGTGTTTATTGTTATTATTTTTTCTTTTTAAAATATTTTAAAAATTTTATTTATTCATTCATTTATTTTAATTTGACTAGAGAAAAACAAGAGAGAGAGGGAGAGTAAGAAAGCAAATCATCAGGTCTGGGACTTGAACTGTGTTCAGCCATGTGGGAGTGTCCAGCACACCTTAACTACCATGCTACCTGCTGGTCCCATTATTATTATTTTTTAATTTGCTGTAGGGTATGTGCACTTACCAGAGGAAGAGAGAGGGAGGGAGAGAAAGTGAGAAAGCAAGTTGCCGGTTCCAGGATTTGAACTGCAGTCAGCAATGTAGGAGTCCAGTGCCTTAACCATCATGCCACCTGCTGACCTTGATCATAAATTACTTTAAGAACATTTAAATCTCTTAATGCTGTTCTCCCATTATTAGCACTATCAGAATTACCTAATCCATAGTACCTTGTGTGTGTCATACATACAGCCACAAATAAACTGGAGTTTGAGGAAAGTTTAGACAATTTCTTTTCATCATGTTCTCCTACCTCTGTTGTAACAGTAATATTGCCACTGGCCTCTCAAGACATAGAAAAGTGTCTTTTTCTATGCAGCAAAAGATGGGACCTGTGTCATTGAAGGGTTTGTGGACATCAAGATATTACTGGGTTGTCAAGAAAATCATGATGCATTTTTGCATAGAAAAACATAGACCATTATGTTGATGACTTTCCTAACAGCCTAACAGCTGTTTAAGGGTTAAGTACCTCAGGCCTCATTCTAATGTGTAGGATTCCCTAAGCTGCAGAACCATGAGTTGTGTTCTCATAACGGTGACTAGAGCCGTGGTGAACTATGAGTGGCTTCACCACTTGGGAGAAGTCATTCATGGTGTGGATATCTAGGAGTGGGCATGCTCGCAGGTCTTTCTGTTCCTCAGAGAGCTTTGTTTATAGTGGCTACTCAAGTATTTGTTGAGATGACTGAAAAGTGCTAAGTATGTAGTAAGTAATGTGTTTGTTGAGCTGACTTGAATTTAGCTCTCAAGGTAACAACATTTTTTTTTATTCTCTTCCTGGTGGTCTTTTTTCCCCAACTCATTTGAGAGTGTGGTTAGACTAAAAATTACTTCAAGAGGACCAGCAGTTAGCGTAATGGTTATGTCGCTGGACTCCCACGTAATTGACCACGGTTCGAGTCCCAGACCCGGTGGCTTAAACTCATGCCAGGCGCGTGTGCATGCATGCCCAAGATCCCAAGAAGAGAATGGAGGAGAAGGAATTACAGCGTGGCCATCCCCCCTGAGGGGATGATTTCCTGCTTTCTGTCTCTCTGAGGGGGTGATTTCCTGCTTTCTGTCTCTCTGTCTGTCTCTGTCTCTGTCTGGCGAGTGCATGCGCCCTATAGCAAAAAATCTCTCAAAAAAAAGCACTTCAAGATTTTTTTCTCTTCTGCCTGTTATCATATAAATTGTGGAAGCTATGGAAAGAGTAATTTATAAGAATTAGAAGATTATTTAATGTAGTGATCATTTAATGTAACTGCCTCATTGAATTAATCCTTTATAAATTCACATTCATTGCATTTGTAGACTCTTGAATATGTGTCTTAGTGGAGGGTAAGTATACTTTGGAGTAGTTCTTTTTTATAATTTTTATTTATTTGTAGCAGAAATGGCTATCTTTGGAAGTCTCTCACTGAATCCCCCCCCCCACTGATTGTTTTTTAACAATCAAAATTTAATTTTACTAAAGAACCTTCTGAATACCTTTGTTGAACCATTGTTTCTATCAAGTCTTCTCTAGTCTTGAGCTGGTCTATTAAACTAAGATTTTAAAGCTCAGTATTACTTATGTGCTCTAAAATATACTACTTTAAGTGGTGCCTAGAGCTGATTATAATATTCTGTGTGTGATATGATCAATGATAGGTTACAATGCACTTGTCATTTTCCCTTGGTTTATGTATTGTATTGCTACTTAGCCCGGAAGTAAATTAGATCTCTTAGGTAATTACATTTTACCATTTAGCGTACTGAGTTTATTTGCAGTAAAATCATACATCTCTTTTACAACTGCTTAATTATATAGTCCTTCTCTTTATGTGTACAGTGTTTTTTGTGGGCTTGTTCCCCCTGCCCCCCATAGGGCACATGCACTCACCCGAGAGAGAGAAACAGAGAGAGAGAGAGAGAGAGAGAAGAAAAGTGAGAAATCACTACCCTGTGGCTATGCCAAAGTCCCCTCTCCTCCATTCTCCAGGAATTTGGGTATGCCTGCACACGTGCCTGGCATAATTTTTCAAGCCACCAGGTCTGGGACTCAAAGCACTATTGGGAGTCCAACACCTTAACCACTATGCCACCTGCTGTTCCCAGTGGTTTTATTTTTTTTTTTTTTGGGGGGGGAGGAGGTTTTGCTATGGGGTGCATGCACTCGCCAGACAGAGAGAACCCCCCAGGAGGGATGGCCACGCCGCAATCCCTTCTCCTTCATTCTCCTCTCGGGATCTTGGGCACACATGCACACGTGCCCCGTGTGAGTTTAAGCTGCCGGGTCTGGGACTCAAACCAAGGTCGACTACGTGGGAGTCCAGCAACATAGCCATTACGCTAACTGCTGGTCCCTAGTGGTTGTATTTTTAAAAAACAATCTTACATCTTACTTTATCTCCCTTAAACTTCATTTTGTTAAAAGTTAGTACGAAGACCAGCAGATGGTGTAGCAGTTATGGTGCTGGACAGCCACATGATCCACTGTGGTTTGAGTCTTGGACCCAGTGCCTTGAAAATCATGCTGGGTGTACATGCGTGTGTGTCCAAGATCCCGGGAGGAGAATGAAGCAGAAGGGATTGTGGTGTGGCCATCTCCCCCAGGGAATGATTTCTCACTTTCCCTCTCACTGTTTCTTTCTCTCTCCAGTGAGTGCACATGTCCTAAAGCAAAAACCTCTTAAAAAAAAAAAAAGAATAAGTAGTTATTCCAGACTTTTCAAAACTTCATTTGTCCTTCTAATATGTTCACTAAACTTTTGCTATCTGCAAATGTGAGAAAGACACCTTTAATCTGTAAACCCAGATAATTGATTTAAAAAAAAAAAAAAAACAAAAAAAAACCACCCAGGTTTGGTGATTTGTTGAAAGGACTCCTAAGATTTAACCCAGTCATACTCATGGCTAAGATTTATTACAGCAAAAGATAGAAATCAAAATTAGCAAAAGGAACAATGTGGGAGCGTTTAAGAGTCCTCTTGCATTGGAGTCACACAATTCACTTCCTTCAGCAGTGAATTGGGACAATGCAAGAGAGGTATTGTATGCCACCAGTGAAGCTCATTAGAGACTCAGTACCCAAGATTTCTGCTGGGGACTGGTCATGCAGATATCCTTTGCCTTCCTTCTGCTGAAATGCCAGATTCCTGGAAGGAAAGCAAGTATTTAACATAAACCATACTGTTTGCATTAACAGTCTGGGCACAGTGAGACACACTTTTTTTTTTTTTTTTTTTAGGGGTTTTTGCTATAGGGTGCATGTGCTCGGGAACTGTTGATCAGCCACATTCCCTGAAACAAGCAAAGGGCCAAACTTGCAGCAGGCTTTTCTAAGTACAGGCAGTCTCAGCCTGCCATATTAGCTCTTTTCTATACATTATATCATGTTGACATTTACTAGAATATATGCAGTGTGAAAATATCTTAGGATAGTGGTGATACATGATTTCCTACAGTATATACCAAGGGGACTCATTTAGTTCTCTTTATATTCATAGGAATGACTTTGAATGAGGTCATTTTGATGAAATTAGACCTGTTATTTTTTTATAGCGGTGGACCTTTCATTCATAGCACACCTTTCCTTACCACTTTTGTTGATTTCCTCTGAACAGAACTTTTAGTTACATACTTTTGGTAGGATTGTTTAACAATTTAACTTTCTTTTTCCCTTCTGATCATAAACTGCAAAATATCTAGTTTTTTAAGTCTCTAGACTTCTAAATGGCATAATTACAATTTATAGAATCTAGTTGTCCTCTAGTGTTTTCTATCATTATCATCGTCATTATTTATTATTTAGATTTTTGCCATAGGGTGCATGCATTTGGTAGAGAGAAAGAAAGAGAAGGAGAGAAAGTGAGAAATTGCTCCTCAGGGGATATAACCATGCGGTAGTCCCTTCTCCCTTCTCTTCTCAGGAATTTGGGCATGCAAGCACACACACGGGGTGTGATTTTCATGCTACCAGGCCCAGGGGATTCAAACTGTGAAGTCAGCTATGTGCAGTCTACCCACCTTAACCTTTTTGCCACCTGCTGGCCCCTAATGTTTACTATTTTAAACTTATTAATGATTTTATATTTTAAAGTACATCCTAAATTTTCCGATGCCCTAATAGTATTGAGAGGGGAAGTCACACAAAAAATATTACAATATGGGGACTGGCAGGTGGCGTATTGGTTCATGCGCTAGACTCCCACATGGCCAACCATGGTTAGAGTTCCAGACCTAGCAGCTTGGTTTTCCACTTTCCCTCTCTGTCTGTTGGTCTCTCACTGGTCAAATTAAGAAAAAATAATAATGGTAAATGAAATTAAATAAATAATTCTTTTTAAAAATTACATATAGAAATAGAACCAACTAAATCTTTGTAATTTAAAACTTATAAGGTCTTACTTAAGTTGTTGCAGAAAGATATTGCTTATTTTACCACACTTAATTTGATATAATCGAAACAGGTATTTTGGACTTGTCAGAAGAGAGTATAATTATTTTGTATTTATACTATGTTTAATTATAAATTTTTGAAAAATTGAGAAACAAATATTTAAGTCCTTCTGCTTATCTATTTAACAAATTAAAATGTAATGTAATGTATGACTAATAGCATTTACTGTGAGAAATTTTATCATTTGTATTCCATAACTACTCTTACAATATAGAAAGATTTTAATACATTTATTAAAATGTATTTTATCATTTGGAACATATTTTGCAGAGAGATTTTCAAAAATGCTTTTTAGTAAGATTTTTAAGATGAAAGATAATGACCTTTGGGATTTTTATTCAAGTGCAGCTCTGCCCAAGGACAGATGAATGAGTGGATGACTTTCCTAAGTGATACTTTCAGAGTTACAATTTTATGGTGCTCTCCCCATCCCTAATTCACCATCCTCTTAAAATATTTTTGTTGAAAGCCCATCTTCTCAAGGATTGACTACCATCCTTTCACCAAGTATTCCAACACAGAGCTCTCCAAATCTGGTCTTGTACCTTTTTTCTGGTTGTATGTACCTAGCTGCCTTTATCCTTCTTTTACTGTGTTTCTCATAAAGATTGAAAACCAAACAGTGACCAAAAGAAATCATTACCGACAGTTATTCCTTAAACTCATCTCTTTGCTTCATTTTGTTTTCTTGATTGATAATAATATCTTCCCAGATTTCCAGCTTATAGCTATATATGTGTTTAATAAATGTTCATTGAAAAAAGACTATCACTCTTTTCTTCTAATTCATTCATAATCTAATTTGTACAGTTCTTTCTTTCCTATATTTTTAGGGAGATTTTTTTTTTTTTTGCTAGGGTGTATGCTCTAGAGAGACAGAAAGACAAAAGCAAGAAAACACCCCCCCCTACTCCCACATTGAAGGAATGGCCATGCCGCAGTCCCTTCTCCTCCAGTCTCCTCTTAGGATCTTGGACATATACTGGGTGTATACCCAGCATGAGTTTCAAAGCTCCAGGTCCTGGACTCAAACCTTGGTCAGTCATGTAGGAGTCCAGTACCTCAACCTCTATGGCATCCTCTGGCCCCTCTTTTCCATCTTTTACGACACCTCTAGGTAACCACATAGATAACTTTTTTTTCTTGTATTATAGAAAGGTCACTTTGTTTTCTTTCAATATCCTTGTGTATTTTTATTATATTTTTATGTGCCTTGAATTATAGAAGCTTTAGATTAACTGGTAACTTATGATATCATCTTCTACTCTGAGAATGCTTTCATAACTAGTAAGGTAGCCTGCTTTCATAACTAGTAAGGTAGCCTAGTAAGGTAGCTTCTTCAATTGCTAGACAGGTCTGTGGCTTAGAAGATGCTTCTGGTGCAGGCAGGTGGTGTGGTGGTTAAGGGCGTTGTACTCCCGCATGACTGACTACAGTTCAAGTTTCGGAGTTCAAGCTCAGTCATTCATTCAGCAAATATTTTGAGCATCTCTTAGGTGCACATCACTGTTTGAGGTACTTGGAGTATGTGAACAAGAATGGTAGGAGTAAACAAAAAGTATTCTAGGTTAACAAGTAAAAAATAAGATAATTTTGGATTATGATAATGTCATGAAAAAAAAAATAGAACAGGGTTACAGGGTAGAAAGGGCACAGAGATAGGAGGCAGCTACTTGTAGTCTCATCATTTGGTTGCCCTGCACTACAACAGTATGTATGACTTCTGGCACTTTTTCAGATCTCTATAAGAGCGTTCTGACTTCTAATGCCCTCTATGTACATACAAAAGCAGGAGTATCTTAGTTATGTGTGAGATAGATAGAGCTATGTGGACGGCCGTATCATTGAGGTCACTGTTAAAAGGAAGATACACCTACAATCCTAACAGGATGGAGAAATAGAAGAGAAAGGATTGCAGTGTGACAAGGAATCATTGGGAAGTGTTTTCTCCCCATCTCTGTCTTTCTGTCTCTTTTTAGTGAGTATACATATCTTTTGGCAAATTAAAAAAAATAATAAATGGAACAAGGAACCAGCAGTTGGCATAATGGGTATGTCACTGGACTCTCATGTAGTTGACCTCTCAAAAATAAATAAATAAATAAATAAATAAAATAAAAGGAACAATGAAGAAAAACAAGACACAGTTATTTTGACCTTTAGGGGTAGTTGTTAGACATTGTAATTTTTTTTTTTTTCTGAGAGGTTTTTGCTATAGGCACATGTGTTGGGCAGAAAGACAGAGTGACAGAAAGTGAGAAATCATCCCCAGGGGAGATGGCCACGCCGCAGTCCTTTCTCCAGGTCTGGAACTCAAACCATGGTCGACTATATGGGAGTCCAGCGACGTAGCCATTATGCCAACTGCTGGTCTCTAGACATTGTATTTTCTGATCCAGTTTGCTCTTACAGTGGGACTAGTAGTTGCCATATGTAGATGTGCATACCTTAGTGCAATGTACTTAGTTGTTTCCATGGTGGGATCCCTCGAGCTGTGTAGTGAAGTTCTGCTGAAGAATACCTACATCCTATGTATTCTGAACTTGGAAGGTCAATTTATTGAACCTACTTTACAGGGTTTTAAAGTCATCCTTCACTCACTGAGCACTTCCTTCTAGTTTTATGTGGTCTTTTAGAATCTTGTCAAAGATTTGAAAAGTTTGCTGCCTCTGTTGTCTTTTAAGTGATCAATAATGATGTAATTAATTAGAAGAGGGCCAAGGAAGAACTTAACAAGAAGCTTTTTTCTAAATTGCTTTTGCTTTGTTTAATTAATACATCTCAAGTAAGGTGGTAGGCCTCTCTCTCTAAATATGTTAATCGCTAGTTCTCATTTTTTTCCCTTTCAAAATTTTTTCTGTATTTTTTTTCATCTGAAGAAGAGAGACAGGCAGCCAGATAGGCACCTCCCAGCAGGGTCATCCTGATATGGACGACCTCCGGCCTCAGCCATCCCTGGACCATGGGTATGTGTGCACCTGGAGCATTCAGAGTGATCTCCAGATGCAAACCTAGAACTTTCTCAAGTGGGTCAGCCTCTGAACATTTTGTTCCTGCTGCACCACATCCCTCTTCCCCACCCCTGCATTTTTTTCCCTTTTATTTTAAATTGTTTTGTGGTGTATTTTTCAAAGAGAATGAAGCATAGTGGTAAAACCTGCACTATAGAGTTAGACTGATTTAAGTTTTAATTTTTATTCTGTCTTTTGTTATCTCTGTAATTCCAAGCATGTTATCTAACTTCTCTGACCTTTGATTTTGTAATAATTATATATGCTTCATCAGGATATGTGAGGAAATTAATAGGAACCACTTATAACAGTGCCTGGCACCTATAGCAGGGCCCAATAAATGTTAGCAATAGCAACTGTTATCATTGCTGTTGGCCCTGTATACTGTCTCTCATGCTTCCCTTTAAAAACCCTTAAAGTGCCTGTGCACAGACACAAATATATACTCCGCTGGGTTTTTGCCATTTATTCTCAGGGATGGACATAGAAAATATCTTTCTTTTTTAAGTCTCAGAAACCATCTGTCTAGAATTTTACTAGATGAAACATCAAGCTCACCATCTCTGAAATTTGTAATTTCTTACTGAAAGCTTAATTTTTGTCTTCTCTTGAACAATTTATCATCTTTTCAATGATACAGAATTTATTTATTTATTAGGTTTGCTATAGGGCATGTCTGCTCTCTGGAGATTGACAGAGAAAGAGGGAAGGTGAGAAATCCCTCTCGGGGTACAGCCCCACCACAATCCCTTCTCCTCCATTTTCCTCTAAGATTTCAGGTACACATGCACATGCATATACCATGTTTCTCAAGCAACTGGGCCTGGGACTCAAACCTCCTAGTCGGCCATGTGGGACACAGCCGTGTTAATCACTATGTCACCTGCTCATGCCAGTTATCCACAGCTTTTCAAATATTAATAATACCAGATATTTTAGTGTCTTCTTTTGTATATCCTTGAGCCTAGTTAAAAATGAGAAATGGGCATGGGAGACTAAATTTGAGAGTTGCTTGTGTGCTTTATTTAGCCATGGTTCTCAGGTCTTTGTTAGAGTAAAATTGTCTATAGTGGGGAAGAGAAATAGAAGTAGTATTTATAACACAGCTACTGTATGCCAAATACTGTAAATATATATTATATATTTATATATTATATACAAAGTTTTATTCAACTCTTTTTTATGTATGTATGTATGTATGTATGTATGTATATATTATTGCCAGAGGAGGCATGTGCTTAGGAGAGAGACAGTTGGGAAAAGAGAAAGCTACTTTGATTGGGCATGGTCGTATCATAAGCCTTTTTCCTCCATTTCTCCTCCAGGGTCCTGTCAGGATCTTGAACATGCATGCACATGTGCCCATGTCCAGCTCTTTGTTCATGGTGTTTAACTGCTGTTCTAGGGACTGGCTTCATAATTTAACCCTTTTAGCAACTTTGTTTAACAGGTGTGAAAATTTGAGCATCATGATAGAAATATCTTGGTCCTTGCACATCTACTCAGTGGCAGAATTTGTAGAATTTGAATCTAGTTTTATCTGACACCCAGATCATGTTCTTTCTACTCTAATAATACATCTTGCCTCTCTTTCCCCTGTATTTGGCAATTAACATTATAGTGATACGTACATTAAATTGAAACCACTATTTTTTTCCTTTTCTTTTCTTTCTTTTTTTTTTTTGGAGAGGTTTTATTTTGCTATAGGGTGCATGCGCTTGCCAGACAGACAGAGAGAGACATAGAGACAGAAAGCGAGAAATCATCCCCCAGGGGGGATTGTCACACCGCAATCCCTTCTCCTCCATTCTCCTCTCGGGATCTTGGGCACGCGTGAGTTTTAGGCCACCGGGTCTGGGATGCGAACTGCGGTTGACCATGTGGGAGTCCAGCGACATAGCCATTACACTAACTGCTGGTTCCCTTTTCCTTTTCTTTCAGTAGGCTTTTATCACTGGGAAGCTAATAAGGATTGCTGTCAAAGAGATTTTTAAAATCAGAGAGTTGATGAGGATCATACTAAAGCTGGTAAATTTTCCTAAATAGGGAAACTTTAACATTTTAGAAATATTATAAAGTCATAAAACCCTAGGCTTCAGAGAGATCTTCTTGGACATGTGTTATGTTTTCTGGCCATGTAACATTTCTGTATGTGGGATTCTGTTTTAAAAAGGTAATTTTAGTATTTGTTTGTCTTTGAAATATTTTGGTTGAAATGTTGGATTAGTTTTGCAGGGCCAGCAGGTGGTGTGGTGGTTGGAATGCTAGACTCCCACGTGACCAATTGTGGTTTGAGTCCCAGACCTGGTGGCTTGCTTTCTCACATTCCCTTTTTCTCTCTCCTGTCTCTCTCTCGTCAAATTAGAAAAGAATAATAAATAAAATTAAATAAATAATTCTTGAAAAAATATTAGTTTTGCCTTTTTTTTTTTTTTTTTTTTGTCTTTTTAAAATTTGCTACAGGGCATGAGTGCTCACTGGAGGCAGAGAGAGTTTGGGAAAGTGAAAAAGCACCCTCCAGGAGAGGACGACCATGCCGCAGTCCCTTCTTCATTCTGCTCTTGGGATTTTGGGGCACAAACACACACGTACTCAGTGTGTTCTTCAAGTTGCTGTGTACAGGACTTGAACCATGCAGTTGGCCAAGTGGAATCCAGCATAGGAAATCCCATTTTTCAGTCTGTATTAGTCTCCAAAATCCCCTTAATCTTTGTCTGCTTCTCACAGTCAGTTTCTATGTACTACAGGAAGTATTTGTCATCATGCAAGATTACATATTTGGTTTATAAATTTGTACTTTATTGTGCACCCACAGTAGTCTTCAGAATAAATGAAAATAATTATGTTGGATTTATATGATTGTGTTGTGTGTCTTGTCACTTTCTGGTGCTTATCTAATACTTGCTTTTTGTATGGATAGAATTACATTATTCTGGTGTGGTGTTGAGTGATATCTATTGAAAAGTACATACTCTATGGCACCACAACACAACAGAAGACATCAGTCTTTAATCTCTTTTCTTATTCACCAGTTTGCTTAATGACCTAGATTTAGGAATGGAACTTGGTTGTTAAGTGAGGAGTGCCTGTATTTACTTTGAACTGAAGTAATTTCCCCCACTCCCACCCTCACAGGTTGCTTGCACTTGCCAGAGACACAGTGAGAGAGAAAGTGAGAAATTATGCCCCACGGGGGATGGCCACATAGTAATCCCTTCTCCTCCATTTTCCTCTCTGGATTTTGGGCAGTCATGCACACTTGCCCAGTGTGATTTTCAGGAGCTGGGTCTGGGACTCAAACCATGATTGGCCATTTGGAAGTCCAGCACCTTAATTACTCCACCACTTGTTGGCCCCATAAAGCAAATATTATTAAAGAGGTAAAATTAAATGGATTCCATATGACAGAATAGACAGATATTTTTATGTAAATGTAAAACAGTGCAATTCAAATAATGATTAGTTCATAAGACTAAGCATATTATCACCCTAAAGAACCTAAAGAAAATATTAAAATTCAGAGATGAAAGAATAGGCACATACATATATGTAAAGTCAGTCCAGTTTTCTTCTGCTAGAATTGTAAGTTTCATGGGATAAGGAATATGCCACTTAGGGTTAAGTGTTCAGTAAGTATCTATAGACAGACTGATTATCTTGATTTATAGATGAATGTTATACTATAAAATAAGGGGGAATACTTTTGCTTTTGAGTGGATTATACTGGTAAAAATTTGTGGGTTTTGCTTGACAACTAAGGGACTTAAAAAGTTCATGGAAGGGACCAGCAGATTGCATAATAGTTACATCACTGGACTCCCATGTAGTTGACCTTGGTTCGAGAATGGAGGAGAAGGGATTGCCATGTAGCTATCCCCCCAGGGGTGATTTCTCACTTTCTATCTCCCTGTCTTTCTCTGTCTTCTCCTCCATTCTCCTTTTGGGATTTTGGACGCACACACAGGCACACCTGGTATAAGTTTTAAGCTACCAGGTCCAGGACTCAAACTGTGGTTGACTACGTGGAAGTCCAACAATAACCATTACACCACCTGCTGGTCCCTTACTGTCTATGTTTTATTTTTAAGTTACATTTCTAATAGATTGTTTCTTTTTTATAGATTTGCAAGAGTTATATAGTAGAAATATTAACTTTTTTTTCATATATGGTATATTGTAACCCTCCTCCCACCTGACTCACCACCAAAATGTTCTTAAGACAGAGAATTAAAGAATTTTTTGTCCAGTCTCTAGAAGGATTCTGTAACTTACCATGAGATTGAGTTTTTGCTTGGTTGCTAAAAACTAGGCATGACTAAAATGTGAACATGTTTAAAATCAAATGAGCTGTGTTAATTTAATTTCCAGGAGAGCCATTTGAACAATTCAGTGTTTGTGAAAATCTATACCCTACTTAAATGGATATTAAACTTTTTTTCTCATGAAATGAGCCATGAAAGTTTTGAAAAACTCAGTATCAAGAACAATGTAATATTATTTAAGACCATTCCATAATCATATGTAGTTGAAGTTTGGAATAGGAGAGCTTAATATATCTTGATATGAAGTCATTATAAATATTTGTTCAAAGTCTTGATGTTTAGTTATCAATGTTAACTAAAAAAATACAAAGACTTATTTTAGACAAGTGATGAAAATGTTATACACCTAATTAAGAATTATGATGGGACCCAGCCACAGTAGCACAGACAACAGGGCCCACTCAGTGATGCTGGAGCTATGTGGGAAGACCAGGGTTTGGATCCCTGGTTGGCCTGAACACACCAGAAACACCCCTGGGCCTGCCTGTCATGCTGGCAGGAAGGCTGTGGTACAGATTGCAGTGTAGAAAGACCCTGTCAGGGATTCTCTGTCTCTTGATAAATAAATAAACATACTTAGAACTTTGATAAGGCCAGAAAAAAAATTATATTCAAAAAAAGATTTTGCCTGATGTTTGATTATTGTTACAAAATCAGGAGAGTACCATTCGTGTTGTTTGTTTCACTCTATGGAGTGAAACAGAGACAGGTCTTTTTTGCTTTAACATTTTATTTTTTTAATTTATTTTTCTTTTTCAAATTTATTTATTTTTACATTTTCCCATAAGCATTTACTTTACATATCAAAAATTTTTTGCTCATACTCCATAGTCCTTGACAGTGAATAAACAACTTTCAAAATTTCAAAATACTGAATTTTAAAAATAATGTTCAAAATATTTCTTATAATTTTGTTTGTGACTCTATAACCACAGAGACAGTATGGTTTTAAATATTTTAAATATTTACATATCAACTAATCAAATTGTTGAAAAGCAAATGACCAGCACACAAAGTCACACATAAACCTTCTCAGTTCAGCGCTGCCTACCAAGTATTCTGTGATATACCATCTGCTAGCAAAGATCAGTCTCTTTTTCTTCCTTCAAAGACTTTCTCAAGATAATCCTCTGGTGTGGCTGCTCTTTTACAATCTCTACAGATCACAATGCCCAGCTGGAAAAGTCCAAGTTATTTTATGTTATAAATTTTCATATATCTTTTCTAATCTTCTCTCCCAGGCAGAACTATTTATGATGCCAGACCATCTTTCTAAGAGCTTCTGTTGGCTTACTTAAGATCCACCTTAGTTCTATAGTTTCCTGATTAATCTTCAGATATGACATTCCAGGCAAAGCCCTGTCCAATAATAAGTATTTCCAAATTCTGATTCAATGCAACAAGCATTATTGAACTTACACAAATAACCCTTCTGCCACAAAAGAAGAATACTCCCAAATATTTTCTAGTTCCATAGGGGTCAGAAAGGAAGAAATGTTTATGTTTTCATTTAAAGTTAATAGAGAGTTTCTGAGTAGGTCATGAATTCCTAGACAATCTTTGAAGTTAGACTAATCCAGCACATGTACTTACATAATGCTAAATTTTCTAAGTTTTCAAACTTTCTTTTTTCTTTTTCTTTTTTTTTTTTGTTTTTGTTTTTGTTTTGTTTTGTTTTTGCCTTAGGGTGTGTGAACTTGCTGGAAAGAGAGAGAAAAACAGAGACAGTGAGAGGGAAAATGAGAAATTACTCCCCAGGAGGGGTGGCCATGCTGTAATTTTCCATTCTCCTCTTGGAATCTTGGGCATGCATGCACCTTTCCTCAGCATGATTTTCAAGCCACTGGGTCTGGGACTTGAACCGTGGTTGGCCGTGTGTGAGTTCAGAGATATAACTGCTATGCCATCTGCTGGCCGCCAAATTTTCCTTTAAAGCCAAAAAACATCTAATTTAGAGAAATTTTGAAAGACTCTTAGAAACCGCATGTGTAAAAACATCAATGGTTGAGCTGAAGCAGGGTGAGGAGTCCTACAGTCATCCATCCCTAAAACTCCTGCATAGAATGTTATAGGTTCTTAGAGAATACTGATATCTTTTCTCTTGTTTTATCAATGAGAAACTAATTTCTTCAGGAATTAATCCATATCTATCAGTTCTTTCAGGTCCCTATCAGACTTTTTCTAGATCTTCATGACTAGCCAACCTCATTTTCTCCTTTCTAAAGCAAGGAGGAATTAGCTGCTCCATGTATTTTGTGTAAATGTAATGCTTATTTTGTCTTTTTCTTAAATGTTTGTGCTGTCTCCTTCATAGTCACTAAGCTTAAAGAGTCTGTTTTTTAAAATTAATTTTAGATTTTCAATGCCTAATGAAATTCTGGTACATGTTGGGTAATTAATAAATATTATATTATAATAAGTAAATTATTCAACACTGTTCTTGGAAATTATGTATTCAATTTGTAAAATGTCAGTTTGCATTTATTAATGTTTTAATTTCTAATGATTTTTCTGTTAGTTTGTGTGAGCTAGTTTATTTCTTCAACTACATTGTCAGCATTTTTAAAACCTTTCATGTTGTACCCCCACCATAAATCCAATATAATGAAAGTGCTTTGATTAACCAAAGAGAATTCCATAGAAAATGTCACAATACTGTAGCTTTACTCCCTTAGTATCTCTGAAAATATTACTGACATTCAGAAGTAATGATTAAGAGTGTTCTTTGTTGCATGAGGACAGTATGTAAAGAAGTGGTATAAATGGGCCAGCCCATGGCCTAGTGATTATGTGAGTTGGAGCTCACATTACTGACTGCTCAATTTGAGACCTGGACCTGGCAGCTTGAAAAACATGCTGGTCGCATGTGTACATGTGCCCAGAATCCCAAAAGAAGGAAGAAATGGAGGAATGTGGGGTGCTTTTTTGCTTCTCTTTCCTCTCTCTCTCTCTCTGTTTCTCTCCAGCAAGTGCACACCCCTTCTGGCAAATTGTTTTTAAAGTTAAAAAAAAAGCAGCATATAATTGAAGTAATATGGGGGCTGGCAGGCGGCGTGGTAGTTAAGGGCGCTGGACTCCCACATGGACGACCACAGTTCGAGTCCTGGACCTGGTGGCTTGCTTGCTTTCTCTCTCTCGCCAAATTAAAATAAATAAGCAAATAAAATAAATAAAGCTAAATAATTCTTTAAAAAAAAATTGAAATAATATGAAGTTGGTATCCAGGATCTGTCATTATTAGCTTTGACCACATGGTTATGTTACTTAATTTCTCTGACTTAATTCTGTCACCTGTAAAACAGTCAAAGTAATATCCTACCTCATGATAAGTAAATAAAGTAACACATGAAATGTCTAGCAATACAGTAAATGTTATAGTTAACGTTCAGATGTTAAGCTCTTGTCATACATAAGCAGGTGCAGTGTATCTGGTAGATAGTGGAGTTTAACATGTATTCAGATCTGCTGGGGAGCTTGTTAACTTGCAGATTCAGATTGACTAGGTCTGAGATGGGGCCAGGGAGTTTTCATTTCTGATGACCACCTTGGTAATGCTGATGCTTTTCTCCAGTGACAGTTATGACCCTACCAACAGGGTTCTCATGTGTGTGCTTTTATTTTCACATATGTTGAATGACTGATTGAGTTGTCTTTGCCAATTATTCTACATCTTCTCAAACATTGTGTTTGTGTTTTTGAGACAGTCAATAATATTTAGGACTCATCAATTACTTTGTTACTTCTTTATTGTTGAAATACCAAGGGGACAATACATTCTTGATAAAATTGGCTTTTCAACACAGTTCTTAGTCTTCTGTGTGAGATAAAATGTCACCTATAACCTTTTTTAATCTTCAATATTCTGAGTTTAAATTTAAAACTTTTTTTTTTTTGAGGGGTTTTTGCTATTAGGGCATGTGCATTCGCCAGAAAGACAGAGAGAGACAGAAAGATAGAAAGCGAGAAGTCACTCCCCAGGGTGGATGGCCATGCCACAATCCCTTCTCCTTCATTCTCCTCTCAGGATCTTGGGCACGCATGCACATGAGCCTGGCATGAGTTTAAGCCACCGGGTCCGGGACTTGAACCATGGTCGACTACATGGGAGTTGAGTGATATAGCCATTATGCCAACTGCTGGTCCTAAAATTTAAAACTTTTTAAAGTTTTATAATTCCTTACTCATGTTTAATTGCTATGTATCTTTATGGCGTATAGTATGGTTTTTCAAAACGTGTATGGTTTGTGATAATCAAGGATATTACCATACATATTGTTTTCAACAAAAAGAACCTCACATTCTTGTGTATTTTAAGTGCTTTTTTCCCCTGAACTCCTGCCTATCCCACACCATCTACTCCCTTCCTCTATAGTCTCTGGTATCTACATTTCTCCAAGTGTCCTCTCTACTTTTTTTTCTTTTTCTTTTCTTTTTTTTTTTTTTTTTTAGATTTTTGCCATAAGGTATGTGCACTAGCCAAAGAGAGACAGAAACAGAGAAAAAGAAAATTGAGAAATCATCCCATAGGAGGGATGGTTATGCTGCAGTCCCTTTTCTTCCTCCATTCTCCTTTGGGATTTTGGGCATGTGTGCCTGCTATGATTCTCAAGCCCCTGGGTCTGGGCCTCAGGGCAGATTCAGCAATGTGGGATCCAGCTGCTTTAACTTTCATGTCACCTGCTGGCTCTGTCCTCTCTACATTTTTCTCTTCAATTTTTTAAATTTGTGCCAGAGAATGCAGATATTTGTTATATATTAAGCAGGGACATACTGTGTTTGTCTTTCAGGGTCTGGTTTATTTCACTTAGCATTAAATCTTTTAGATTCACCTACTTTGTATCAAATGACACAGTCTTATTCCATAGTGTATATGTACTACTTTTTTTTTTTTTGGACAAGTTTTGCTATAGGGTGCGTGTGCTCACCAGACAGAGAGAGACAGACAGAAAGCGAGAAGTCACCCCCTAGGGGGATGGCCACGCCACAATCCCTTCTCCTGTTGGGATCTTGGGCACGCACTCACATGTGCCTGGTGTGAGTTTAAGCCACCGGGTCCGGGACTCGAACCGCGGTCAACTATGTGGGAGTCCAGCGACATAGCCATCATGCTAACTGCTGGTCCCCACATTTTTTTTAAGAGAGATTTTTGCTCTAGGGTTCATACACTTGCTGGAAAGACAGAGAGAGATATAGAGACAGGAAGCAAGAAATTACTCCCTGTGGCAGGGGGGCAGCAAGGGAGGGATGGCTATGCTTCAATCTCTTCTCCTGTATTCTCCTTGGTTTCTTGGACGTACATGCACATGTGCCCAGGGTGAGTTTTAAAGTTGCCAGGTCTGGGACTTGAACTGCAGTCAAATACGTGGAAGTCCAGTGATATAACCATTACGCCTTCTGCTGTGTACCACATTTTTTAACTGGTCTTCAGTTATGGGTTACTTATTTTGATTCCATGTCTTACCTATTATGAATAATGCTATATTAGACATGTATTAAAGTAAACACATATTAAAGTGTCTTTCTGATAGAGTGATTCCCTGTCCCTTGGGTAAATAACCAGGAGTGGGATTACTGGGTTTTATGGTAGTTCTCTTTGTAAATTTTTGAGAATCCTCCATAATGGTTTCCTCAGTGTCTGTACTAATTCACATTCCCTCCAATAATGCAGGAGAGTTTTCTTTTCACCACATCCTGGCCATCACTTATAGTTCTTTGTTTTTTTGAACATAGCTGTTCTGACGGAGGTTAAGTGATACTTCACTGTGGTTTTGATTTTTATTTCCCTTATGATAAGATGCTGAACATTTTTTCATATGCTTTTTGGTCATATGTAAATACTCTAAAAATTAATCAATTATGACTATATAGTTTTAATTTTATTGATTTTTGTTAATAAGACTTTAATAGTAAATTTTGGAAAAGTTTATTGACCAATGAATATCTTAGTTTATTTAAACTTGAGTATTTTTATAAAAATATAAATTAAAGTAAACATTTAAATGATAATGTTATTTTTCTTCTAATATATTAAAAATTATCTATTAAAAGACAAAACACAAGAGATTTATGAATCCTTGGATCTTATAAAATAGTCTTAGCCATTATGTGCAACTTTTGCAAATTAAACCGTGAAGCAAGAAAATGGATGCTTGGCACTATTGGAAATGATACTTGGTTAAGCAAGGATTTATTGTATTCATGTTATCTGAGAGAAAGGAATTGACAAGTTAATTTGTCTTTTCTCTTACCTAAGTGCTTTCATCACTCAAATCCTCTTGGAGCTCCAAAGTAGTACCTGTCTTCATTCTGACAAGTGATCCCCTTTTATATTGATGACATAGGGCAATAGATGTGGAGAAGCATTTCGTTGGGGCTTGAAAAGGGTTACTGTGGGGGCCAGCGGGTGGCATGGTAGTTGAGGTGCTGGATTCCCGCATGGCCTGCCATGGTTTGAGTCTTGGACCTGGCAGCTTGTTTTCTCACTTTCTTTCTCTGTCTCTTTCTGGTGAGTGCACATGCCCTATAGCAAATTTAAAAAGCAGTAACATTAATAATAAAATTCAATGATTCTTTTTTTAAAAAAGTATTAATGTGACAATGGATATTTGGGGTTATGAACTGTACTGTGTCATTCTGAAGGTCACCTCCCGGTGGCAGAAGGCATTCTTGTTTTTTTTTTTTTCCAAATTTAATATGGGTTATTTTTTATTGCTAGGGCTATCCAAAACATGAAGTTTACCATGGTGTCCTCTCTTTCCTGGACCTAACAGTGGTGCTGGTTGAGTATAGTACTTACAGAACTGGATGTGCTTTGATACCAGTTATGCTTTTGTTTTCAGTCAGATTATTATAATTCCTATTTGGGTACAGATAAAAGGCTAAAAAGTATTATTGTGAGCTGCTTTCACAAATCTACAGCTAATCTACAGGTCCGAATGGCAGCGAGACCATTATATAAACAGACAGCAAGTGTGAAAATGATGCCGGTCATAGATAAATGACCTCCACTATACTTCTAAGCATCTTAAGAGTATTCTTTTCTTGGTTTTAGCCACTGTTGAGAGTCTTCATACAGTAATCAACACTGTTTAGCATTTAGAACTTCTGAGCAATGAACTGAGCATTGTGTTTTTATCTCATTTCTAGTGTAGAAGTAGAAAAGAAAGGTAGGCTACATTTTCAGTTTAGTGTTGATTCAACGTCAACAAATAGATGATACCTGCTTCTGATATTTGCTTTCTACAGCATTGTTTTCATATTCTGTTCTCAAGGTCTCAAGATGGGGGAGAGATACTGGATGTCTGCACAGTTTTTTTTTTTCCTTCTGCCAGTGTTGTCCTAAGCTGCAACATATGTTTTATGTTTACATCTGATGTCATAATCTGGTAGTATTGTAGTATATGACAGAGACCGTCACATAATGTGTGAAAACCGTAGAGATATATTTATTCAAAAGGATATTGATGTTTGTTTTGTATGCACCTCTGTAAAGTTAGTTGTTTTTATATGAGCCTTAAAAAGATTTCCAGAGTGACCAGCAGGTGGTGAAGTGGTTAAGGTGTTGAACTCCCATATGGCTAAGGACTATTTGAGTCCATACTTGGCTGCTTGAAAAGTCCCACCATGCATGTGTATGCGTGTCCAAAACGCCAAGAGGAGAGTGGAGGAGAACAGATTGGAGTGTGGCCGTCCCCTTTACTCCCCTCCCCACCCCGTCTTCCCCTCTCACTGTCTCTCTGTCTCGTTCTCTCTGGCATGCACACATCCTCTATGGCAAAAACCTTAACAAAAATTGAAAGGAAAAATTTCCAGTAAGAGCTTTGAGATCAGTTATTGCTTAAATGATTGCTTGGAGATCTGTTTTCCAAAAAGATTTTTTTCAAGTATTTATATTAAATCTTCATAATATATTTTATAAATAGTCTGCATATGTAGATAGGCTTCCTGTAGCTGAGTAATAATAAATTATTAATTAGTAATAAAATTTATAACTAATATATGCTTTTGTGATTAAAAAATGTCATTTGTGTATAAAATATTATTTATGAGGCAGTATAATAATTGGGTCATCAGAAAAGTCATGATGTATTTTTCTGTTTTTCTATGCAAAAATGTGTCATGACTTTTCCGATGACCCAATATTTTGTCAGGCAGCATAAGACTTATGTAGGATATGCATATTAACTCTTATATTGCCTGTCTTATTTTCAAGTGTGTCTTTTTTTTATAAATTTATTTTTAACATTAGCGAGCGAGAGAGAAACAGCACCCCCAACAGAGTTCCAACACCACAGTCCTCCCCCCAGTCCTCAGCTAGTCCCACATAATGGGCAAGTGTGTGCCTGGCATATTCAGGGAGTTCTCTAGCTTGGACTGGGATTCTTCCCATGTGGAATTACCTTGCAGAGCAGCATATTTCCACCACTGTGCTACTTTGTGACCACTCAGGTGTACCTTTTTGAACTTTAGCATCCTTTCTGATTAATTTGTCCCTTACCTTATTTACAAAAATTGCAAGGAGGCTTTTAATTATTTAGAGTACATTTTGAGTTTTGATTCTTTTTGGTAAGTCCTTTTATTATATATGTGAAAATATATCCCAACCTTAAGAACATTCATACATGGGAAAATGTCCTCTTTTTAAGTGATAAGCATGTGTGCATAAAAGAGAAAAAGAGAGAAAAGCATCTCCCAACACGGTTTGGTAATGCCATGATTCCCTTCCCCAGCCCTTCACCTCAACAGGATCTTGGTCATGTATGTATGCCTGGTGTGTTTCAGGTCAACCTGGCCAGGGACCCAAACTATAATCAACTTTGTGGCTTCTAGCACTGTAGCCCAACATACTACCAACTGTGCCACAGAGGTTAGGCCATTCTATTTTTTAGAATTAATAAATGAATAGGGTCTTGGTAATCATTTACTTTTTATTTATTTTTTTTAAGAGATTTTGCTATAACGTGCTTACACTCTCCAGAGAGGCAGAAAGATACAGAAATCAAGAAATCACCCTCTGGGAGAGTGGCCCTGCCACAGTCACTTTGCCTCCATTCTCTTCAGGCATATGCACACACTCATCTCGCATGAGTTTTGAGCCCCTGGGTCCAGGGTCAGTCATGTGGGAATCCACACCTTACCCACTAACTGCTGTTCCCAGTAATCATTTATATTTTAAGTGGGTCTTAAATTTGAGAAAAAAGGAATTCATAAACTATTGATATTGATGCTCTCTTTTTCAACTTTTGTCTGTTCTCAGTTGCATTTTGAAGGACTTCTATTTAATATAGTGCTCTATGGAGTAGAATGAAAATGGTATGATCATTAATGTTTTTAAATTTGCTAGAGAGTACTCAGGCTCTTCCCATTGCGTTTCATTGAGACCTTGGTTTTAATGGCCTATTTTACTATAAAATGTGTTTTAGGCATTCGCCACAGTAACCTTAATATGCTTAATTAGGTGTAAGGTCACCAATTTCCAAGACTAACTTCTCTCTACCAGTGTGGCTCAGGTTTTAATGCAAGTACAAATCATGTGGGGCTGATGTAAAAGTGCCAGTTCTGATTCAGCAGGCTTGGGATGAGCCTGGGGTTCTGCAGTTCTAACAAGGTCCCTTGTGATGCCACTGATCCAGGAATCACACCTTGCGTAAAACATATGAGTTACATCTGTAGGTCTAGTGCTGCTTAATGACTTACTCTCACGCAGTGGTTCTCAAACTTTAACATGTACCAGAATCATGTAGAAGAATGTTAGCTAAAAATATAGACTTTGGGGGTTTTGGAACCCAGGAATCTGCACTTTTTTTTTCTTTCTTTTTTTTTTTTTTTGGAGAGGTTTTTGCTATAGGGCACGTGCGCTCGCCAGACAGACAGAGACAGAGAGACAGAAAGCGAGAAATCACCCCCCCAGGGGGGATACCCATGCCGCAATCCTTTCTCCTTCATTCTCCTCTCGGGATCTTGAGCATGCACGCACACGTGCCCGGCGTGAGTTTAAGCCACTGGGTCCGGGATGCGAACCGCAGTCGACTACGTGGGAGTCCAGCGACATAGCCATTACACTAACTGCTGGTCCCAGGAATCTGGACTTTTCAAAACTCAGATTTTGATGCAAGTGAAATACCACCACATTTTGAGAAACAGTACTTTCATGTTTTGAATTCCTATGGAGATTCATCATCCCTTCTTGAATGATAACATTTTAAAGGATACAGTGAAAAGCCCATATGAAAGGGAATTGTTTTGAATACCAATGTATTATTTGGCTACTGGGGAAGCAGTGATATAATTTTGCAGTTTTTTTTTTTTCTATCCCAGTGCCTCAGGCAGTCAGCACATAATTTCTTATAATATTTCAATCATGAGAGTCATAGCTTAATTAAGTCCCTGATAACCCCACAGGGGTCTTAATTGGGTAATTGGTTGGAAGTGATAGAGGAGTAGGTTTATTAAATGTTGAGTAGATGATCAGTATTGATTCTTTTCTTGGATATTCAGACCAGGATATTTATTCTCTCTCTTTTTCAAGCGCTTACATCTGTGGTGTTACTTGCTATTGTATTTAACAACGCCGTATGACTAGCTTGTCCCATATGTAAAATACAGAGTTGGTTCTCATGTTTAAAAAAATGACAAATTATGGGGTCAGCAGGTGTCCCAGTGGTGGTTGAGGTGCTGGACTCCCATGTAGCCAATTGCTGTTCATGTCCTGGACCCCGTGGCTTGAAACTCAGACTGAGCATCTGTGCGTGCATGCCCAAGATCCTGAGAGAAGAATGGAGGAGAAGGGATTACAGCATGGCCATCTCCCTAAGGGGATGATTTCTTGCTTTCTGACTCTGTCTCTCTGGCGAGTGCGTGTGCCCTGTAGTACAAATCTCTTTAAAAAAATTGCAGATTTCAGTAATTGTCATTTTAGTCTAAATTCTAAAAATATGGCATTTAAAATGAATTTCTTAGAATTACATTTTTAAATAACTTTAAAACTGATTCTTCATCTATTAATATCTTTTCCTATTTTAAGGATATGGGTGATATTTATTTAATACCTAATCAATTTCATACTTTTTCAACAAAACAAAAGGGCTATATGAAGGTTACAGTTATTAGATAATCTTGCCAGAAACTGTGAGTACAATTTAGATTACTTGGTTCAGCAAACTGTGTGATGTCAGCCAAAGTGACTCGAAAGCTTTATTGAGGATTAATCCATTGTATGCTTAAATATATTAACTCATTTATTCGTTAATTTGCATATGATTTTGTAATTCAAAAAATCTAAGCAAACAGTAATGTGCCCCAAATGGATTATAAGATAAACTGAATTAAAGCAGATTGTAACCAAGGCCAGGCCTGAACAGAAGTGTGGGCTTTGTGAGCTGTCTATCCCAGTGCCTCAGGCAGTCAGCACATAATTTCTTATAATATTTCAATCATGAGAGTCATAGCTTAATTAAGTCCCTGATAACCCCACAGGGGTCTTAATTGGGTAATTGGTTGGAAGTGATAGAGGAGTAGGTTTATTAAATGTTGAGTAGATGATCAGTATTGATTCTTTTCTTGGATATTCAGACCAGGATATTTATTCTCTCTCTTTTTCAAGCGCTTACATCTGTGGTGTTACTTGCTATTGTATTTAACAACGCCGTATGACTAGCTTGTCCCATATGTAAAATACAGAGTTGGTTCTCATGTTTAAAAAAATGACAAATTATGGGGTCAGCAGGTGTCCCAGTGGTGGTTGAGGTGCTGGACTCCCATGTAGCCAATTGCTGTTCATGTCCTGGACCCCGTGGCTTGAAACTCAGACTGAGCATCTGTGCGTGCATGCCCAAGATCCTGAGAGAAGAATGGAGGAGAAGGGATTACAGCATGGCCATCTCCCTAAGGGGATGATTTCTTGCTTTCTGACTCTGTCTCTCTGGCGAGTGCGTGTGCCCTGTAGTACAAATCTCTTTAAAAAAATTGCAGATTTCAGTAATTGTCATTTTAGTCTAAATTCTAAAAATATGGCATTTAAAATGAATTTCTTAGAATTACATTTTTAAATAACTTTAAAACTGATTCTTCATCTATTAATATCTTTTCCTATTTTAAGGATATGGGTGATATTTATTTAATACCTAATCAATTTCATACTTTTTCAACAAAACAAAAGGGCTATATGAAGGTTACAGTTATTAGATAATCTTGCCAGAAACTGTGAGTACAATTTAGATTACTTGGTTCAGCAAACTGTGTGATGTCAGCCAAAGTGACTCGAAAGCTTTATTGAGGATTAATCCATTGTATGCTTAAATATATTAACTCATTTATTCGTTAATTTGCATATGATTTTGTAATTCAAAAAATCTAAGCAAACAGTAATGTGCCCCAAATGGATTATAAGATAAACTGAATTAAAGCAGATTGTAACCAAGGCCAGGCCTGAACAGAAGTGTGGGCTTTGTGAGCTGTGATTACATCATTCCTTTTCTGCTCCATTTGCCGGCAAGAGCAAGTTCCTTTAAGCTGCCTCTGGATGGTATAATTCCACCGCTGCAGTGAGGTCTCTCTTGCCCTTGAGGGTTTCAAGGTCTATAGCTGAAAACTCTTTGAAGATTGTCCTGTGTGAGAAGGATATCTATCATACAAATGGTTTATAATCACAGAGAGAATAATTCTGCTTGAAGAGAAAGGGGAGAAGTTGACAGGTTATAGTGGCAGTTAACATATAAAGTAACCCTCTTTTGGATGAGGATACTGGACCATATGACCTTTGCAAGGTGCTTTTCTGTTATGGATGTTTTAGTTTATTAATAACCAAAGTATTGTGTTTCATAATCCATAATCATTCCTTTTAGCACAAAAGTAGTTAGGATTGGGGAAGAAAAGAATCTCTACTAAGTTTTAGAGTACTCCTAAACAATTAGTATATGCTGGAAAGTAGTTTTATTGAAATTTGAGTAGAGATTTTGCTTTGATATTCTCCAATTGTTAATCAATTGAAAAGATGGCATATTTGTCTAGATATTCCTTTAAATATATCATCAGCTCTTTTGAGTTAAGTGATTATATGAAGGGAAAAGAACTGTAAAAAGTATTTAAATCTGAGGACCAGCAATTGACATAAGGCTATGTTGCTGGACTCCCATGTAGTTGACTGCAGTTTGAGTCCTGGACCCAGTGGCTTTAAACTCACGCCAGGTGCGTGTGAGTGCATGCTCAAGATCCCGAGAGGAGAGTGGTGGAGAGGGGAACGTGGTGTGATCATCCCCTCTGGGGGATGATTTCTCACTTTCTGTCTCTCTGTGTCTTTCAGGTGAGCTCACGTGCCCTATAGCAAAAACCTCTCCAAAAAAAAGGAGTATTTAAGTCTGTTATATTTTTAAGAGCAATGGATTTCTGGTGGCTTGCTTTCTCACTTTCCCTCTCTTTCTCTGTCTCTTTCTGGTGACTCTATGTGCCTTGCAGTGAACTTAAAAAAATTATAATAAATAAAAGTAAAATAAATAATTTTATAAATGAAAATGACAATCAGGGCAGTATTCTGCACTGACGTAGAAAGTTTGAGTTATAGATTCCCTGTCAAGTTTCTTCATTGTCAGTTAACATTTTCTGAGTGTATATGTGTATGATTCAAGGTGCACTTTTTATAAAAATACCTTAGCAAAATGTAACTATAGGCATTACCTCTTCTCAAAATGAATATGTTGTTTACAGTTTTACTTTATTATCATATATACATTAGGGAAGAATTTTATTTTCTCCTAAATTAACTCAGTTACAATTTTGGTGCTTCTTGATGCTTAGAGATACACTAGCCAATGCAATATATATTTTGCTTCTGTCAGTAAATGTTAGAGGAAAAAATCAAACTTGTATTTGCTTACATTCTAGGTTGTGGCTGTTACTGATATAAATTTTCTTTTCGAGTTCTTATTTTTCCTATTTTGTAATTTTACTTATGGAATTCCCAGGAAATCTCATATGTGAATCTGATAAAAACAAAGGTAGACAGTATTTTCAGTGAAGAAAGCCGTGTAAAATGAGGTTACCAGGTAAATTCTGCCTATTTCCTACAGAACTAAATTTTAGAATGTAGATTATTAGTTGATATTGTCAGCAACTTTATTAAATCTTTCTTTCCTTTAGGTATTGTATTGAGAAATTAGAGGTATTCAGGTTACAAATTGAAGATAAGACAAATGAAGTATATCTGCTTAATGATAGATTAGCAAGTAAACAAAAATATTGAGAGCGCCAGTGGCTTTGGAAAAATAGAGCCAAATTGGGATGGTGTGAAGAATGGGATATAGAAGTTGAGGATCTGAAATTTTCATTTGAGGGTCAAAAACAAAAGGATATTGTGACTTTGAGCCAATTTCTTCCACCTATTCTTTGTTATTTGTCCCATTTTATTTGTTATATTACCAAACCTTATTGTCCTCCTGAACTTTTTCTTTTTGGCTTAAACAATAGAAATTTATTTCTCACAGTTCCAGAAGCTGGGAAAGCCAAGATCAGGCACAAGTGGACCCATTTCCTGGTGAGGGCCCTCTCCCTGTTACAGGTTTTCAAAGTGGGTCACAACACAAGGAGGAGAGTGAGCTCTCTTGTGTATCTTCCTAGGAGGGCACTAATTCCATTATGAGGGCTCCACCCTCACCACCTAATTACCTTCCAAAGGTTCCACCTTGACTCTGAATGCTCATTTGAAGATCATCAGTGATCCACTAATTAGAAATCCAGTGACTTCTTCTGTCTTTGCTTTTCTTTATCTCTGCCACAGTTGAAAAGTTGACCACTATCTCCTTGAAATTCTTCCAAAGGTCCCACCTTGTAATACCTTGACGTTGTTGATTAGGGTTTCAGCGTATGAATTGCGAGAGAACACAAATATTTACCCCATGGCCCACTGGTAAGAAACCAGCAAGTTTGTACATCAATCAGTGGTTTTAACTCCGAGGAGTAATAGAAATTCACTTTCTATTTTATACATATCTCTTTTTTAAAAAAGAATTATTTATTATTATTTTTTATTATGATGATTAATTCACCAGAGAGAGAGGAAAGTGAGAAAGTAAGCCTCCAATTCAGGATTCAAATCATGGTCAGCCATGTGGGAATCCAGTGCTTTAGCTACCACACCACCTGCCAACACCCACATCTCTATTTTTTTTTTTTTTTTTTTT
>NW_006159866.1:981064-995986 GCF_000334495.1 Tupaia belangeri chinensis | reverse complement strand
TTTTTTTTTTTTTTTTTTTTTAGTGACAAGTGCACTGTAATTTTCTTCTGAAATTTTTTTTAAAAATTAATTTACATTCATTCTCTGAGCATCATCACAGCATACAAAATGTGATTTCCTATCCAGAATATACTACATAGTGGCTTAATCATACATGCTATCCTCAATAATTTTCCATTTTTCGTTTCATATGTATATATATTTTTTACCCTTATTTCTTACCCTCTGCTATTTTCCACCCTTTTCCCACACTGTCTCAGGTGTCTACAGCTGTTTTCCATTCCTTTCCCCCCCACATTTGATTGATTCACAAAATTTCTTAAATAATCTAACTACTTTCAATAGCAAGTTCAGCTGATATATACATATCTGTGAATACATGTCTGACTTTAGGCATGAAATGTCCTCCTGAACTTTTGAAATTTTGCTTTCTTCAACTATAAATTTATCAAAAGAGTCATTTATATATGTTGCCAGTCCCCCTCTGTGAAAGCTGCCTTCTGGCTTTTGCCACCAACCTGCTCTTGACTCTGAATGCTCATTTGAAGATCATCAGTGATCCACTAATTAGAAATCCAGTGACTTCTTCTGTCTTTGCTTTTCTTTATCTCTGCCACAGTTGAAAAGTTGACCACTATCTCCTTGAAATTCTCACTTTTCACTGCTTCCTGTTGAGTGTTCTTCACTCCTCCTGAATGGTACTTGCTAAATATACTCTCCTTTCCGTCTTCCTTCCATTTAGTCACACAAAGCCCTCACCTGAAATATCACCCTGTACTCATTTCTGCTTGTTCCAGATACTATGGGTCATCAGCAAAAGTCATGATGCATTTTGCATAGAAAAACAGAAAAATAACGTTATTTCCCAATAATCTAATATATGTGTGTTAAGGCCTATTTCATATGTCATGTTCTTTCTGTAGCAATCTAATTCCTTCCTGGAGCATTTTTAAGATGTATCTTTTCCTCGGTAGTATGATTTTCATACATTTTTACCCACGCTAGCAGATAATAAGCACAGGACAGAGATCATCACTGTAATTTCCTCAACATTGTATGTTATCAGTAATCTCTTAATATTTATTTACTGTAGTATATAGAGTAATGGCTCTACAAAAATATCCATGTCTTAGTTCCCAGGAACTCTGGATATGTTGTGTCACATGGCAAAGGGAATTAAAGGAGCAGGTAATCAGAGTATGTTAAAATGTGGAACGTGGCTAGTGGAGGGCATAAAAGCAGTGGAAATATTTATGGATGCTGAAGACAGTGTGAACGGGGATGAGGAGGAAGGGAAGAGTATAGAGAAGGCTAATAAGAGAACAAATAGAGAGGCATGACATTAGTAGGACATAGAAATGGTTTATTACCTGTTGATGATAACATATATAGTATTTTCAACTGGACTGGTCTGAGAAGTATTTCATGTTGGTAAATTCTTTATACAAGCTAAATGATATGTAATGATTGAATGTTTTAAAAAATCATGATAATAATAATCATCTAAAAATGATGAAAAGCTATTTGATGATGATGTGGATAGTAATATCTTTGTCTTGACTGATATGCATGGTAATTATGCTGGAAGAAGAAATGTAATATACTGTAAAGATAAATGTGAGTCAATGTAATATAAAAAAGATTATGATAATAAAATTAAATAATTTTTAAAAAGAACATTTAACAGACACAAAAATGGAAAGGTATTGAATATAGTAGTATCTTCGATTTGTTTGACATGCAGTGCATTACACTTTGAGAATCCATCTTGTACAATAACAAATAAAATTAAATTAAAAAAATATGGAACTTGGCCTAGCTTAGGTGGCATAGTTGGTAATGTATTGAACTGCAGTGATGGAAGCCATATTGCCTACTTTGAGTTCAGATCTCTCCGTCAGCCTGAAAACACACTGGATGTGCAGGCAGTACCCAAGATCTTGGATCCTGATGAGCTGGAGGCCTGGGGAAGGGGAATCATGATGTGATGAGCCCTATTGAGAGTGGCTCCCCACCTCACCCCCACCCCCATCTTCCTTTCCTTTTTCTTTCTGTCATTTGTGCATATGCTCTCTATCATAAAAACAAAACAAAATAGGGTGATTTTCCTGGATTATGCAAGTGGTTCATTGTAATCACAAGAGACCTTCAAAATGGAAAAGAGGTAGAAGAGAGGTTCAGAGTGATGCCATGTGAGAACTCAGGCCTTGCTTTAAAGGTGGAAGAAAAGGACTACTAACAAGGAATATGGAGAGCCATTAAAAGCTAGAAAAGGCAAGAAAACAGATTCTCCTCTAGAGCATCCAGAAGGAAAGCAGCCTTGTGACACCTTGATTTTAGTCCAGTGAGACCAATGTCAGACTTCAGACCTACTGAACTGTAAAATGTACATATTCTGAAAATTCAGAGGCAGTAGAATAAGAAAAACAGAAAAGGAAAAAAATACACCAGTTATTTTAAGACTTCCTTAATTCCCTCCAGAGTAAAGTTATTTGTTTTAACTCATTTCTTTTTCCTGATCATTTTATAAAGGAATTCTGTGTAATGTAGTCATCCCAATGAGGGGAGCCACAATAGGATATATTCATTTCCTTTTATTTTGGCTTTATAATTTGAAAAGTATACTTTCATTATTGAACATGGCTGCTACATAGCATTATTTATTAATAATAAATATTAATTGAATGAATGAACAGAGTTTGTGAGTGAAGAGAGGATGTTTTTATTTAAGAAATAAATTTCTTTTAATTTCTGAACTTCTCTGGATTCTTAATCTCCACCCATCCTACCAGTCTCCTCTCCCTGCCCCTCCTCTCTGATATGTAGCCTTCTTCCTCCTTCCCTTTGAATAAGTCCTAGTGATCCTTAAAGACTTGATTTAAATGTTAAACCTTTGTTAAATCTTCCTTCACCTCTCACTAGCTTTCTTCCCCCTCTTCCATACTAACCAGATATACCTGCTTTGTGTTCCATAGAACCCTGTACTTCCATTTAAGCATAATATGCTGCAGTATTATTGCCCATTTAATGTCTTTTTCATTAAATTGTAACCTTCCTGAGGTCAGGGACTATGATTTTTTCCTCACCATTGCAGTCCTAGAGTTTGGTGTGATGTATATTTAATAAATATTTATTGAATGACATTCATGAAATTTAATACATTAAATCTACATAGAGAAAAAGTATTATTTTCAGGATCTTTATTTGCTTATCTTTTGAAATTCATAACCCTACCCTCTATTTTGTTTTTTCTTTTCAGAGGTTTTTGCCTTAGGGCATGTGCACTCACAACAAAGAGAGACCAAGATAGTAAGAGGGAAAGTGAGAAATCACCCCTCAGGAAGGATGGCCACACCACAATCTCTTTGCTTCCATGCTTCTCCCCGGATTTTGGGCACCCATGCACGGGCACCCAGCATGAGTTTCAAGCCACCAGGTCCAAGACTTGAACCGTGGTTGACCTTGTTTGGGAGTCCAGCAACGTAACTGCTACTCCATCTGCTGGCCCTAACCCTGCCCAGTACTAAAGTCATTAACAGTTTTATAGGCAGAATGTAATCTCTAATAATAAAACCTACTTTTATTTTTAAGCAAACTCTTTGAAATTTATCCGGAGTTCAAAGTTGTTATATAATCTCAACACTTAATGTCTCACCTTTATATTTCAATCTAAATACTTCTTGGCAGTTGCCATTTTCCTGTTAGAGTTTAGTTTTTAAGAAAAAGTATTTTTCTGTGACTTTTGTTCATTGGAATCTAGTATTTTTGAGAGCATATATTTAGAACATTGTGTAAATTTTTTTTAGAGAGAAAAGGGCATTGATCTGTTTCTTACCTTTTGAAAATAATACCCTGTTGGTGGCTTAGAAGGGTTTATGTAGCATTAACAGGGCTTATGTCTGTTGATGGGCTCCTGCAGATAAAGCCACAGCCATCTTCAGCTAGACTGCTTCTGTGTTTATGTACTCTTTTTTTCCCTCAGGCCATTGTATGCTGTTTCTTGTAAGATAAAACATGATAGGGAGGGAAATTTGTTCTGTTTTGCTGCTACTTAAAGCACCATAGAACTGGTTGGTAGACCTTGACACTGCTCATCTTGTCCTCACGTATGGTTGATTAATTAGGGAAAAAAAGTTCTTCTGAGGGAATTTCTTCAAAGATGCTGTAATTTACAAGCAGTTTTATGGTTTTTCATGTGAAATGAAATAATTCTTTAGAGAGTTGGGCCTATTAATGTCTGTTTTCAGAATCTAAATTGCTAGATGATTAGAGTTAATAAAGCAAATTTGTTTCCTCTTTTTGCATCATCAGTGTGAAATATCAAGTTAGCCAGTAGAAGGAATTGTTAGCAACCAAAATCTTTGACCTTTTATGATTTTGTTGATTGATTGTTGGAGGGCACATGTGCTCATGAGAAAGAGAAAGAATCCCCACAGTGGGTTGTGGTCATGCCACAGTCCCTTATCCTCCATTTTTCAATTTGGGCAGAATTTTGGGCACATATGCACTTGTACTGGTGTGTTTTTCAAGCCACTGTCCTGGGATTTGAACTGCGATTAGCCATTTGAGATCTGGCTCTCTATGCACAGCACTTAATCCCTATACTTTGGCATTTTAAAATGTCATTTTAAGCTATTTTTTTCTTTAACTCACTTTTTTCCTTACATGTTTGTTCTTTTTTTTTTTTTTTATTTTTTTTTTTTATAGGGCACGTGCACTTGCCAAACAGACAGAGAGAGACAGAGAGACAGAAAGCGAGAAATCCCCCCCCCCAGGGGGGATGGTCACTCCGCAATCCCCTCTCCTCCATTCTCCTCTCGGGATCTTGGGCACGCACGCACACGCGCCCGGCGTGAGTTCTAAGCCACTGGGTCCGGGACGCAAACCACGGTTGACTACGTGGGAGTCCAGCGACATAGCCATTACGCTAACTGCTGGTCCCTGTTCTTACTTCTTTTTGGCTGTTTCATTTGGATTGCTAGGGGTGGAGGAGATAACCTAGAACCCTCATCCATTCTTCCATAGCCATGAAAAAGGGGGAGAGTGTGCTGGCGTATATAGAAATAAGTCAAGGTGGGGGGAACTTGGGTGAGTCAACTTTGATGCACCTTTGTGAAATCCTGCCTATGGAGGGGTACTCATTTTCTGTGGAGAAAATACTTTTGGTAGGGACATAGCATTTACCTGTCAGTTTCTGACATTTATTACTCTCTCCACTCTTACCTTCCTAGTAGAAGAATTGAATTGCCTCCAAGAATATTCTGATTTCCCCAAAGCATATGGTATACCCTTCAGCCTGGGTTGCAAGGATTTAGTGAGTGTTCACCTTAACTGATAGACTCCTTCCGCTCTATGTTTGAGAGACACTGCCTCCTGAGAGATGGATACAAGGAAATCCAGTCCTTTCAGTTTCTCCTTTCTAGTCTTACAAATTCATGGAGTGAAAGTATTTCAGAAAGTAAAACTTTATTCAGTTTCTATGGTGATGTGAATAATCTTTGTGGGATATTAAAGCAATATATTTCTATTCCAAATCTTCCCTTATTTCTCTTATTCCAGGGCTTCCCCTTTATCCATCTGTGGAATTATAGAACATTTATTATTTCAGGATAATGATAGATACAGCCTCAAATACAGGAATTGTTCATTTCTGAGGTTTATAATTTTCTAAATAAATTATCATCTTAGTGTAACTGCATGTATAGAACAAAACTTAGAAGATACAAAGGATGTAATTGTACACAAAGTTTCTCCAGCTCATTTCTCCCCAACCCACCACCGCCCTTTTTCCGTCATCAGTTCTGTGTACACAAAAGATACATCATTTACACCCTTTCACACCTTGCTTTTTCATGGAGTAGCCTTGCTGTAGTTCTGTATTAGTACCTGTAAAGCTGTCTCATTCTTTTTATTAGCTATGGTAGTCATATTCTGCTTGAACAAATACTACTTCAGTGAATAGCCCTGGCCATACATCACTTTGCACATAGAAGATTTATCAGTAGGAGAAATTCTCAGGAGTCAAATTGCTGGGTCAAGGACTGTAATTTACATTTATTTTTGTTTGTCTCTTCAAAACTATAGTCATCGAAGTGTGGGTTTTCTGAGAGAAATGAGGATTTTTTTAAATTCTAGAAATTGTTCAATATGTATTAAGAACAAAATTTGAAGGGCCAGAAGATGACGTGGTTGTTGAGAGTCTGGACTCCCACATGGTCAGCCATGGTTCAGACCTGGCAGCTTGCTTTTTCATTTTCTCTCTCTCTTTTTTCTCTTTCTCTGTCTCTTTCTGGTGATCACATGTTCCCTATAGCAAATTAAAATAAATAATAAATAATTTTTTTTAAAAACCCAAAACTTGAAATTTTGAAAATCTGAAATTTTAAAAATCTAAAATTTTGAAACTTTGAAAATCTGTACATAATTTCACTATAAGCCATGGTGTAGAAGGATGCAGAATGGTACCTGGGTAACTTTCTACCATGCCATAAGTAGAACCCCCTTTTTCTTTTCTTCCTTTTTTAAAAAATTTTTTTAGAGAGAGACTTTTGCTATAAGGTGCATGTGCTTGCCAGAGAGACAGAGATAAAGAGAGAGAAAATGAGAAATCACCACCTCCCCCCACAGGGAAGGAGCCACATCACAATCCCTTCTCCTCTATTCTCCTCCTGGGATTTTGGGCACACACGCACCTGGGCCTGGCATGAGTTTCAAGCCGCCAGGTCTGGAACTCAAAATGCAGTCGGCCATGTGGAGTCCAGTGCCTTAACCATTGCACCACCTGCTGGCCCAAAAAAACTTCTTTTCAATACTGAGAAGAGCTGCCATAGGTCAGTGTCTTTATTCCTCTAAATACCTTTTCAAGGATCAAATGTTGAAAGTAGGAGACAAGGAGTTATTGACAATGATAGTAATACTGATAGTGAAAAATAAAATCAGGTTCAGGAGAAATCTGAGAACAGCTGACCTTCTGGGAATAAAGAAATTCCAATAACACTGGTCGATTGGCATGGAGGCTGCAGAGTACTTAGACTGCAAAACTGTACAGCAGGAGTCAGCATCATGAGTAGTAGTTGCCAGAAAGAGCAGCCAAATCTCAGTAGACACTAGTACAAGACACTTAGTGACCAGGTTGAATGGCAGATGTCTCAGGTGAAGCTGGTCATTTGCCTGGCCCACAGCAGGTGAACTAGTTCCTGTCTCTCTTCCACCATGTCCATGACACCCAACCCCCTCCTTGTACCTAGTTGCCATCCCAGGAAAGAAAAGGGAATGACTTTTAACCAAATGACTGTTTACCTGAAAGAGACTTAAACTAGGAGACACTGATTTGGTTTCAGATGGTAAATTTGTGACAGCTCCTACCCATCACTATTAGAGAAAAACAGATGCTGAAGAACAAAATGACATAAGTTGTAGAACAAAAATGAACTTAAATGTGCTTTGTATATCTTAGTTATTGTATATAAGTGTTACCACCCTGCTCTTTCTCACACGTGTATACATGCACACACATGCACTCATTCATGCATACACATTGCAGAAGAGTATCTCTCTGGTTATTCCTGCCACATGTAAAGCATATCTGAGGGTGAACTGTGGATTGCAGTACAAGTTTCTGAATTGCTCCTATTAGCTTATTAGATATAATGACAACTAACATTAATGACTCTTACTATGTCTCTAGTGCTGGACCTATACAAAATGTTTTGTAAGGATCATGTCATTGTATATGAGGAAAGTAGCAAGGAAATGAAGAAACTTCCATGTGGAATTTGAAGTTGGAATTTATACTCTTCGTCAGGAAGCTATATTGCATTCTACTGCCTGGTATTCTTGCTTTCAGCCCTTCCTCTATATCCTTGTGAGTTTTTGTAAATTCTTTGTCTTTTCGTACTTCCCCCTCCCTATCACCTTTCTCATTTGTTTATCTGGTCTCTCTGTATTACACGAGTTCCAGTCTTCCCCTTCTGTCACCTGAAGCCTCTCTGTAGCACTGATTACTGATTCTCTGAGCTCCTTCCTGAGACTCCTCGCCCCCTCCCACTCTTTGCCCTTTTATCATTGGCGACTTCTCACAGATTCCCTTACTCTTTTTTCTTCTCAGTCCAGCAAAAACTGCCTTGAAAGAGCAGCTGCCTTGTCATTTGAACAAAAGATTTCAAGAGCCCTGTGTAGGTTGGGTTATTTACTGGTTTAAGTGAAAAAACTGATTAGCCACTTTATCTGTTATTGAGTGTCTCTATTCATGTCAGAATTATAGGTTACATTATGATTGGCTCTAACAGTGACTGCTTTCTATCTCAGAGGTCTTAACTATACAGTGATTCCTACAATATCTCCCAAAAGGACAGTAAAATCCATGAAAGTATGTTACCTTATAGGCTTGATTTATTTCAAGGTAAAGATCATGTTAATGGGACCAGCAGATGGTGTAATGTTTACATCACTGAATTCCCACGTAGTCAACCATGGTTTGAGTCCTGGACCTGGTGGCTTAAAACTGAACACTGGGCGCATGTGCATGCATGCCCAAAATCTGAGAGGAGAAGGAGAAGAAGGGACTGTGGCATGGCCATCTCCTCAGTAGGTGATTTCTCACTTTCTGGCTCTCTGTCTCTCTGGTGAGTATACTTACCCTATAGCAAAAAACTCTCTCTTAAAAAAAAAAAAATAAAGTAATTTGATAGATATTACTTTCATCACTTTTAGAAAACCAGTTTCATATTTTTATTTCATATTTTTAAAGTTCTAAATTGTACTTGGAAAAAATATATATAATTTAGCCCTTTAAGTTTTATTTAGCTTTGAATTCATCAATTTGTATTTTTGTTTGGTTTTGAAATATGGTAATTGAGAAAGTAAGAATGTAATTCTTCAGGAAGAGTAAAATAATAATTGAATGTATATGTAAATGTAACTACTTATATTTATAGAAATATGCATATTCTTCCATAAATATCAACTATATGTGTTTATGTATGTAATGTTCACATATTGGTTGGGAATGTTAACTGATCAAAAAAGATAATTGAAATCAAATGCTTTCTAATCTTCTTTCTATTGATTTCCCATTGTTACTCTGCAGATGCCAAGAAATCTAATCAGTAAGATTCATTGAACTTATGGGTATGGGGAGTACACTTACTTTAACCAAAATGACATTTTTATTGTCATTTAGCATTACTTGCTCCTCAAAAAAAGCAAATAACTGGCTCTTTGATATTTGTTACCTAATGCTAGACCATTAGATACATTTGATATAATGTTCATTAATTTGTCAGTTCAAGTCTCTCCAGGGGAACAATCTTCTAACCAGTATTACTTGGTGATGTGCTGTAGATTATACTGCAACAGAAAGTTTTTGTTTATATTCTAAATTCATTTTGGGTAATATTAGGAATTAGTTATATTTTTAAGTTTATTTCTCCTATGAGTGACAGAGAGAGAGAGAGAGAGAGAGAGAGAGAGAGAGAGCACGTGTGTTCCCAGCAGGGTCTTAATGGCATGATCTTCCCTCAGCCTTAGCCAGCCTTAAATCTCAGGCATGCATTTGCCTAGCATACTCAAGGGGGGAAGGCCTTTATATGCAAACCTGGAACCTTCTCATGTGTGGCAGTCTCACAGAACTTCACATGTTACTGCTGCACCACTGTCTGGCCCCCAGAATTAGTTATTTTTGTAAATTGGAATAGAGTTTGTATTTATTAATAAGTTGTAATTATTCATCCCTCTCAGTATTTTCTTTCAATTTTACAAAGGGCCAGAATTTTAAGATGTAATATGTACAATAGAACTGGGAAAAAATTGAAAATGAGTTCCTTTATGTATGATCATTGTCACATATAATGCATTATGATCTAGGCAGTGGCTTAGACTATATATAGTCATATATTTGTGATGCAGTCTTACAGAACTTAGAATTTCAAGTCATTTTTATGTGAATTAGTTAAAAAGTAATAGTATCATAGAAAGATGATTGTAATCTTCAAAGGCTTTTAATTACTGTGTGCTATTGGTAATGCCTCGAATATTTAAGAAAATTAAAGAGACATTTGGTATAGAAAAGATTGGTGCTGCTTATTTGTTTGATTTCAATTTGATGTTTACAAGGGTTGAGATTATTTTATTTTATATAGAACTAGAAAGCTTATTGATACCTAGAAACAGATTGTTATTGTTGTTTTTTTAAGAGGTTTTTTTTTTTTTTTGCTATAGGGCGTGTGTGCTCACCAGACAGACAGACAGACAGAGAGAGAGATAGAAAGCGAGAAATCACCCCTCAGGGAGGATGACCACACCGCAATCCGTTCTCCTCCATTCTCCTCTCAGAATCTTTGGCACACTTGCACATGCGCCCGGCGTGAGTTTAAACCACCGGGTCCGAGACGCAAACCGCAGTCGACTACGTGGGAGTCCAGCGACATATCCATTACGCCAACTGCTGGTCCCCTCCTTATTGGGTTTTGGTATCAAGCACACATTGGTTGAGTCTGAGCCTCATCCATTTCAAAGTGTTACCTTGGGGAACCATTTCTGAGCCTTAGTTTTCTCCATTATAAAATGAGGATAATGATAGTAATCCTATAGAATTCTCATGAGGATAAAATGATGAAATTGACATAGAGTTTAATATAGTGCATGGCACATGTTACAGATCAAAAAAATGGCAGCTGCTGCTTACAGTAGAAGTGGCAACCATTGTAGTACTGTTTAGTGTGCAGAAGTAAAATCAAATCTTGAAACCTGTATCATTAGCAGTTTCATGGCTTTCTGTGTTTTAAACCTGTTCCTGGGACTCATTTAAATTCTTATAGTGTAATATGATAAATTTTAGACCCTCATAGCTTCTGGACTTTTTAGAGTCACTGTAATACAATCAGAAAGTTTTGGAGCTTGAAGGGAGTTTTGGGATCATTTAAGCCAAACCTATTATTTTACAAGTGAGAAAATTATATCCAGAGTGGTGAAGAGATTTACCCAATGTGGAAAAAAAAAAAAAAGGTTTAATATTAGGTCACTGGGAAAGTCAAAACATATTTTTCTGTGTTTTTTTTTCCCAGTATAAAATTTTTATTTCATTAACTTAAAGGCGAACAAAAACGTGTATTTTAAATATTATTAAACTTATGTACCCGAAACATGTTTACATAGAGGAGAAATAGATACAGATTTCAGTTAACTTATGGTACCGTTCATTGTCCATTTAAAAATATTCTTCCACAAAACCTCATCATCAAAAGACAATACAATTCCTATACTCCATAAAAGCTAGATGCAAAACATCTGATGTTTACTTATTTCACTGTCAACTCCAGTGATAAAGGTGGAGGCACAGATGTTCGGAGTTCAGTTAAATGATGGCAATGAAAAGCTTCTGTTTCCCTCAGATACAAATGAGAACCCTCCACTCATGTCTCTTACGGCAGTACCAGACTTAATGCTCATGCCAGGTCACTTCTGTCCTTTCTCCTTTTTACTTCCTTCTCCTTGGTGAAGGATTTGGTCAGCACCTCCTGTTTTCTGTGTCCATGTTTTTAGTTTTAGTATCATCTCTACAACATGACTGACTTACATGAGGGGAAATGCACAAGACAGAGGCTGCCTTCCTCCTGTTTGAGCTGCACCCGGACTCTGCCTCTGTACCAGACATCAAGATTCCATTCTCCAGAGTACATTTTATCTTTCTCAAAGAACACATTAAGTCCAACTGCTGAGCAGACATCTTGAATCTCTGCAGCTGTAGGATTTTCAACAACCTTATTTATGGGGATTTGTCTCCTTTCTGTGATGGTCTTATTATTTAAGTAAGCATGATAGATACAAACAAACCTGCTCTGGTAGACGGGGTACTGCACGGCAGCACAGGCCATCTTCAGTGTCCCTATATTTCTGTTATTCAATGCAAAAATGTGTCATGACTTTCCCAATGACCCAGTAGAAAAGGTCAAGAATCAGAATCCTCAAAGGTAACTTTGGAGAGAAAAAAAAAATGTTAAATGGGGAATAGCAGGTGGCATAATGGTTATATCGCTAGACTCTCACGTAGTTGACTGTGTTTCGAGTCCCAGATCTGGCAGCTTAAAACTCATGTGGGGTGGGGACCAGAAGTTAGTGTAATGGCTATGTCGCTGGACTCCCACGTAGTCGACTGCGGTTTGAGTCCCGGACCCGGTGGCTTAAACTCACACCAGGCGCATGTGTATGCGTGCCCAAGATCCTAAGAGGAGAATGGAGGAGAAGGGATTGTGGCGTGGCCATCCCCACTGGGGGGTGATTTCTTGCTTTCTATCTCTTTGTCTCTCTCTGTCTGTGGCAAGCACACGTGCCCTATAGCAAAAACCTCTCCAAAAAAAAAAAAAAAAAAAAAAAAAAAAAAAAAAAAAAAAAAAACTCATGGAGGGTGCATATTTGTGTGTGCCCAAGGTCCTGGGAGGAGAATGGAGAAAAGGGGATTGTGGCGTGGCCATTCCCCTTAGGAGATGATTTCTTGCTTTTTGTCTCTCTCTGTTGAGTACTCTCTGTTGAGTACACACACCATATAGCAAAAAACTCTCTTAAAAAAAAATACGCACAAAATCATGTACCTACTAATTGAACAGAATACTAACCTGTTTCTAGGCTTTAAGTTTCAAGGAAATATCATTATTAGTTCAAAACTGCTTTTCTTGAAATTACCAGCTGAACTTGCTATTGAAAGTAGTTAGATTATTTATGATATTGTGTGATCAACAAAATGTTGGAGGAAAAGGAATGGAAGACAACTGTATATAGCAGAGATAGTGTAATAAGAGAGTGAGAAAGGGCAGAGGGTCAAACATGGGGTAAAAAAAAATATATAGTTTCAGGAGGAAAAAAAAAACAGTAAAACCGTTCATATCGAAATAAAAAAAATGCATATTTGATGACTGCAGTAAGCTATATAGCCCCAGCTAGGTGCTGCTTTATAGTATGTTCATTCTACTCACTGAGGTTTATGCCTAAAGTCAGACTTGGGTTCATGTATAGGTATATATCAACTGTGCTAGCTACTGGAAATATTTAGACTAAGTTCATTAGCAAATCAATTAAATGGGGGGGAGGCATAGAAAGCAACCATGGATACCAGAGACAATGTGGGAGGAGGGTGGGACATGGCAGAGGGTGAGGGATAGGGAATCAAGGATGGCAAAACAAAAAAACAAAGTATACAAGACATAAGAAATGTAAAATTATTTGCTGATAACATATATGTTGATGTGCTTGGTTGAGCCAATATACAGTGTATTTTGGATGGAAAATTCATTTGTATGCTGTAATGATGTATAGTGCATTAATGTAAAAAATAAATAAATTTAAAGAAATCCTCTAAAAAAAACACACAGACACACACACACACACACACGCACAAACACACACACACACATACAGACATAGAAAGACAAATACCACTTGATCTCACTTATACTAAAAGTCAGTCACAGAACCAGAGTAAAATGGTGGTTACCAGAAGCTGGAGAAGGGGAGTTGGGGAGATGTTGGTGAAAGGGCACAGAATTTTAGTTAGGAATAAGTTCAAGAGATTTATTGTATATCACGTGACTATAGTTAATTTATTGTATTACCTGAAAAAACTAAGAGAGTGGATTTGAGGTGAGGCAATTCCTGTTAAATAGCTTGATTCAGCCATATCACATTATATACATATATCAAAATATCATGCTATGTACATAAATATATACAACTTATACTCATCGATTTTAAAAAATTTTGAAATGTAAATATAAGTTGAGGATCCCACATTCAAAAATCAAAAATTTGCAGTACTTTAAATATAAAATTTTTTGAGCACTAATATGATGCCATAAATGGAAAATTCCTTAGCTGACCTCATGACGGTTCAGTCAAAACACTGTAATACAAAAATACTGTAGAAAATTAACTTCAGGCTATGTGTGTAAGGTATTTGAAAACATCAATGAATTTTGTGTCTAGACAGGTAATTCTATTCCTAGCATACCTTATTATGTGTATGTAAATATTCTAAAAAATAAACAAAAATCCAAAATCAGAAACATTTCTGGTCTCAAGCACTTGGGACAAAGGGCACACAATCTGTAGAGAAAATATGAACGACAGTTGCAATGACCTAGATAACCCAAAGACTGGTGAATTGACTCAAAGTGGATCAAATGTGTGCTCCTGGGGATCCTAGAACCCTGGCGATAGATAATAAAATGTTAACTGAATCTGGATTTACTGTTATGTATCTTTACATTTTTAAACTTTACGGTTTATACCCAGCAAGTAGAGCCATCTTTCTCTCATACATATGCATTTTTAAATAAAGAAACCAGTTTATTTAATTTTGTGTCCTCAATAGCATAGCATCTTTTATTTAGTAGGTGTGCACCAAAGGCATGCCGATCATAAATTGACTTTCACTACCTGTGAAATCACATGTTGTAGCTGCTTTTCAAAAGAGTCTTTAATTTGAAAGTGAATTTAAAAAACTGTTTGAGGGACCAGCAGTTAGTATAATGGCTATGTCGCTGGACTCCCATGTAGTCAACCACGGTTTGCGTCCTGGACCAGGTGGCTTAAAACTCATGCCGGGCAAATGTGCGTGCATGCCCAAGATCCCGAGAGGAGAATGGAGGAGAAGGGATTGTGGTGTGGCTATCCTCCCGGAGGGGTGGGGGGGGTGATTTTTTGCTTTCTGTCTGTCTCTTTCTGGTGAGCGCACGCGCCCTATAGCAAAAAAATAAAAATAAAAAACCCTCAAAAAAAAAACCCAACAATAACAACAACAACAAAAAACTGTTTTGAGTATTATGATATTTTAGATAAATAGAAACATTTATTTTTTTCTGATTTCATATGTACGGTTTGTGCTACTAATAATAAAGACCCTGCTATTTTCCACTCTTGTGGGAAGGGGCA